>NC_056730.1:244278843-244594633 GCF_019279795.1 Protopterus annectens | reverse complement strand
CGGTAGTTGTCGGCACCCTCCTCCGCAACTCCGCTTGTCTCTAACACATACCGATGCATCACGGCCACGGCAGCACCCAACATATACATTTTAAAAGTTCCCCCGTGTGTTTACACCCTAAAGTGCGGCGTTTGGGAATACACGCTGTGTGTTGTGTGCATTCACACTTTATAGTGTTGTGCTCTACACCCGGTGATGTCATTGGGTGTGTCTGTGCTGCCGTATCTGTGTATTATCTTCCGTGTTTTACCGTTGGCACTGCAACGCTGTTGCCTTTGGTGTTACATTACACTTGCCTGCATTGGTTTAGCTTTACACCTTAATTTACTGTTTGTGCAGGTTGCACCTACTATTTCCTGGAGTGCATCCTGCATGCACATGGCATCTCATGCATTTTGTCTGCCACCGCCGTTATGCTACCTCTCTACTTGGCTGTGCTGTATCGGTTCTTCGCTCTTTGCAATTCTGCTACATCCCCTACTTTCTTTGCATTCATATGCCTCCCATTTCCTGTTTTGCGGGATTCTGCATGCAGAGTTGTCAGCTGCTGCCGATTGCCCTTCGTGGGTTGATTGGTGTTGTTTGCTCATTACGACTCCAATTACACTGCTTCCGCATTTCCTCATATTCTCCGCATCACCTTCCTGTATCCGTGGTTGTTGATGGGCGGCCCGTCACATGACTGGGTTGGGGAACGTAGTCATCCTCGTACACATGCATCTGTGCACGCGTTCTGTACTCTTAGCGCATCTATTTCCTCACATGCCGGTGCTGATGCTGTGATGTGCATTGTACAGCCCCTGTTTGCTGGGCTCCAATGTGCTTCCTCCTACAGTGGCGCACCCCTCTGCGATTGACATGTATTCCCTCTGGGCCACTCCTCGGTGTATTACCGCGCTTGGTGCAGCCTTACGCCAGCGGGGGTTTTGCGATTCAGTATTAGCTGCCTCATTTGCATGGCATTGACTACTAATACATGGTTACGGCGCCGGACACCGCCGCCACTCCTTGGCAACCCTTGCGCTGTGGTTGTGGCTTTCCGTGCATACTATGGTGTACTGTGGCTGTGATGCTGATGTGTCTTATACTGCTCTTTTATGACACTGTCATATTAATTCATTGTTCCGCACCTTCCGCGGACATGTCCTGGGGTTCTGCTCTGGTTTTTGCGTACATACCATTTATGTCGTTATTTACGTTTTCTGCATGTTTTCCTTTGACATTTTCGGTGTCTTTCCTCATTGGCATGTTGCACCAGTATGACACCTGACATTGGCAGCCTTCCGTTACTCCTATGTCATGTTTGGATGACTGTAAACCGTTTTTTTGGTTTACATTGCCGTGCCGTTATGCTACGCCTGCGCCACTTAGTGGATCGCTATTTGCCTTCATTTGCATGGTGCAACACCGCACATGGGGTGTTTAACATACCTACGCCGGAGGTGGCGCAACTCAGGCATACGCCGGTGGTGTACGTGGGATTGGTTCGTACCTGAATCGCTCAGCGGCCATGTCTGGCATTGGGGCGCCTACGCCATGCGTGCGCCTTGCGCAAGGTTCATGAATCCGGGGGAAGGTCTCTAGATTTAATGACGCTCTAGTATGAGTTACTCCATAGCATAGGGCTTTGTTTTAGTTCAAATATTTAGATGTTTTGAAGCACATATATTTGCATTGTAAAGTTTATTTATTGTCAGTGAATGTGTTTATATATGTTATTATAATGTTTTGATGTTTTGGTGTAAATACGCTTCAGCATGGAAACATTTGTTTTTGAAGTAAGCTGAATGATTTTAAGTTAGAGTGTGTGGTTTAATATTATGTTCACGCCCTAATGTGCTGACCTATCAGATGTTTTTAACTAGTATTTATATGTGTAATGATTGTAAGTGTGCATTGAAGTTTGATAAAGCCTTCGGGTGAAAGTGCTCACTGGTTCCAGAATTAAACCTGTTTCTTATTTACTCTATTGGACTATCATTGATTGATTTCTTGAGATTTGTTGCTTTTTGGCAACGGAGAAGCCGAGATATTGCATTGGCGGTGACCGGTCGTGTTTTGTGACTGTTTGAAATATTGCATTGGAGGTGACCGGCTATTTCGTGCCTGTATGAAAACTGTTTTTACTTATATATATATATATATATATATATATATATATATATATATATATATATATATATATACATTAGCAAATGCAACTTTTTTCTGTATGCACTTCTTAGACGTTTACTTATGGCATAGGTATTTTTGTCAGGGCATTTTACTTTCTCAGATCAGTCTTATTAAATTTTATCACAAGTGTTATTGTTACAACTATTTCTCTTTACACTCTCCTATGTTATTTTGGTGAAATATAAATGTCCTATATTGTTAAGGAAACAGTGCTGTTGACCTTCTAGGATGGCCCATAGACATCTTTAGGGGAATGCTGGACTGAGGTAGAGATGACTTGCAATTGCATAAAAATGACTGTTCTGTGGTAAATGTGCCCACATGTTTTTGGGATGGTTTGTTTGAAAGCACTTATAACAGTTGACTGATGTGTTATTCCTTGTTTGGTAACAAATGTCATTTGCATGTTGTTTTGGGGGTGGGGGAGCCAAGGTCCATTTCTGTGTTGCCACAACCAAAACATGTTTTTACAGAGGTTTGCTTTGTTATTGTTAGCCTTTGTTTTGGATCAAACCTTGGTTTGTGTGACTGTGATATGTTATAACCTTATAACCCCTTTTTTATATTTGAATACCTGAAGTGTTTTGATTCTTTAGTGGGCAATATTGATAAATTAATATCTGTTATATCAAAGCAGAACTTTTATTTATGTGATATTTATGTGTAAAATCCTCCATTTGTGTTTTATGTCACAAAGGACTATGGCACCCAAATATCATAATCCACAAAATCACCCCTTCAGTGACTCTAAGAATGAGACAGTCACCAATGCCATGGATGAGGGGAAGATGGTGCATACCACATACCTTGACCTGGCCAAAGCCTTCAATACTATTCCCCATTCGGGTATAATAGATACACTCTCTCAACTAGGCATCAATCCATATGTTACCAGATGGGTAGTAAACTGGCTCACTGATAGAACCCACCTAGTCAAAATAGGAAAAGCAACCTCAAGCAGTAGACCCATAATGAGCGGTGTACCCCTGGAATCTGTCTTGGGGGCCTCTGTTGTTTGGGATATACTTTTCTAAGGTGCAGGCCACGTTTGCAGAGGACTGCATGCTGGGAACTGTCATCAATTCCCCTAATAATGTGGACATCCTCCAAGAGTGGCTCACTCAAACAACTGACTGGTGCCAGAAACATGGCCTCAAACTGAATGCCAAAAAAATGCATCATCATCACCTCCTTTGGGAGGGTGACATTCCCACAAATTATCAAATGAATAACAAGGTCCTAAGCACGCAATCAGTCATGAGGTACTTGGGCACCCAGCTTGATAGCAAATTGACATTTGACCACCATATTGCTTCCATTGTGCGGAAAGCGTTTTACATGGCCCACCTCATTAGTAAGGGTATCTCTTCCAGGGGCAAGGAGGTCATCCCTTATAAGACCCATTATTGAGTATAATGCTGCTTTCAGCATGTACCTCAAAAAGTACATGCAGCAGCTGGAGATACCACAGAGGTCCTCACCAAGAGAATCCAGGGCCTCAAACATCTACCCTACACAGATAACTAAAAGCCCTGTCCCTCTACTCAGTCTCATACAAACTACTCAGAGGTGACCTCTGTCTGGCATACAAAGCAATCACAGACCCCACCTTGATGGGACTGCTGCATATCCACAAGTCAAGCTCCACTCAAGTAACCTGCACGTGTGACCTCAACCTGGCCTGTAACATCAATAGGACTTCTTGGTAGGGCAGATTTGTGTCCCAGAGACTTCCCTTTCTGTCGAATAGACTCCCTCTCCATGTCAAGCAGAGTACCTCATTAACCCTTTTTTGTGCAACCTAGATAATGGATGGGGAACAGAAAATACACCAGTGGGATTCCACCCCTGTCTATGATGAACAGGGACATCGGGTGCTGACTTGTCAGAACATGGGCTAAATTCTTGGCTAGGCTTGTAAGGGCAGGCCTCAGGGCCAATAGCCTAGTAAATGTTTATGATCCTATGATCCTGTGTTATTGTGCAAGCCTTTCAACCACATGGTGCCTTTCTGCTTGAGAGAGGATGTGGGCATATGTCTGGAATAATGCAAATACGGAAACAGATAGTGAACAACGTCAATGCTGTTTGGGAGCTCAGCAGGACATATAATCAAGTGCATCATGGAACTACTGACATGATTTAATTGGCCCAGAGGAGAGCAGCTGCAGTGGCCCATCGACAGCTGGCTATGGGGGGGGGGGGGCTGCATCATAACCAACACTGACACCAAATGAAGAATTCCTGTCAACTGACAGAGCCCAGAGAGCTCAGTGGAAAGTGCACAACAGCATGTGATTGATTTTGGTGCTGTTGCTGTAGGGAGGGACAAGTATGTCCCAGGAGGAACTTCCTGGTAGGTTTACATATATCAATTTTTTATAGATTTCTTGTATAGTAAAATATTGAAAGCAATAGTTAAGTTAGTTTAATGTATATTTATTTGGGAGGGGAACCTATTTATAGACTGATACAGTTAACAACACATTCTGGTTCATTCAACATGGGCTTGGGATGGATGGGAAATCCAAGTTTCAGTTAAAAGTATTGATAATGGACATATAAAGGCAAAACATTTTTACCCCTTTGTTACTGTGATTATGGTATCCTTACATTTTGCTTAACTTCTTCCAGGACCAGGCACCCTAGCAAGTGTGGAATCATCTGCACATGGTAAGCCAAACATTTCATTTTCAGTACTGATGAGCATTTGACAGGAATATGCATTTATCCGTATGTGTGATGTGGGTATCAGGAGTGTGTGTGTACTGCTGTACCATCTGTGATAGTGGCACCAGTGTTACTTTGTTGGCATATATTAAATTGTAGTAATGTCGCTATTAATGTCTTTCCTGTGTTTGCTGCTTATTATCATAGATAATCCTGACAGTGGAAGCATAGGACTCTTACCACCTAATGTCAGAGTATTGGCAAACTCTAATGATGATGGTGGCCAAACACAGGCACACTTGGGGGATGCAGAGGTTGAATCAGACACTGAAGTTGATATTCAGCCATCCCTGTAATTCCATCGAACACAGCCAGTAGGTCTACACAAACTCATTCCAGTGAGCCCTCCAATATTGGACAGGTGGAGAGTGAGACACTTGTTCAGGGTAGTGTAGTTACTGTGGCTTCGGTGCCTGTTAACTCTGGCTGTAGCCAAAATGTGGGTGAGCTGCCATGCAGGAGGGTTGTTATGGATGCTCAGAGGAGGCCTGCTGCCCATCTACTACCTGATCCTGTTATGTCTTTCTGTGCCACTCAACATATGTTTAGAGCCATGATGGAGGTGCAGAAACATTCCAATAGGGTCTCTGAAGAAATGCTTAGGGTTGTAGATGTGGCACAGGCTGACATGAGTCACAGCCTCCATTGTATTGCCAATTCAATGGATTGGATGAATGACACATTGGAACAGGCAGTGTCGGTGATGGAACATCTGCTAAGAAACTGCATTCATTTGGACGTAGGTTCAGCCACATTATCTGATGTTAGCTAACATGGTCTTGCCCAATTACAGTCCCATAATGGGACTATGGCACTACTTTCACTGCTCCATCAGTGGGTGAATTATCTACATCCAGAAATGGCAAGCCACGGTAGTCGTGATCCTTGGTATACTCGTGAGGACAGGTCATCCAGCAGACATCAGTCAATTTCATGTAGCAACAGTACATCTGACCCTGGGTATGGACATGCCAATGCAATTCCTGGCAGAGCCAGTTCTCAAGGCCAGGGACAACAACAATGAACTGTCACCTCTACCATAGGCAGCTCATACCTGTTTGACATACTAGGGTGTGGAGCTTGCACAGAGCTTGGTTGTGTTCTTGCAGGCACTCACACACTAATATCACCTGGAGTACCCATACATGTGTGCACGCACACACACACACACACACACACACACACACACACACACACACACACACACACATTTAACAGTTATGGGTCAACCTCGTTCTGTCTCAGTGGCCATTTGATTATTTATTATTTATTTATTTATTTATTTATATTTGTTGACCGGGAGTGTCCGACGGGATGTAGGTCCATTTTCAGTGGAGGCCCGGGGAGAAAAGCTCCACAGTTAAAATAAACAGACAGTAGTTACATTGGATTACATGATTATTAACAATTTACATAGCAATTACTTACAACATATTTACAGATGAAGAACATAGTACATCAGTAGACAACTAGAATCTTTATCTGTGAAGTACATAACAGACATTAAATGTTACAATAAGAAGTTCCTGCTGTATAATAAGTACTAGGCTTATGAGCATCTGAGCTTGCTATATATAATCAAGGTAGTTAGTGGAGTGGAAAGAAAGGTAGTGGTTGGATGGGGTGGGTGATATTAGAGTGGGAGTTGCAAGGGCATAGCCAGCATGTTTTTAGGTGCGCTTTTAGTAAAGTTTTGAAGTGGGTGCATGATGGTATGGAGGTCATTGTGGGTGGGAGGGATACTTTATCCAAATGTCTGTTTCTCTTTCCTACTCACACTCACTCACTACCTTTTGTGTCAGCCTAGGTCTCCTGCCCCCCACATAACACCCTGTGCAAATGATGACAATTGTGCCTTATCCTTGATTTTCTATCATTTGGATTCTGAGATACATAAGTCTGTTGTCTGATGCTCATGGTGCATATTTGACTTAGTGCTTAGTATATCTGTGTTTGTAATGCTGTTTTTCAAATTGTACTGGTTTCTTACAGGCTTTTGTACTGTGTACATCCCTCCCAACCTTTTAAACCAACAAAGCTGGACCAAGCCATAAATAAAAGTGTGACAAAGCCCCAACAATGGGGAGAGTTTTTAAAAATTGTGGTCTTAAAAGCTTAGACATTTGATAGAATAACAGGTTTTGCATTACTATTTTTATGTTTTTTCTGAGGGATATGAAGTCTGAAACTGAAATGTGAGTAATTTTTTTCTAACTTCACACTTTAATGATTTGCCAGTATAAATGTATGAGGCCAAACTGTGGACACTAGTGAAAAGCTGTACATTTTAGATGTATTAATGAGATAATATTTAATACATGAAACCTATTAGTTGACAGAAGACACATGAATTCACTGCTGTGACTTCTTGATGTAATTGCTGTAAAAATCATCCACCTTATACTTTCTTACATTGTCAAGTAACATTAATTTTTCTCTTTCAGGTTCAACACTTACCCTGGAAATCTGGCAGTTGCAAGAGTTTTAATTTAAGGCTGACTCTGTCTGATGCTATTAGTACACAGCCATTACATGGGTAAGTAAAGGTTATGAGCCTCACTTGGCATGAATATTACTTTATGTATTTGTGTAAGATGAAGGTTTTAGACCCTTAGGTGGTGAGTGTGTGTGCTATCCATTGCCTCTTGGCCAGAGCAAGGGCATATTGGGCATATTCAGCACACCTATGTCTGCCTACACCGACAGTGGCTGCTGGTTTCCCCTCTGGCTCCTCACCTGCGTTTGGCTGTGGTAATCTTGGCAGTGGTGGTGGGATATGTGGCCCTTCCCCTTGCTGTTCCTGCTGAAGTTGTTTTCTCAGGATAATGTTTTGAATGGTAGCCCTTTCTGTTTATGTGCACCCTTCCCTGTTTCCCATGTAGTGCTTTGATTTCTACATTTGTACAGTCTATGGCACCCAGTACTTCAGGGTAGAACTCTTGTATAGTTCTGGCTTTGTCCTCAAGTGAACGGGGAAAATGTATGTACTCTCTGGCATGTTGTAGCACAGCATTCAAGAACTGATGGAGGATCCTGGATACTGATGCCTGTGATACCCCCAGCATGTGCCATGTTGGTCTCTGGAAGGTTCCTGTAGCTAAATAAGTGCTACACATACTTTAGTCTCCACAGGTATTGGCTCCCCTCAGTTTCTCCTTGCTCTCAGTTGAGGTCGACAGAGGTTGCAACATTCCTGTAGCGTGTCTCTTTCCACCTTCTAGTGGTCTACAATTTCTAGCTCATGCAAACTGTGAAAAGTTAAACGGTGTCTAAAGACTCTTCTCCTTCTTGACCATGGTCTATAAGCAGCAAAGACCTGGGCCTGCTGCACATACATATTTATTTTTATTTTTTATTTAACATTTGTTGACTGGGAATGTCCGACTAGGTTCCACAGAGCCTGTTTTCAGTGGAGGCCTGGGGAGAAATGCTCCAGATGCATGTCTTTGGAATGTGGGAAGAAACCAGAGTACCCAGAGGAAACCCACGCGAACACAGGGAGAACATGCAAACTCCACACAGAAGGCACCCCAGCCGAGAATCGAACCAGAGAACCTCTTGCTGTGAGGTGACAAAGTTAACCGCTGCACCACTGTGCTGCCCCAATATGAATAATAGCAACAACAACCTCTAACATTATTTCCATGTAGTCTAGTTTCAGTGGCTTTATTCCAATAGGTTTTGTAATTCGTAGTGAAAACCAGCACTGAGTCTACACAGTTGCTTTATAGCTTGTTGAATAGCTGTTCCATCTTGGATTGGTAGATAAACATACAATGCAGGTGCTTATGCTGTAATTAGCATGCCATGATGTTTACTGTGTTTGTGTATCTCTACACACTGTCAATAGCTGCTTAATGAATACAAAATAGTGCACCATCATGTGCATGTCACACCATGATGCTTACATGGTTTTAACAGACTGTGTAGGCTTTATTGAATCTGTACCTATGAGAAAATTTGTCTCCATGTCTTGTCTGTCTGTTTACCCTCCTTCTGTGTTTTTCTTATTTTAACTATGCATTACTTTGTCTTTCTGTTTGTTTTTCCTTCCTTACCCATTTATGTTCTTTTTTATACAGTTGCAAAATCCCTAGGTGTAGACCAGCCATGTTCCTCCCAATTCAGGGACCGTTCACCCACTGCCCTTCCAGGGACATCTTCACTGGGTTGGTTGTGGCACCAGTCCTGTTGGCACCCTGACATGTAGTAGTCTAGCAAGCCTCATAAACTGTGAGCTATGGGACTTGGTTGAGCATGGGGTGGACCAGGTTACAGAGGGACACCTTAACCCATTTCTGGATGGTCTTCAGTGGCTTCTAGTCTCCTTGCCCTGGTCAGCACAAACCACAGCACCACCACAGCCCTCCACCTCCTCAAACATCAGAGGCCTCGATTGCAACACCATCCAAAACTTTGAGGTTCTGTGGACCAAGCAGCCTTCATCTTCCACCTTCCTTAATCCTCTCTCCTACCCAAACTTTTCTTTTTACAAAAAAAATGAAAAATAGGGGTGTCTATCCTACATGAAAATATCGTACCCCTCCTCTCCCACTTCCACCAAGACAACCCTCTTAATATGTTGCTCTTGTGATTCCCTCTGTATTATGCTGCCCTTTTTCATTCTGTCTTATCTTCTCCTTTTCAGCCTTTTATAGAAAAAAAAGATGTCCACATAAAGATACCATATATATATATATATATATATATATATATATATATATATATATATATATATATGTGGGTCTAGGACTATTCACTGAAAGCACATTTCACTGAAAGTGAAATGACTTTGCCCAAATCACTGAAAGCTCAATTCACTGAAAACTCAATTCACTGAAACACATAGGTTCATAGGTTCATAGGTAGGTACTAGGCTATTAGCCCTAGGGTCTATATAAGCCAAGCCAAAAATGTACCCTAGCTTTCGCCACCTAAGAAAATGTTTTTCCTGTGCCACTGTCGAGCACCCTGTCGAGCAGAGCCACAGAAGTGATCCCTGGGGTGAATTTGCTATTTCCCATCCAGTCATCAAGATTTTTTTTGAAGAGTGCTAATGAGGAGCTCTGTTTGATATAGATAGATAGTCTGTTCCAGAGTATGGGAAGTCTCTAGCACAGGACTCTATCCCTCCAGCATGTTCTGTTTATTGTGGCGACAAGGTTTAGGTCCCTAGAGCTTGTAGCTCGGAGGGATTGGGATTTCTTTAAGTGTAGCATGTCCAGCAGCTCTGGATTTGACATAGCTTTGTATGTTAGGCAGAGATTGCCTCTTCATAGGCATTATGTGATGGAGTAAAGCTGGAGATTTTTGAGACGGTCTGCATAGGGCATCTGTTTGAGGCCAGAAATCCTTTTTGTGAGTTATTTCTGTGGCCTTTCCAGTTGTTGTAGATGTCTTGTGAGGTACATACCAAAAGGGGTGTTGTACTCTATAATGGGTCTAATGAGTGATGAGTACAGGGGAACAATGACCTCTTTTTTTCTGGATGAGAAACCTTTTGTGATGAGGTGAGCCAGGTAGAAGGACTTCCTGACCACTGTGGTGATGTGATAATCAAAGGAGAGACTACTGTCCACCTGTGTCCCAAGGTCTCTTATCACACTTTTGGCATTAAGTAGACTATCACTTATGTGGTAGTTCATGGGTACAGTGTTTTTATCAAAGGGGATGACAATACACTTTTTGGCATTGAGCTTCAGGCCCTGGCTTTGACACCAGGCATCTGTCTCAGTGAGGTCATTTTGTAGTTTGTCCACATCGTTAGGAGTTTCGATTATGGCTCCTAGTTTGCAGTCATCTGCAAACTTTGTTAGCCAAAGACCTTCTGTGTTAGCCTGTACTTCAGAGAAGTAGATACCAAAGAGGAGAGGACCCAGGACTGAACCCTGTGGTACTCCACTTGTCACTGCTCTGAAGTCGGATTTGGAGTCTGCTACTTTCACAGTGTGGGTTCTGTCCATGAGCCAGTTGGCAACCCATCTTGTGACATAGGGTTTTATGCCTAGTTTAGTGAGCTTATCTATAATTCCAGAGTGGGGGATGGTGTTGAAAGCCTTGGTGAGATTTAGATAAGCTGTGTGAACCACCTTACCCTCATTTTTGGCTTTGGTGACTGCTTCAAAGAAGTCAATCAGGTTTAGGAGACATGATCTGCCTTTTACAAACCCGAACTGGGTAGGGTCCAGAGTTTGGAGATTACCAATGTCTTTGTTTATGAGTTGCATGATGATATGTTCCATTGCCTTGCAGACCAGGCTCATCAGGCTAATGGGGCGGTAGTTCCCAGGGACCGTCGTGGCTCCGCCTTTGGGGAGTTGGATAACCGTCATGGTGCGCCATTCAGTGGGCAAAAAGTGTGAGGTGAAGCTATGATTGAACATGGTACTTGGGTAGGGTGTCAGTTCATTCTGTAGTTTGTGTAGAACGCAGCCTGGGATATTGTCAGGTCCCATGGATGCTGTGTTCTTGGCTTTGGAGAGTGTGTTTTTTACCTGTGCAGCTATGATTACAGGAAATTTGCATTCTTCCGGTATAGAGATGTGCCCTCTAGGGGGTGAGGGGGGGGTAAAGTTAGCACTGAACCTATTTGCCAGGATGTTGGCAATATCAGCTGGTTCTGTATATTTAGTGCCATTGTGCTGTAACTCAGAGCATATCTGAGTGTTGCCACTGAGATTCTTGACATAGCTGTAGATTACTTTGTGGTTGTCTTTAGATTCAGTGGCAATTTTGTTTTCGCAACTAGCTTTGGAGAATTTTATGAGGGATCTCATCTTCTTACTGAGGTTGACCATGGAGTTCCTCCAGTAATGGGATTTTATTCTTTTTTGCAACAGTTTCTTTCTTCTGTTGTAGAGTTTGTTTATGGCAGAGGACCACCAGATTGGCTTCCTTTTTTGGAAGATAGCATCTTTGTTCTGTTAGGGATAGCATGATACCTGCACTCGTGTAAGTGCTTATAAAGTGCATTTGTGTAGGATTCAGCAGTCATACCTCTGTTATCCATCTGCATGAGTGTCATGAAGTTAGCCACTTCTGTCTTAAGAAGTGTGAAGTTGGCTTTGGAGACGTTTTTTAATGTGGTTTCCCTAATTGGGGGTGGGGGCGGGATGTGGATGTCTAGGGTGATTAGCTTGTCGTCGGATCTGTCCAAAAAGGAATTGACCTATGGTGTGGAACACTGGTTTCCCATGATGGTAATGACCAGGTCTAGGATATTGCTGCCCCTAGTGGTGGTGTGAATAAGTTGATCCAAGGTGTTGGAATTTATGAATTCCAGAAAACATTGAGCAAAAGAGTTGGCATATGAGTAGTTTTCCAAATTAATGGTGGAGTAGTTGAAATAGCCCATTATTAGGGTGTTGGGTTGTACCCTAATACTTTCCAGTGTATCAAGAAATGAGGAGTGGGAATCCTGGGGCATGGTGGGGGGCCTGTAGCAAGCTACAATTTGGATTGCGGTCTTGCCCAGAGTTAGTTGCACTTAGATAATCTCAGATGCATAATGCTGTGCAACTAGCCTGGAGGTGTGGATATCCTTAATGAATATGGACACGCCTCCACCTTTAGTGCTTCTTTCCAAGTTAGGTGGCTGAAAGGTGTGGTATGAATTATAGCTTGGTAATGCAGGGGTGCTCTCTGGAGCTTTGAATCAGGTCTCTGTCATTGCACAGATGTCGATGTTCTCCATTTTAAGGAGTGCCTCGAGTGAGTGCATTTCACTGAAAGTTATATATGGCCTTTTCCCCACTGTTGTGTGACCCTAGAGTTAGTATATATAGTAAGGGGGGTGTGGGGGTCACCACCCCCCACATCAGGGTGTTTGGGTGGCATAGCCCCCAACATATTTTGGATATATATTAAGTTCAGAAAAGAGTAATTTATTGCAGTTGCAAGTATCCATGTATATAGTTAAAAATATTTAAAATAGGTGGGGGCTATGCCCCCCACATGCCCCAATGTGTGGGGCGATCCCCCCCCTTACTTTATATACTAACTCCAAGGTCGCACAACAGTGGGGAAAAGGCCATATATAACTTTCAGTGAAATCTGTTTCAGTGAATTGTGTTTTCAGTGATTTGAGCTTTCAGTGAATTGTGCACAGTCAAATGTGTTTCAGTGAAATGTGCTTTCAGTGAATAGTCATACGTCTCATAAGTACTTAGAATTTGTTTATGCATATGTCAAAGGAAAACACTTCAAAGACCAATACACGTAAGGTTCAGTTAAGGCACTTTAATTTACTTGCAGCAAGGAGACAAAAACATGCAAATACAAAGATTTGTCTAATTACTAACAGGAAGTATGTTCATTCTTATACTATTTTACAAGACATGGCCTTCTAAGCTGACGTAATCAAACACAACTTTTAGCATTGTTCTACATAAGATGTTACTTCAGATTTTCTGCTGACATGACTAGATTTGTGAGAAACTTTTCAGAAAAACAACCTGGCCTTGGAGACTATTAATCCGTTTACAAGAATCTATTGTACAGTATTACTTTTCAAGGTACTTTTCTAATACAGATACAAGCAAATACTGATTGCAGTTCATATTTTCAAGCAGGCTTTGTACTAATTATCTGTAACTTCTACAGCTGTGCATTTTCTCATGGCACAGCGGAACTTCTTGTCTAAGTTTCATACAAGTAGTATTGTTCTATTCATTATTTTCCTAACGCAAGCAGAAATCACCTTCTTCTCAGTAAATTTTTAAGGCACAAGCAAGATTTTAGCTAACAGTACAAGGTCAGAAAGCAACTGCAGTTTGTACAGATTTATGCAGTATGAAATAGAATAAATGTGTTAACTCTTTTCAAGCTTCTAAATGCATGAAGCATATTGCT
Source organism: Protopterus annectens (assembly GCF_019279795.1). Taxonomy (NCBI): domain Eukaryota; kingdom Metazoa; phylum Chordata; order Ceratodontiformes; family Protopteridae; genus Protopterus; species Protopterus annectens. Next base: position 244,580,878 of record NC_056730.1, on the reverse strand, counting down.
AATACACACATTAATACATATTTTTCTAACATTTTCCCCCCTATTAATACTTTTATTCTACTTTCAAAATAAGCATAAACAGTTTGTTTTCTTCTCCTAACCTCTTCCACTCAGGATTTGCAGTTAAGAGAGTCATTCAGTTTAGACTTATGAAAGCTTTTTAGTCTTTTAACAGTTCTTCAAACTCAGTACTTTGATATAAGGTTTCAGAAACTGACATGTCTATAAGGTCTTTAATCAGTCTTTTCATGCAGGGGACACCACAACAAACACATACTCCCAGTAGGAGCATACCTACACAAATGGCAATCAGGATGTTCATTAGGATGGCACCACACCCCCCAAACCATTTCTGGAAAAAGTCCATCAGTGGGTTTGGGACTGGTTTGGTCATGGCCGACACTTGCTGAATTACCTCAAGATGATTGTCTATCTCGTGTTTATGGTCAGGAATATACAAACAGCATTCTTCTTGGATTAACGCGCACATACCACCTCTCACTGCTAGGGTGAAGTCGAGAGCCATGCGGCTTTGGAACACTACAGTTCTCATAGCATTCAGTTCATCAGTCACCAATTTGAGAGCAGAAAAAGTTGCGTTGCTCATTACTTTGAGAAGTTTTGACAGTTTTCTCAGCTCCCAGATCGATTTCACTGCTCCATATGCTGGTAATATGCCTGCCCACGATATAACGCTATCACTCAAGTCCATGTGTGTCAGTCCTTTGCCTAGAAAGTGGTGGTCTTTCCAACATGCATTGATTTGTCCCACTGGATTTACAGGTTTCTTGATGACTTCTCAGACATTTCAAATTTTCTCATGAGGCAAAACTGCAGTGTGTCATATGGCCGGAACCAGGTAACCCAAAAAACAACTGCCGGACCAATTCTCAGGTAACCATTTGTATGCCTTTCTGCCACACACAAAATAACAATCCTCTACTTTAGTAGCAACCTTGCTATGAATGTATACTTGCCCTGCATGAAACATTTTTCTATCAATTATAGACAGCTGTTTATAAAGAACAGAATTATGTTTTACTTCATCAAGTGTTTTGTGCATCAATCCAAAAAAATGAATCATAGTTTGTATTACAATAAAGATCTACTTTGTTACCTTTAGTGTAACATCTATAAGGAACATTTACATTGCAATGGCTCCAACCCACCTGAACAGTATTATTTTTATAAAAACACACAGTTCCTTTTTGTGGAACAGACAAGTGCAATGCTATTTTATCTTGTGCTGTAATGGTTGAAGTATCATAAATCAAGTTCTCCCAGGTCTCATTGATCCCTAGGGGGACTGTAGTTATTAATAACCCCCCGAATGCTGTCAGCAAAGCTGTGCAAATCCAGCAATTCAAAACATTGAAAGTCTCAGCATACACATATTTAATTGCCTGGTAAGTGTTAAAGTTTGGATGCCAGTTTATGAGTAACGCTTCATGTTTATTCAGTTCAGTCTGTGTGGCTGGGAAAAGAAAAGGCCACAACAAAAAGATTATTGTCACTAATACAGTTAACAGGATGATTATGCAATACTTCTGAGGAAAGGGTTGTTCTGCATTCCTGTTTCTTCTGGACTCTATCATTTTTGCTCTTCGCATGTAACAAGATTTTTGACCAGTTCAAAGTTTTTAACTAATTTACAGTGCGTCAGGTGGATCCAGGAGGCACGCTCATCAATTTTGACTGCGGTGGGTGTTGACAAAAGCACTTGATATGGACCTTCCCACTTCGGAGACGCCCAATTTTTTCTCTTAACTATCTTCAGCCAGATCCATGCTCCAGGGGGCACTGCCACTTCTGACGGTCTGGTTCATTCTTTATCTGAAACAGAATTTAACTGCAACAAATGTTTAGAATTTAACAAATTATGCATATACTCTGCTAATATACTGTCAGCTTCCTGGTCTGCGGGCATGAGAGATTTCCACTGAGGTATATAGTAAGCCCTTCCAAAGAGCTTTTCAAAAGGAGTCAATCCTTTTGCATTCAGAACAGTTCTCATGCTCAACAGTGCCAGGGGCAGACAGTACAACCAGTTTCTCTGTGTTTCTGTTATTAATTTTCTTAGCTTACTCTTTAAAATCCCATTATGCCTCTCTACTAGCCCTGCTGACTGCGGGTGATACGCACAATGATTCTTTAGAGAAATACAAAAATGTTTACTTAACTTTTGTATGGTCTGATTCACGAAATGTGTGCCATTGTCACTGTAGATCCTTTCCAGAATGCCGAATCTAGGGATGATTTCTTTAACAAACACTTTGGCCACAGTCGTAGCATCTGGATTTTTAGTCGGAAAGGCCTCCACCCATCTGGAAAACATATCTAAAATGACAAGACAATACTTCTTATTTTCACATTTATTCAACTCTATGAAATCCATACAAATAGTATGAAATGGATACGGTGGTGTAGGGAAACTCTCTTGCTTGGGCTTTAACGCCCCTTGTGCATGATATTTATTACAGATGTGGCATAACGAACAAAATTTTTTAGAGTAGTTTGTAAATCCGTATGTCGTGAACACTTGGTTCACCAGCTGTACCATCCCCCCTGTTGAGACATGGCACTGCCCATGGCTCAACAAAGCTGCATATCTAAACAAATTAGATGGCAATATCGGTTTCCCTTCTTTAGAGATGTACAGCCCCTTTTTGAGAATTGCTCCTTGTTTTACCCATCTTTGTTTTTCAGTTTGCGTAGTAAGTGTTTGCATTGTCTTTAACATTTCTAAGTCTAAAATCTCAGAGGGTTGTAGTTCCTCATTCAAAAGAAATACTTCTGAAGCTGCCTGCTTTGCAGCTGTATCAGCTCTCGCATTACCTTTTGAAATCCTGTCCTGTTGCTTGGTATGAGCTGTGCATTTACAAATAGCTACTTTCTGAGGTAACTGAATAGATTCTAAAAGATCTAAAATAAACTGTGCATGATTGATTGGTTTGCCAGTAGATGTTATCATTCCTTGATTTTTCCACTGTTGTGCAAAAACATGTACAGTAGAAAAAGCATACTGGCTGTCAGTAAAAATGTTTACACATTTACCCTTTGCTAAGGTACATGCCCATGTCAAGGCAATCAATTCTGCTGCCTGTGCAGATAAACTATGTGGTAAAGATTTTGCTTCTATAATGTCAGTATCAGAAACTACTGCATATCCTACTAGGTTCTGTCCTGCAGGACCCCTTTTGCATGAGCCGTCCACATAGTATGTCACCTCGGCATCATCCAAGGGAACATCCGTAAGATCTTTTCTAGGCAGTGTCTTTTGCTCAATCACCTGCAGGCAGCTGTGTGGTGTGCCATCTGCAAGGGTTGGGAGCAAGGTAGAAGGGTTCAAAATCATACATCGTTCAATTGTCATATGAGGTTGGCTCAACAATATAGTCATACAGGAAAGATGCCTAGCAGGGGAAAGATATGCTACCTTTTCTTGTAGTAAATTAATCGTGACTGCATGAGGCACTCTCAATGTGAGAGGGTGGAACAGCACTACTGAGGCCGAAGCCTGTACTGCCATTGCAGCTGCAACTACTGCTTGTACACAGTGAGGTAAAGACCATGCCACTGGGTCCAGTTGTGATGAATAATAAGCAATAGGGCGTTGCTTGTCTCCATGCTGCTGTGTTAACACTGATGTCATATAACCTTGCTTATAATCTACAGTTTGGAAAAAACGTTTATGATAGTTTGGTAATCCCAAAACTAATGAGGATGCTATTAACTGTTTCAGTTTGCAGAAAGCAGATTCTGCTTCTGGTGTCCATTGTAACAAATCCTGTGCTGCCATAGGCTTTTTATAAATCAGGTTAGTCAACGGTGCAGATTCCAAGGCATAGTTTGGAATCCAACTCCGACAAAAATTAGTCGTACCCAGGAAGGACATCATTTCCTTCTTGGTAGTGGGTTTTGGTGCTTGCAAAATCCCTATTTTTCTGTCCACATCTAATGTCCCACCTTCCTTGGATATTACATATCCTAGGTATTTAACTTGTTTTTTCCAAAGCTGCAGTTTATTTTTGTTTACTTTATGTCCTTCAGTGGCTAAAAATTGTAATAGCACTACGGTATCTTCTTTACAGTCTTGCTAGGTGGGAGATGCCAGCAGGATATTGTCAACATAAAGCAAAATCTGACTACCTCTTGGTTGGGTAAATCCCATTAAGTTGCTTTCCATTTCTTGTGAGAATATTGTTGGACTTTCACAATACCCCTTTGGTAGTTGCGTATATGTAGTCCTTTTCCCCTGAAATGTGAATGCAAACCAATGCTGGCTGTCAGGGTGTATCGGTATCGAAAAGAATGCATTGCTGATATCTACCACAGAAAAATATTTCTGTTGAGGTTTTAAATCATTTAACAGGGTGTGTGGGTCTGGCACCGTAGGTGCCCTTAGTATTACTGCGTCATTTACAGCTTGTAAATCTTGGACCATAAGCCACTCTCCATTCGCTTTCTTAACAGGAAATAAGGGTGTGTTACATGGTGAATCAGGAGATTCCACCAGCACCCCTTCCTTAAGTAAAGCTGCTATAATAGGTTTGATTCCTACCTCTGCATCTTTTCTTAAGGGATACTGTCTCTTTTGTGGTCTAAATGCTGACTTTGGCGTAATAGTAACTGGTCCTGCTGTACGAATAAGTCCTACATCTGATTTTCCTGTCGACCAGAGATTTTCTGGTATATTCTGTAAGGCATTCTCTTCCTCCTTCAATAGGAGTGACAATCAGCTGTCCTTGCTAGACTGCAAGTGTACAGCTGGGTGGGTCTGAGTTATCCAATTCAGCTTCTGCATTTGTATTCCCTGTTCTGACAGTTCTAACTCTGTCTGTTTTTCCCATCTCGTGACTTTTTCTCCTAAGTCTACCCATTTTACATTCTTGTCCTTAGTTAAGCTAACATGTGGCAATTGATTAGATTTATAAAGCGCAAAGAACTCCTGGGGCAACGAACTGCTGGCTACACTGTTCCCTTCTGTGTCCCAGTACAGATTACATAATATCAATCTGTTTGCATGATTTCTAAACAATTCTTGCTCATATTCCTTATCAGGTCCTGGTGTATTACAATAATACAGAGTACAGTGCAACAAATGCTGTTTATCAATGTCAAGGGAGGGGAACTTGCTGACGGCTACATTCATCAACTCTTCGGTCATTGCCCCTGGACCAGTTGTAACCAAATCCTGGCTGTACCAATAAAACATTTCACCCTCCGATTGCACTGCAAAGGTATCAATTTGTCGCTGTGCTTCCATACCCTGCATAGTCGGAACTACTGCTATACTAAATAACTGCATAAGGTCTCTGCCCAAGAGGTTTACTGGGCATTTTGCAGATACAACAATTTTGCTTTTCTGGGTCAATCCTGAAACAGGATCAGTTATCACAATATTATGGGAGAGGGGCTCCCGATACAGCTGTCCATTAGCTGCTTTCACTAATATGTAATCAGGTGACTCTGAATTCTCTGGCAGATTGGAGGGATGTACCAGGGTCCGTGATGCCCCTGAGTCACACAAGAATCTGACTTCCCTCCCTTCTACCAGGAGTGTAACTTCTGGTTTCGTGTCTGCTAAATAGAGCTCTAAGCTCAATAAAGCCAAATCCAATATTTCATTTACTTCACTATCCGTGATTGCACTTCCTCTGTTTCTTCTGTCACATTCTCTACTCCCTCTATCACATACTCATTTGTCTTTCTCTGCTATCCCCTTCTAGTGATTCCTGACCATCATATAGTCAGTCCTCACCCTCCTTATCCTCCGTGGTTGCCTTCTTGTTTTTCTTGCAATCCCTTGCCAAGTGTCCTTTCTTACCGCATTTAAAACATTCACCCCTTTTCTTTCGCCCTTCAAAGTCCTCTGATCGTTGATCAGATTGTTTGTTCCCCTGGGCATTTTTCTTGCCCTTTTTCCCGGACTGTACTACATATACTTCTGCTCCATCTTCTACAGAAAATACTTGGGCTTTCTTTTTCTTTTTGCTATTAAAATGCCTTTCGGCATATCTAGCATATTCAAGCAATGACTGTAACCTGCTTGTACGATGATCTACCATGTGTTTTGTAATAAAGCTGCTTATAGGTGCAATACTGTCTTTCAAATATGCATTCTTTAACTGCTGCTCATATGGGGAATCGTGTGTCTGATCTTCAGGAACCTGCATTCCACAATGGTTATTAAAACATTCCAATAGTCTGGCATAATATCGGTCAACAGTTTCACCTTCCTGTTGGATGCATTGATTAATGCAAGTCCAGTCTGCCCTAGGCTTCCATTTCTCAGAGATTCTGTCTGTAAGACCTTTCCCTCTGTTGTCTAACTCTGCGCTGCTATGTGGAAGGGTGTGAGCGCAATATCACGGGGATTCCAGTCGCCACTAATCATGTGCCAATCTGGTCCCACAATTTGTCTGACTACTTTTTCTACCTCTTCTCTGTTTAAGTTATAACTCAGCCTCATTCCTTGCAAATCTTATAAGAACTTTCTAAAATTAACTTTTGGATGGGGAATTCCCTCAGTGGCTTTCCGGATGTCTTCTGGAGTCCAGGGTCTATACACTAGAATAGTTGGGTCCTGACCTTCTTGTCCTGCCTGAGGATTAGGCACTTCTATAAGTGGGCATATTTCTTCTTCAGTCATAAATCGTGAATTCCTACCCATTTGATATAACTCAATGTCCCCTTTTGAGTTTCCTGCCCGTGTTCGAGACCTGATCTCAACGGGATGTCTAACAAACGGTTTTGCTTTTGTAGTGTCTCTACTCACAGTGACAGTAGGATATCACGGGGGTGGACTAACTTGTTCACTTGCCTCATATTCTGGTAAGGGAAGTGGAGGGGCTGACGCTATTACTAATTTATTGTCCTCCTTATGTAAAAACATTGCTTTTGAATTATTACTCTTTTGTTCCCTTCGGTTTACTTCCTCAATCCACCTGTGTGCCTGAGGAATTCCTAACTGACGTTGCTTCTTTACCCGACATCTAGAATCAGTGTTAAGCTGTTTGACAAGTTTGACAAGTGAGGATTTTTCTAGTTTACCATCAAATTCATACTTATTAACCCATTTTGAGTAGTATTTAATATTATCAGCACGCTGTGACTGCATGTATTTTGCTTCTTCAGTTAACAGTGGATTTTGGGACCTTTTTGTACAATTATTACCCATTTTTGTTCTACCCTTTTAATCGTTACGTAACTCCTTATTTTTAACGTGATGCCACGGATGTTTTTATAGTGTCTTTTGAATGACTGCCTACCTGCTCTGTTTCTCTGATCTATGACAAGACAGTAATCTTTCTGTCCCTGACTTATAAATAAAGTCTTAACAGAACAAATACAAATCTAGTCCCTGATCTAAAACAGAAAAAGAAGGTAGATTCACCTCACCTGAGCCTTCTTGATTGATCACCTGGTTCGAGTAAACCTGTCCTTCAATCTTAGATCAGAAAGTGGCTGGCCTCTTTTGTACAACAATTCAGTCGGAGGACTTTTCAAATAAGAAGAACCGATGTGGTTTCTTCCCCGCATGGTTTCAAGCCACCTGGCCTTGCTGATCCAAGGCGAAGTGAAGGTTTCCGGTCTGAAGGACCAATCTGTCAAAGGAAAAAAACTTCAAAGACCAATACACGTAAGGTTCAGTTAAAGCACTTTAATTTACTTGCAGCAAGGAGACATAAACATGCAAATACAAGGATTTGTCTAACTACTAACAGGAAGTATGTTCATTCTCATACTATTTTACAAGACACGGCCTTCTAAGCTGACGTAATTAAACACAACTTTTAGCATTGTTCTACAGCAGATGTTACTTCAGATTTTCTGCTGACATGACTAGATTTGTGAGAAACTTTTCAGAAAAACAACCTGGCCTTGGTGACTATTAATCCGTTTACAAGCATCTGTTGTACAATGTTACTTTTCAAGGTACTTTTCTAATACAGATACAAGCAAATACTGATTGCAGTTCATATTTTCAAGCAGGCTTTGTACTAATTATCTGTAACTTCTACAGCTGTGTATTTTCTCATGGCACAGTGGAACTTCTTGTCTAAGTTTCATACAAGTAGTATTGTTCTATTCATAATTTTCCTAACGCAAGCAGAAATCACCTGCTTCTCAGTAAATTTCCAAGGCACAAGCAAGATTTTAGCTAACAGTACAAGGTCAGAAAGCAACTGCAGTTTGTACAGATTTATGCAGTATGAAATAGAATAAATGTGTTAACTCTTTTCAAGCTTCTAAATGCACTTTTTAAAGCGGCAGTGAATGATAAAAAAAGAGTTCACTGCCTTTTTAAAAATGAAAAAGCTAAATCATGTGGCTTGTTAAATCACATGATTAATTTGAAATAAGATAAATAGTTTTGCTAATTTTAAACACATTATGCAGTCTGAGGAAGCCCAGGGTGATGAAAGTGCTTACTGTTTGATGTGAAGATTAAAGTGAAGTGAAATTTGGTTTTATTTTGGCTCACTTGCGGTTTTTATTCAAGTTCTGTTATTTTCTGACTTTTCATTTATTGTTTTTGAACATTTTTGTTCTTTATGTGAGCCTATTAATATGACTAGTTTCATGACTATAACTCCAGGAGACATTCTAACAGATACACCAAATGGGTTGGTTATTGCAAACCAAGAAGGATATGGCTCACAGCAAGGCTCCATTATTTTCAACAAAGAAGTGGCACCAGGGAGATTTGATGAGATGCTGAATGGATGGTTGGCACCCCCGGTTGAGCCGTTTAATGGTTTGCAGAATGTAGAAGGAGAAAGAAGTTCAAAGAACTTGAGAATGATTTGTTAAAGCTTAAAAGACTACAATGGGGCAATATGTATTTTGAGACTTGTCTCAAGACACAAAGAGTCCCTAAAGGTCTAAGAGTAACTGTTATGCCAGTTGGTAATAATTTTTCTGCCGACTTTATAAATAAATAAGTGAGTAGTTCTTAACCAAAAAAAACAGGGCTACAATATGTGAAAATGTTGGCAGAAGCAAATTCAAGTAGAATCAGTGAGTTAAACAAAATGATTCAAACTGTTTTCTAAGTTAAAAGACAATTAAACTGCTGACAACTTTGATACCAAATTTTCATTGATTCAGGGGAGGCTGAATGAAAGTTTGCACAAAAATAAATTTAAAAGGTTTTTGCATGACAAGGCTGATTACAAACTAGTTGGAGAGTTGAATCAACCAGTTGCAGAGAAGGTGGAACAACGTCAGCAGCATAAACAACAAACACCAGTAAGATGGGCTTACAATGCGGATGATATAACTGAGAGTGAGGACAATGGTGGCCGTAAATCCAAGTGATTAGCGCAAAGAAATCCAATAGTGGCATCTAGCATTGTAGCAGCGACTACTAGTAAAGTAGGAGAAGAGATTGTGTTGTTGGAAAACACTGAAAAGAATTTTCCAACAGAGCCCAATCAGCTGGTGAGAGAGTATCAACAGCAAGGCAAGCAGAGCAGGACTTGGGCTGAGGTTACATCACCGAAAAAGAATGTGCATTATCAGAACAATTGGAAAAAGAAGAATGTTAGCTAATAAGCAAAGAATGTACTGTGATACAGTCTTTATTATAGTAAATTTGTCTAATGTTGCATTATCAGATGAGTTGGTTAAAGTGTTAAATAAAGGCTGGAATTTTGTGCCCTCAAAACGAGCGGACAAATGTGACACTATCAATGAACTTAGGGACTATGTTAGAAAGTTAAATTTTAAAGTGATGTTCTCTAATACTTCAAATGGTGGCAAAATGTTTAGTAAGCCTAGTGTGTATAATCCACCGTTAACAAAGGAACTAGAAATGTTTCAAATGATGTGTGAGCAGGAAATAATTGAAATGTTTGAAAAGAAACTTGCTTTCAAATATTTTTATTTAAAATATGAACAAAGGCAGCTATTGAATGTTTTTTTAAATAATGAGAATGTATTAGTAACTAAGGCTGACAAAGGAAATGCTTTGGTTGTGTTAGATAAAAATGTTTATATTAAGCAGATGGAAGAAATGTTATCTGATACGCAGTTCTACAAAGTTGCAACTTTTATAGAAGTTAAAAAAAGTTTTTCATTTATAGATGGTCAAATAGAGGAGTGGTTCCTGACAGGCCGCATAACAGAAGATATAAGGAAATATTTGCATGTAGAAACACCTAGGATGAGTCGTATTTTTGGGCAACCGAAAATACATAAAGATTTAAATAAACCTCTGGTGCACCCTATATTGCAAGCAGTGGAGCAAAGACAGAAGCTATGGCTATTATTGTAGATCGACATTTGTAGCAAGTTGTCAAATATAGTTCATCATACATCAAAGATTCTTTTGAATTTAAAAATATGTTAAGAGAAATTAAGGTAACAAAAGAGGGTCTTTTGGTAACATTAGACATAAAGTCTTTATATACAGTCATTCCCAATGATGAAGGAATGGAGGTAGTTTGATTGGAACTACTAAGTTCTAAGAAATTTTCGACCAATATGGTTGGTTTACCAATGGAAATATTAGACATCATTTTGAATTTTAACTTCTTTGAATTCAATCAGAAAATATATAAACAAACAAATGGAGTTGCTATGGGTGCATTGATGGCGCCAAGTTATGCTAATATTTTCATGTACGGCTGGGAAAAGTATCATATTTTAAAAAGTAAGTTTATGGAATACATTGTGTTCTATAAACATTTTATTGATGATGCTTTTATGATTTGGAGAGGAGAACAGAACTTGTTAGACGAGTTCTTAACCTATTTGAATGGAGTATGTGGCTATTTGAAATTTACATCTGGGTATAATGCAGAGTTTATTAATTTTTTGGATCTAACTGTGTATAAAGAAAATGATAAGTTGCTTACCACTATTTACAAGAAAAATGTGCAGAATAATTCATATCTGCACTTTGATAGCATGCACCCTAAAAGTACGAAAATGAATATAGTAAGGGGTCAGTTGGAAAGAATATATCATTTAACTGACGATGAAGAAAAAATTCAAAATTAATGCGGCAGCTTATATAATAGTTTTATAGAAAGAGGATATCCCAAAGATGTATTAATGATTTCTAAAGAAAGTTTTGAAAGAAGAGCCACACATGAGATAGGTAAAAATAATGCTAAGAATGATTTTAAAACAGCCATGCAAGTTACTAATAGTGGTGATTCTGGAGCATTTAAGAACATTATAACTAACAATTGGAAGTTCTTAAAATGCAGTGCTGAAGTTGAAAAAATAGGAGTAGGACCAGAATTTGTGCAAAAAAGAGTAAAGAGCTTTAAAAATATATTCCAGAGTAGCTTGAATAATAGGCAACCAGTATGTAGAAATCCAGGGATGGTAAAATTATGAATTGCAATATGCGTGAGTATTTATTAACATGTGTAAAAAAAATCAAGATAGGAACTACTATTGTACATCTAAAAGGAAAATATACATGTAAGTCTAGGTTTATAGTATATTTAATTATTTTTCAATCATGTGAAGCCTGTTATGTAGGGCATACTACAAGGGAGTTATATAAGAGGGTGTATGAGCACAAGTATGCTGTTCACATACAGGATGATAAAAATGCAATGGGCAAACATTATAAAGAAAATGGTTGTAAAGTGGATTTTAAATTTTGTGTACTGGATGAAGTAATTAATTTTGAAGTCAAATTTGATGCTGAATCTGAATTAAGTTGGAAAGAGTATTTGTGGCAGGTTAAATTGAACTCTTGTTACCCACCAGGGTTAAACGATAAAAAAGAGTTCACTGCCTTTTTAAAAAGGAAAAAGCTAAATCATGTGGCTTGTTAAATCACATGATTAATTTGAAATGAGATAAATAGTTTTGCTAATTTTAAGCACATTATGCAGTCTGAGGAAGTCCAGGGTGACAAAAGCACTTACTGTTTGATGTGAAGATTAAAGTGAAGTGAAATTTGGTTTTATTTTGGCTCACTTGCGGTTTTTATTCAAGTTCTGTTATAAAATAATTTTTAACTAAGTTTGTATATTGGATAAGCAAATGATGTATCTACCTAGAATGCATAGTATTCATTTGTAGGTAGTTCCATAGACCTTCTGGTTTGTAAATGATTTTCATTCATTGTGATATATTTTGCAATTGTAATTCATGCAGGATCATGTGGACATATATTGTGAACAATAATATGGACATTTTACTGTTGAGGGCCAGCAAGAGGAAAGAGTGGTCTGCTGTGCATTTGTATGCCTGCACTATTTCACTGTTACTGGTAGATCACCAGAATACACATACATGTGTGCACACATGCATGCACACACACACACACACACACACACACACACACACACACACACACACACACACACACACGTGCACGCACACACACATGCACACACACACACGCACACGCACACACACATGCACACACACACACGCACACACACACACACACACACACACACACACACATGCATATGCATTTGCACAATATGATTATAATATCAGAGGTGGTGAAGTTTTCAAGATAGGAAGAAGGATCAGATTATCCCTTTATTTCTTTGAGTGCTTTTCTTTTCCTTTCTTTTCTCTACAGTCATGAAAGCTAGTATATTAAAGAGTACATGGTAATAAATTTATATCTATATCTCTCAGTCATTCTGTATTGCTACCTGTAGCTATAATAATCTGTTTACTGTCTATATATCTATTTATGGATTCACACTACTGATCAAATCAAATAAATGACTTGTCAAATGCCATTTTTGTGACACAGCTGGTTAATTTCACTAGCTGGCAAGTACAGAAAGAATGAATGTCTGCAACATTGAATGTAAGGTAATTGAGAGTGGATAGTAATGCTGAAACATTTTTGTAAGTTTTAGCATCTGGACTGAGTGTTTGTGTGTGAGCATTTGCAGGTTAGAGTTATAGTAAGGGCTAGCTTAGGTGATGTGCTTGTGTTTTGCTTGTGTGTGTGTGTGTGTGTGTGTGTGTGTGTGTGTGTGTGTGTGTGTGTGTGTGTGTGTGTGTGTGTGTGTGTGTGTGTGTGTGTGTTTGTGTGTGTTTAGTACCCTAATGTGTAGGTCTGGGGCAAGGGACCAGGGTAGGATTAGGGTTAGCATGCATTAATAAGGTGGCACAGAGGGGGGCAAGGATTCAGGAGTAACAAACCTTCTGTTAATATTGTTTTAGGGGGTGGTTATGCAGCTGATCTAATAGATTATGTGAATCAGGAAGCAATGTATTTAATCTAAAAGTAGATATTCATTTTTTCAAGTGGAATCACTGGAAACCCTATGAAACCACATATAACAATTTCCCTAGTTCAATTTAATAAATATGAGAAAACTGAGGGTAAGATCCCTTAATGTCACACCTAGAACTCTATGATACAAATTGAGTGAGCCTGGCTATTTTGGTTAAGGAAATATACAAGCTCCGACAAAGTAAAGCCAGTGTTAATAAAATACATGCACATGTTTCAGCAAAACTGTCAAATCTTTTATTATATTACAGGTATTCTTTTTTGAAAAATTATGTTTAATGTACTGTTCTACAAGTAGACCTAAAAATGGTACTTAATTTCAAGAGAGTCAAAACATTGAGTTGGAATGACAAACATTTTCTAAATATTACATTTATATGGAATGCATGAAGGAACAAATGCCTCAGTCCATGAATAATTAAATGTACACTTTCAGAAAGACCCATATTTCTTAAAATAAAAATATTCTAATACCATTAAAGATATCGGGAGATTTAAATTAATCTGGAATCATAATCAGAAAATATATGATTATTATTACTATTATTATTTTTATTATTATTATTATTATTATTGTTATTATTATCACTATTATCATTAAGAAGTTACAAAATTGCAGAGAAGAAAAGTGGGAGGGGTTGTGACAACTAAATGAAGATAAGAATGTTTCCAATTATCCATTTTTATTCCATTTATTGCCTACTTGGAGGCGATCTGTTCTTGACTTACAAGGCCATGCCTGACCCAGCTCTGTTAGAAATGCTAGATCTAAATAAATCCCAATCCCTCCACACCACATGCTCCAGAGACCTCAACCTCATTACCACAATCAACAGAACAAGCTGGAGGGACAGGATCATAACCCAGAGACTGCCCATGCTATGGAATAGTCTTCCCATACATGTCAAGCTGAGCGCCTCACTGGCCCTCTTCAAGAGAAATCTTGATGAGTGGATGGGAAATAGAAAATTCACCCCAGAAATCACTCCAGTGGCTCTACTTGACAGAGGCACTGAGAACTAACATCAGGTGGCACGATGCCAGGGTAATCCTATGGGTTAGGCTTGTAAACACTCCAGGGCCATTAGCCTAGTACACACCTATGAACCTATGAACCTATGAACCATAAAGCTGCTAGACAAGGGAGATAGTATTGTAGTCCATGGAGCACCAGGATTATGCTCAAATATTGTGAAAAATTGAAACCAGTTAACAGTTTCTGTAGACGGAGACCCAGTTTTATCACTCTGTAAGCACTCCTGTTAAAGTTGTAAAGATTTAAAAGCAGATTACTTTCTGCCTCTTATTAAACAGATCTTATGTTAGCATATTCTTACAAGTTACTAAGCACATGCTGTGCTCTACATCAGTGGTTCCTATGAAATGACCTTTATTGCACAGATCATGAAACTGATGAGCCAAAAAACACATCATCATATAACAGGATGTTTTCCTAAGATTCTGCATAATTTAATAACAATTTAATAACATATATCAATCTAATTTGTTAAACTGTCACACCTGTCTTTTACCTACAAAGGTGACAGGGAGTGTTCCTTAAAAAAGAATGAGGACATCTTTAAGTATGAAGCAGTGACTCCTCCATAATTAGCATTTTAATACCAGACAAATGACGGATCGCTAGAGGCCTAACCATATATACCTTCAAGAAGCTTTTAAGTGTGTGTACTTAATGTTTTAGATGGCTAAGCCTCAGATGGTTCCCCTGATTACTTGACTAATATTGTCCCCATGTTCAAACCACTTTATTGCTGAACTACATTTGAGATAAAAAATTAACTATTAATGATTTGCACTAAGCAATTAGATACAAAGGTGGGTGACTTAAGTTTTAGCTGTCTAAGTGGAGAGACACTATTTTAAAACAGCAAGATAGATTGAAAAGGGGTGGGCACGTTTGTATTCTGGTACTATGGAATACAGTGGGATGGCCAATAAATTTAAATAGTTGAAGGGGAGTGATTTCACAATATGCTAATTTTGTGCTTACTCACACCAGCCATTGAAAGGAGACAGGAAAGGTGTTATATGGTCAAATTAACACAAGGGGCAGGCAACTAGAAAGAACACAACAGTAACAGGGTGGGAGGGTGGAAAAAATCTGTCTGACTCACAAGAGACCCAGGTGTGGTCTCTTTTCAAGTTTTAATATGCAATTAAAAGCTTTGATTAGCAAAGGCATCAAATCTAGAGCAAAGGAGGTTATGACCCTCTATACTCATCACTAATCAGGCCCATAATGGAGTATAACACCCCTGTTGGGATGTACCACACAAAGTGCCTGCAGCAATTGGAGAGACCTCAGAGGTTTCTAACTAAGAAGATCAAGGGACTCCACCATGTGCCTTACACAGACAGACTAAAGTCCATGTCACTATACTCAGTATCATAAAGACTTCTTAGGGGAGACTTATGCCTGGCTTACAGAACAATCTCATACCCAAATCTAATGAATTTGCTTTACACTTGTAAATCAAATGGGGTGAGAGCTACCCATTCTAGGGACCTAAATATGGCCTGCAACTGAAATAGAACATGCTGGTGGGACAGATTTGTCTCCCAGCAACTTCATGTCTTTGGAATAGGCTGCCAAACCATGTGATGCAGAGCACCTCTATGACACTCTTCAAAAGGAACCTGGATGAGTGGATGGGGCGCAGTAAGCTTTTACCGGGGATAGTGCCCACACATCTTCTGGACTTGGGCAGTCATTACTAAATACAATCCTTGGTATTGACTAGAGTGTCTATGGTATTACATTGGGATGAAATGACTAGGCTTGAAATGACCTCCAGGTTAATAGCCTAGTAATCTCCTATGGTGCTATGATCGTATGATATACAGGAAATAATACTAGTGTGGTTTCTATGTATGTGCTGGCAATGATTTCTTTGTTTTGGGAGATTTTTTCCCTTCTGTACTTTTGTTCACCTATGGATGGAGTTATTATACATAATTTGTTATGGACTCTGTATATACTT
Organism: Protopterus annectens; assembly: GCF_019279795.1. Taxonomy (NCBI): domain Eukaryota; kingdom Metazoa; phylum Chordata; order Ceratodontiformes; family Protopteridae; genus Protopterus; species Protopterus annectens. The sequence goes on along the minus strand of NC_056730.1, from coordinate 244,564,636 downwards.
TAATTGTTTTAGTTGATGGTTGAGTTTTATATTTTATACTTTGTATTCTTTTACTTTCTTTGGGTGGCTGCAGTGGTGCTGTGGTTAGCATTGCCGCCTCACAGCAAGAGTTTCTCTGGTTCAATTCTCGGCTGGGGTGCCTTCTGTGCGGAGTCTGCATTTCTTCCCTGTGGTCGTGTGGGTTTCCTCCGGGTGCTCTGGTTTCCTCCCACATCCCAAAGACATGATCTAGGTGGATTGGATGCTCTAAATTGGCCCTAGGCATGAGTGTGTGCATGCATGTGTGTGCCTTCTGTGGAAGATTGGACGTTGGGCTGGCAACTCGACACTAAAACTCCGCTGCCAATCATGAGTGGGCATGTGATCTGCTGTGGTGACCCCTAACCGGGAAAATTCAAAAGAAGAAGAAGATTCTTTTACTTTCTTTATGTGAATTTGCAATGCAATAAAAAGTTTTTTAAGTAAGAAATTAAATACTTTGACCATTTTGATCTTCTGCACCTTAATAGAAGCAACAGTATAAAAAGAAAACAGTCTAAGAATCCCCTTCTCTAAAGTTCTAAACCACTATTTTAAAATTAATAACACTTACTGGTGACATAGGTGTGATAGTTTTTTTTTTTTCCAATGCATTCCCCATCCTTGGAATAGACACCTTCTGCATATCAAATGAAGTACCTCCCTGACTACATTCAAAGCCTTCCACAATAACAGAGAGGGTAAAATAAATTCATGGCTGGTATTAATGCAACTGATCCTCTGTCCAGTGGAAACTAATTTGCCTTTATCACAACATTGGGGATATGGATGAATGTCTCAATGGCTGTCCAGCCTTAAGCTTAGTATAACCCTATATACGTATAAATCTAAATAAAGGAGTAAAAGTTCCACAACAGAAGTTATTCTGATAGAAGCATTTTGCTGCAAATATAACTACTGAATGTTCCCAGTCAGCTACTTCAGCAGTTAACAGGACCCATCCATATATTGGTGAACTAAAGTTGACAGTGTGGTTGTTTCAATTAATGAATGAATTAATGAATTAATTAATGTATTTATTTATGTACAATTGTAAGTATGTTATTTATTGGTACATTTATCTGTTTGTGTGTTTGTTTAGTAGCATTTGTTAAGTGCGATTGAGGCCAAATATCTTAGTATGTTGTTATCGATAGTTTGAACAGATTTGTTGTTTTCTGTGGAGCATTCGATAACAAGACGCAGGCCATACTCTAGTTGTGCAAATACAATTACTTTGCTGCTTACTACTCTAACACTGTATGTAAGGAAAGGAGAGATTTTTCCTGCCAAAAATGGAAGCAGTTGATTTTAATCTTGTTGTGTCCAGGTGGTACTGGAAATTGAGGAAAGTGTCTAGCCATAAGCAAAGATAATTGAATTGAGAGACGTTCTCAGTTGAGAAGCTGTAATTGTCAGGAATTTGAAGGATGGCAGTGTTTTTGTTATGTTTTTTGGATAGTGCAAGAGTGTAACTTTAGTTTTTGATGTGCTAAGGAGCTTTTTTACTACTTATACATTCTGTTAGTGATAGGATGTCAGATTTGCCTTCTTTTTGCATAGAGAGAAGACACTGATTACTTTTCTACATATACAAGGACAGACTGGTCTGGAAGGTTGTATGACAGTTTGTTAAATGAAACTGAGAATAGTACTAGAGCAAAGATTGATCCTTGTGGCATTCCTTTTAAAATAGTTTGTATTTTTGTATTAATGTTTACAGTTAGGTTCGTTAATGTTCAGTTTTTATTTTTTGATGCAGGATGAAGCCTGTCTTTAAGATTTTATCATGTGATTTTATTGTGTTTTTAATTGAATGATGAAATTCATTGGTTGTTAGTGTCTTTAAATATGCAGTGTGTTTTATCATGAGTTTGTCTGATGAAGCTGTCATTGTGAACTGTGAAAGCGCTAACATTAAAATGTTTTACTTGGTGATATTTTGCATCTTTCATTGACGCTGTGGAATTGTATGCCTTCTTATTGCCGTGGTGTGGTTCGCTTCATTTTTTACTACATTTTTATAGTGCTGTATTTTGTAGTGCTGACAGAAGAACCCTGTCTTGCCCTGGTTGCCTGTACTTTTCGCTTTTAAAAGACGTGATTGAAGAACCTATTTTAACTCAAAATTTTCAATTAGAGAGTTAGTTTAAACCAGGAAGAAATTGTCAAGCATATAGTTGGCTAGAGTGGGGTGATCAACCAAATAAAGCCTTCATGAGGTGTATAAATATTGTTCCAGTTAATTGAGGACTGTCCATATTTTGAAGTATTTCATCAGAGAGAGAGAGAGAGAGAGACAGAGACAGAGAAAGAGAGAGAGAGAGAGAGAGAGAGAGAGAGATAGTCCATATAGCATTTCTAGTGCTGCAGTCTGCCCCAAACCTATGTTGTCTGGAAGTGAGAACATGAGATTGATGACATTGACTAACATATTGGAATAGTTGAATGGAAATTAATTTCTTTAATATTTGCCATGAATAGGCAAAACAGAGACTGTGTAAATGTGGGAATGGTATATTGGATTTGTGCCTTAGACAAATCTTAACTATGACAGATTTGCAAATATCAGGCATAATATTATGTGCAATGAAAAGGTGTTATTTGTTTTGGAGTGGTACAATAATGTATTCTTTGGACTGATAAAAGAACCAATGAGGGAGACTGTCAATACCTGCCGGGCCATCATGAGGGATGTGTTCTAGTAGAGATTTGATATATGTGGTGTTTATTGCATTGAAATAGTTATGTACAGAGTGGGATGGAAATATATTCTTGGGTTTATGAAGCTGTGATGGGAATTAAAGAAAATTACTGAATTCTGTCAGAAAATCTTAGAGCATTAGAGAAGATGGACAGGTGACTATATCTGCAGGTCTTTGTCAACTGGTAAGTTGTTTGGTTTCTTTCCAAAATAATGCAGGTATGTCGAGTAAGGTTTTTTGTGTAGATGAAAAGTTAAGCACTTTAGGATGACATATAGCTTGTTTAATAGGCTTCTTAATGTAATATACTGTTGTCTGATGGCCATATCCCTCTCAACTTCTTAGCACAATAAATCTGGATAAAGCCTAAAATAATGGGGGGAGGGCAAAGGCTCAAAATTAGGGATAGCTTGTAACTGTTGTTCTTACAATTTTAAAAAGTTACTAGAATAACATATGTATCAGTATGCATTTCCTGAAGGATATGAAGCCTGAAACTGAAATGCATGTCATTATTTAGTGACTTCAATCCTCACTGATTTGCCATAAATTTTATGAGGAACAGACCCAAAATATGAGGCAAAAATCAGGACATTCTGCAAAACATATGTACAGCTGAGAGGTATGCAGGTGGTTGATGGGTTATTGTACAAGATCTGCCATGCCTCCTCTCTGTATTTAGAAATCTTACTTAATTTAGGAGCCATTAAGCATTGTTAGGTTTATAGTCTCTAGAGGTTATTGTGAATAATATGCCCTATTTGTATAGGAGATGTCTAGTTAGGGAATGTGCTACAGTATTTGGGTCCTAAGGTTTGAGGATGTTTGTCATATAATGTCTTTTGGAATGTATTAATGCTGGTGAGGGAAGGAAGTGGGCTACTGCTAGGAGCAGATATTTGTTATAAGTTGGGATTCTGTCATGAGACAGTTATGGAGAGAGTTCAGTTTGCTTTTGATGGAATTTGTAAAAGAAAAGTGTGCCAGTTCAATGTCTGCTGCCTGAGTGGGTATCTATTAACTACTGATATTAGTGAAAATAATGGTAAACTGTCAGTTTTAATCAAGGATTCACTGATTCCTACTGTGTCAGGCTTAGTTGTTGTTATATGGGGAACCAGTTTGATATAGTTTATTGCAACTGTTTTGTGCATTAATTAGAGAGCAAGTTTGATTGTGTCAAATAAGAGTATTATTTTATTTATTTATTTATTTTTTACATTTGTTTACTGGAAAATTCAGACTGGACACATGTCCTTTTTCAGTGGAGGTCTGGGGGAGAAAAGCTTCACATTACAATATAAGAATAAGTAAAATACAGAGTTACATAATAGATAAATGAAGGCAATTGTTATATATTACAATAGCAATCATAGTATTGAATAGGGTATTTTAATATCTAGCTAGAAACTAACAAAAATGCTATTATGAATATTCAGATTGTAATCAAATAAAATCATACAAATATATAAGAAGATGTTCCACTAGAATGGTGGAACAAGCTAGAAGGGCTAAAAGGAACAGAAGGGGAAGGTAGAAAGGACTAAGAGGAGAGACTGAGTGATTAGAGGTGGTAGTCAGAAATAGGTAATTGTGTAGCAGGTGGAGAAGTATTTAGAAGTTGAGATGAAGGAAGGCAGTTGAGGATGGTATAAGAGGGGTCAGAGAGATTGAGCATGGCAGGGCAGGGTGCTGGGGAAAGCAAAAACCTGCAGATGAAAGGATTGTAATGATCCAACAGTGGGAAGCAGGGTGGCTAGGGAAGAAGTGAGAAAGAGGAGGTAAAAGGAAGTTCATTAATTGGGATTGATGCATGGACATATCCAGTGACTTTTTAAGTGAGTTGTTAGTACAGCCTTGAAGTGATTGCCTGATGGTAATGTGGTTATAGTGGGGAGAGAGTGTTACATAATTTGGATATTATGCAGGAGAATAGAGCTTCCCCAGCTGAGTTCTTGGCTTTGGTTACTAGAAGTTGATTTTTAATGCTGGAACAAAGTGGTTGAGTGGTGCAGTAGGGCTGGAGAATGTTTTGGAGGGATGGGACTTTAAGTGGATAGTTTACTAACTTATGAGTGAGTGAGAGTTGATTCAGGTGAAGAAGTTGAGGGAGTTCAAGCCAGTCAAGCTCCCTAAGTGAGATACAGTGGTGGCTGCGATATGATTCTCCAGTGACAAACTTAGCAATTTTGCTGTAGTAAGCCTCGAGTTTATAAGGGTCCGTTTGTCTAAGGTTGATGAGTATAGGAGAGGCATAGAGTAAATTGGAGATTAGGTGGAGAGTAGTTGATGATAGGCCAGGAGCATGGGTTCCAGGGTTAGGTACAATGCCTCCTTTTATGTATGTAGGGTTATGTGCTGTTTTACATGAAATTTGTGTGTATGTGAATGTAAAGTAAGAAATGCATTGCATGATGGTAGGGTTGAGGCAGTATACAATGTGGTAGGAAGGAAGGTTTCCAGGTAAAGGCTGAAGTGAGTTTGTACAATAACATAAGTGTCTCATTGATTTGGCATAGATTTGGTAGGTGACATGATGACTGATGGTGTGCTTGGGGTGGGATAGGTAGACATGCACATAGATTGCCAAGATTGGTTTTGTAAAGATTAGTGTAACCAGAGTGGCATTTTTGCAGTGATGGATATTATGGATGTTGCTTGGCGACAGAACTTGGAAAGGTGATATGTTATGTTGTACTTGTTCTATGTTTTCATAGTTTATGCTGTTGATAAAGAGTGCCAATGCCTTTAAGAGGAGTGGTTTGGATAACTAAAAGGGAGTACAAAGTGTTCATAATAAGTTGGATGATACAGGAGAAGGGACTGGACCACAGTCAGTTTGTTCATACGCAAAATGGGAAGCCCAATACAAGAATCCACAAGCAGAAGGCTAAAAACAAAAGGTATTTTCTATTTCTGTCAGCAAATATAAGTAGCTAAAGGTGCCTACAAAAACAAGGCTTCTTCAGTTTCTGGTTCCAGAAAATAGGTAGTGCAATTCAGTGATACGTCTGCCTGTGCTTTCATTGACCTATATTATGGGAGCAGGACACAACAAAACAATTATTAAAAAGTAAGACCTATTTTAAAACAACATTGTTGGTATTAAGTACTTTGGCTTCCCCAAATTAAAGTTGGAGAAAGCAGCATTCAGATCATGAGGATGTTGCTGTATGTGGTCAGTTCAGGATTCCTTCAGATTAATTCCAGCAGAATATTATTTGTGAAAAAGAATGGGGCAGTTCCTAATAATAGTGCACGTAAATCTTACTGCATGTGATTTCTCAGTTTTGGCAGACATGGAGATGTTGATTGTCAAAGGAAAAACAACTTCAAAAAGATCAACACACGGCAGGTTCAGATTAAGGCACTTTAATCTTGCAGCAAGGAGACAAAAACGTGATAATACTGAGTTTGTCTAACTAGAATCAGGAAGTGAAGCTATTCTTATACATTTCTTACAATGCATTGCCTACTAAGCTGACGTAATAAATCACAAGTTCTTTCAATATTATTTCATAGCAGCTGTTTGTCCATGATTTTCTGCTGGAATATCAAGTTTACAAAAAAACTTCCTAAGAAAAATAACGTGGCCTTGATGACCACTGGTCAGATACAACTTCTCACTATGCAATGTTACCATTCAATGTACTAGGGCTAATTCGAGCACAAAGCAAGTATAGATTATAGTTCATTTTTTCAAGCAGTCTTTGTTTATCTGTGTCTGTCTTTTCCACAGCTGTGCATGTTCTCATAACATGAACAGAGCTGATTGTTCAAGTTTGGTAACATTATAGAAAACAGTATTGTTCTTTTCATTATTTTTCTGACCTAGCAGATAATCACCTGCTTCTCAGTAAATTTCCAAAAGGTATAAACATGAATTCTGCTGTGCTAGCAAATACTAGGTCAGAGAGCATCTTGCAGTTTCAGAAAGCATACTGCAGTTTGAAAAGCATCTTGCAATTTCATACAGAATTAAGCTGTACATAAAATAGAATGAAATGTGTTAACCCTTTTAGCTTCTAATAAGCAATAAACATATACATTAATACATATTTTTCTAACATTTCCCCCTGTTAATACTTTTTATTCTATTTTCAAAAGCATAAACAGTTTGCTTCTTCTCTTAACCTCTTTCTGTTCAGAATTTGCAGTTAAGAGAGTCATTCAGTTTAGACTTATGAAAGTGTTTCATTTTTCAACAGTTCTTCAATTTCAGTACTTTGATACAAAGTTTCAGAAACTGACATGTCTATAAAATCTTTGATCAATCTTTTCATGCAGGGAATACCACAACAAACACATACCCCTAACAGGAGTAATCCCACACAAATGGCAATCAGGATGTTCATTAGGATGCTACCCCCCCAAACAAATTCTGGAAAAAATCCGTCAGTGGGTTTGGGCCTGGTTTGGTCATGGCCGACACTTGCTGAATCACCTCAAGATGGTCGTTTATCTCATGCTGGTTGTCAGGAGTATATGAACAGCACTCCTCTTTTATTAAAGCGCACGTACCACCTTTTGCTGCTAGGGTGAAGTCGAGAGCCATGTGGTTTTGAAGCACCACAGTTCTCATAGCATTCAGTTCATCAGTTACTAATTTGAGAGCAGAAAAAGTTGCATTGCTCATTACTTTGAGAAGTTTGGACAGTTTTCTCAGCTCCCAAATCGATTTCACTGCACCATATGCAGGGGCTATACCTGCCCACAATATAATAGTGTCACTCAAGTCCATTGTGTCATTTTATCCTTGTTTTTCACAGAGTTATGGTTTCTCCAGCCTGCTTCAATTCGTCTCATTGGATTCTCAGGTCTCTTGATCGAATTTCCAGGATTCTTGGTGACCTCTCTGACATTTCGAATTCTTCCCTGAGGCAAAACTGCAGTGTGTCGTATGGCCGGAACCAGGTAACCCAAAAAACAACTACCGGACCAATTTTCAGGTAGCCATTTGTATGCCTTTTTCCCACACACAAAATAACAATTCTTTACTTTAGTATTAATATATACTTGCCCTGCATGAAACATTTTCTTATCAATGATAGATAGTTGTTCAAGAAGAACAGGATTACGTTGTACTTCATCAACTGTTTTGTGCATTAATTCAAAATATGAGTCATAGTTTGTATCACAAATATAACCTGCATTATTAGCTTTGATATAACATTTGTAAGGAACAGTCACATTGCAATTGCTCCAACCCACCTGAACAGTATCATTTTTGTAAAAACATACAATTCTCTTTTGTGTAACAGGCAGGTACAATGCTATTTTGTCTTGTGATTTCACAGTCGTAGTATCAAAAATCAAATTTTCCAAGGTCTCATTTACCCCTAGGGGGACAGCAGTCATTAACAATCCCCCATATGCTGTTGGTAGAGCTGTGCAAATTCAGCAATTCGAAACATTAAAAGTTTCAGCATACACATATTTAATTGCTTGGTAAGTGTTAAAGTTCGGATGCCAGTCTATGAGTAATGCATCTTGTTTATTCAGTTCAGCTCGTGTTGCTGGAAAAATGAAAGGCCTCAGCAAAACAATTAATGTTATCAATATAGTTAACAGAATGATCATGCAATACTTTTGAGGTTGCTCTGTATTTCTATTCACTCCGTATCTGGTCATTTTGTTCTTGTGTAACAGTAACAAGTTTTTTGTCCAGTTCAAAGTTTTTAACCAATTTACAGTGTGTCAAATGAATCCAGGATGCTTGCTCTGCGATCTTGACTGCAGTGGGTGTTGACAGTAGAACTTGGTATGGCCCTTCCTACTTCAGTGTCATCCAATTCTTTCTCTTGATGACTTTCACCCAGACCCACGTGCCTGAGACTACTGCTGCTTCCAATGGTCTGGTTTATTCTTTATCTGAAACAGAATTTAACTGCAAAAGTTGTTTATTACTTAAAAGTCGTCTCCTATATTCTGCAAGTGAACTATCAGCCTCCTGATCTGCAGGCATGAGAGGTTTTCATTGAGGTATATAATATGCCCTCCCAAATAATTTTTTTCAAAAGGAGTTAACCCCTTTGCATTCGGAACAGTTCTCATGCTCAACAATGCTAGAGGCAGGCAGTGCACCCAGTTCTTTTGTGTCTCACTGATTAATTTCCTAAGTTTGTTTTTCAAAACCCCATTATGCCTCTCTACTAGTCCTGCAGATTGTGGGTGGTATGCACAATGGTTCTTTAAGGAAATTCTGAAATATCGGCTCAACTGTTGTTTAGTTTGATTTACAAAGTGTGTGCCATTGTCACTATAGATCTTTTCCAGTATGCCAAATCTAAGAATAATTTCTTTAACAAGGACTTTTGCAACAGTAGCTGCATCTGGATTTTTGGTCGGAAAAGCTTCCACCCATTTGGAAAACATATTTATAATGACAAGACAATACTTCTTATTTTTGCATTTGTTCAATTCTATGAAATCCATACAGATAGTATGGAATGGGTACGGTGGTGTTGGGAAACTCCTTTGCTTAGGCTTCAATGCCCCTTGTGCATGATGCTTGTTACAAACATGGCACGCTGCACAAATATTTTTTGTGTAGTTTGTAAATCCATATGCTGTGAACACTCGATTCACTAACTGTACCATCCCCCCTGTTGAGACATGGCACTGCCCATGGCTTAACAAAGCTGCATATCTAAACAAATTAGACAGCAAAATCGGTTTTCCTTCTTTGGAGATGTACAGCCCTTTCTCAAGAATTGCTCCTCGTTTTATCCATTTCTGTTTTTCTACTTTTGTAGTAAGTGTCTGCATTGTTTTTAACATTTCTAAATCTAAAATCTCAGAAGGTTGTAATTCCTTACTCAAAAGAAATACTTCTGAAGCTGAAGCTGCCTGCTTTGCAGCTGTATCAGCTCTCGCATTACCTTTTGAAATCCTAGCCTGTTGCTTGGTATGAGCTACGCATTTACAAATAGCTACTTTCTGAGGTAACTGAATAGATTCTAACAAATCTAAAATAAACTGCGCATGATTAATCGGTTTACCAGTAGATGTTATCATTCCTCTATTCTTCCACTGTTGCGCAAAGACGTGTACAGTAGAAAAAGGGTACTGGCTGTCAGTAAAAATGTTCACACATTTACCCTTTGCCAAGGTACATGCCCTTGTCAAGGCAATCAATTCTGCTGCTTGTGCAGATAAGTTGTGTGTTAAAGACTTTGCTTCTAAAATCTCAGTATCAGAAACTACTGCATACCCCACTAGGTTCTGCCCTGTAGGACCCCGTCTGCATGAGCCGTCCACGTAATATGTCACCTCGGCATCATCCAAGGGAACATCCATTAGATCTTTTCTAGGCAGTGTCTTTTGCTCAATCTCCTGCAGGCAGCTGTGAGGTGTGCCATCCGCAGGGGTCGGGAGCAAGGTAAACGGATTCAAAGTTGTACATCATTCTATTGTCATATGAGGTTGGCTCAAGAGTATAGTCATACAGGAGAGATGTCTAGCAGGAGAAAGATATGCTACTTTTTCTTGCAGTAAAATAATCGCAACTGCATGAGGCACTCTCAATGTGAGAGGGTGGAACAACACTACTGAGGCCGAATCCTGTACTGCCATTGCAGCTGCGACTACTGCTTGTACACAGTGGGGCAAGGATCGTGCCACTGGGTCCAGCTGTGATGAATAGTAAGCTATGGGACGTTACTTGTCCCCATGTTGCTGTGTTAACACTGATGTCATATAACCTTGCTTACAATCTACAGTTTGGAAAAAACGTTTATGATAGTTTGGTAATCCTAAAACTAATGAGGATGCTATCAATTGTTTCAGTTTGCAGAAAGCTGATTCTGCTTCTGGTGTCCATTGTAATAAATCTTGTGCTGCCACAGGCTTCTTGTATATCAAGTTGGTGAGTGGAGCAAGACTCCAAGGCATAGTTTGGAATCCAACTCCGACAGAAATTAGTCGTACCCAGGAAGGACATCATTTCCTTCTTGGTAGTCGGTTTAGGTGCTTGTAAAATTGCTATTTTCCTATCTTCATCTAATGTTCTGCCTTCTTTGGATATTACATATCCCAGGTATTTAACCTGCTTTCTCCAAAGCTGCAACTTGTTTTTGTTTACTTTATGTCCTTGAGTGGCTAGAAATTGTAGTAATGCTATGGTATCTTCTCTGCATTCTTGCTGGGTGGGGGCTGCCAGCAGGATGTCATCTACATAAAGTAAAATCTGACTGCCTCTTGGTGGGCTAAATCCCGCCAAGTTGCTTGCCATCTCTTGTGCAAATATTGTTGGGCTTTCACAATACCCCTGTGGTAGTCATGTGTATGTATACCTTTTCCCCTGAAATGTGAATGCAAACCAATGTTGGCTGTCAGGGTGTATCGGTATCGAAAATAATGCATTGCTAATATCTACCACAGAAAAATACTTCTGTTGAGGCTTCAAATCATTCAATAGGGTGTGTGGATCTGGCACCGTAGGTGCTCTAGGTATTACTGCGTCATTTACGGCTTGTAAATCTTGGACCATACGCCATTCTCTGTTTGCTTTCCTGACAGGAAATAAGGGTGTGTTACATGGTGAATCGGGAGATTCTACCAGTACTCCTTCCTTATGTAAAGCTGCTATTATAGGTTTGATTCCTACTTCTGCATCTTTCCTTAAGGGATACTGTCTCTTTTGTGGTCTAAATGCTGACTTTGGCGTGATAGTAACTGGTCCTGCTGTACGAATTAGTCCTACATCTGATTTCCCTGATGACCAGAGAGTTTCTGGTATGTTCCGTAAGGCATTCTCTTCCTCTTCTAGTAAGAGTGCTAATCAGCTGTCGTCGCTAGACTGCAAGTGTACAGCTGGGTGTGTCTGCGTTATCCAGTTTAACTTCTGCTTCTGTACTCCCTGTTCTGACAATTCTAACTCCGTCTGTTTTTCCCACTTTGTGACTCTTTCTCCTAGGTCTGCCCATTTCACATTCTTGTCCTTAGTTAAAAGTTAAACTAACATGTGGTAATCGATTAGATTTATAGAGTGCAAAGAATTCCTTGGGCAAAGAACAGCTAACTACACTGTTCCCCTCTGTGTCCCAGTACAGATTATGTAATACTAATCTGTTTGCATGGTTTTTAAACAGTTCTTGCTCATATTCCTTATCAGGTCCTGGTGTGCTACAATACAGAGTACAGTGCAACAAATGCTGTTTATCAGTGTCAAGGGAGGGAGACTTACTGATGGCTATGTTGATCAGTTCTTCGGTTACTGCCCCTGGACCAGTCATGACCAAGTCCTGGCTGTACCAATAAAATGTTCCGCCCTCCGGTCGCACCACAAAAGTATCCATTTGTCGTTGTGCTTCCATACCCTGCATAGTCGGAACTACTGCTCTGCCAAATATCTGCATAAGATCTCTGCCCAAAAGGTTCACTGGGCATTTTGCAGAAATAACAATTTTGCTTTTCTGGGTCATCCCTGAAACAGGGTCAGTTATTGCTATGTTATGGGAAAGTGGTTCCCGATACAGCTGTCCATTAGCTGCTTTCACTAATATGTAATCAAATGATTCTGAATTTTCTGGTAGTTTGGAAGGATGTATCAGGGTCCGTGAAGCCCCTGAGTCACACAAGAATTTTACTTCCCTCCCCTCTACCAGAAGTGTAACTTCCAGTTTTGTGTCTGCTAAACAGAGCTCTAGGCTCAATAATGCCAAGTCTAAAATTTCACTTTCTTCACCATCTGCAATTTCTTGCACTTCCTCTATTTCTTCTATCACATTCTCTACTCCCTCTATCACATTTGCATTTGTCTTTTCTTGGTTATTCCCTTCTAGTGATTCTTGACTATCATATAGTCAGTCCTCATCCTCCTTATCTTCCATGGCTACCTTCTTGTTTTGCTTGCAATCCCTTGCTAAATGTCCCTTTTTTACGCACTTAAAACATTCACCCCTTTTCTTTCTCTCTTCAAACTCCACTGATTGCTTATCAGATTGTTTGTTTCCTTGGGCATTTTTCTTGCCCTTTTTTCCGGTCTGTACTACTTAAACTTCTGCTCCATCCTCTACAGAAAATATTTGGGCTTTCTTTTTCTTTTTACTGTTAAAATGCCTTTTGGCATGTCTAGCATATTCAAGTAGTGACTGTAATCTACTTGTACGATGGTCTACCATGTGCTTTGTAATAAAGCTGCTTATAGGCAAAATACTGCCTTTCAAAAATGCATTCTTTAGCTGCTGCTCATACGGGGAATCATGTGTTTGATCTTCAGGTACCTGCATTCCACAATGGTTATTAAAACACTCTAATAATCTAGCATAATATCTGTCAACAGTTTCACCTCCTTGTTGGATGCTTTGATTAATGCAAGTCCAGTCTGCTCTAGGCTTACATTTCTCAGAGATTCGGTCTGTTAGATCTTTCACTCTGTTATCCAGTTCTGCATTGCTATGTGGGAGTGGCTTGTGTTCTGCATCATGGGGATTCCAGTTGCCACTGATCATGTGCCAATCTGGACCTACAATTTGCCTGACTACTTTTTCTACTTCTTCCCCATTTAAAAAATAACTTAACCTCATGCCCTGTAAGTCTTCTAAGAATTTTCTAAAATTAACTTTTGGATGGGGCTTTCCGAATGTCTTCCGGTGTCCACAGTCTATATACTAGGAGAGTCGGGTCCTGCCCTGCCTGTCCTGCCTGAGGATTTGGTACTTCTATGAGCGGACATATCTCTTCTTCACTCATAGCTCGTGAATTTTTGTTCATTTGATATAACTCAATATCCCCTCTTAAGTTACGTGTTCGAGACCTAGTCTCAATGGGATCTCTGACAAACGGTCTTGGCTTCGCGGAGACAGCAGGGTATAGCGGAGGTGGACCTGCTTGTCCACTCGCTTCATATTCTGGTGCGGGAAGTGGAGGGAGCGGAGGGGCTGATGCTATTACTAAATTATTATCTTCTTTATCTAGAAACATAGCTTTTGAATTATTACTTTTTTGTTCCCTCTGGTTTGCTTCCTTAATCCACCTGTGTGCCTGAGGAATGCCTAATTGACGTTGCTTTTTTAACTGACATTTTGCGTCGGTTTTAAGCTGTTTGACAAGTTTAATAAATGAGGATTTTTCTAATTTGCCATCAAATTCATATTTATTAACCCATTTTGTATAGTACCTAACATTGTCGGCATGCTGTAATTGCATATATTTTGCATCTTCAGTTAACAATGGATCTTGGGAACTTTTTGTGCACTTATTACCCATATTGTTCTGACTGTTAGAATGTTATGTAACCCTTCTTATTTTCACGTGGTACCACGATTTTTCTTTTTCACAGTTTATCTAGAATAACTGCCTTACCTATTCTGTTTCCCTGATCTATGACAAGACTGCAATCTTTCTGTCCCTGACTTGTATAAAACAAATCTCCTGACAGATGATTCAAATCAAGTCTCTGATCTAAAACAGAAAAAAAGGTAAATCTCACCTTACCTGAGCCTCCATGCTTGATCACCAGGTTCGATGGAAAACCGTTAACTCGTCCTCCAATCACAGATCAGAAAAGTGGCTGGCCTCTTTTGAACGACAATTCAGTCGGAGGTCTTTCAGAGCAGAAGAACCGATGTGGTCTCTTCCCCGTACGGTTTCTTGCCACCTGGCCTATCTGACCTGAGGTGAAGTAAGAGTTTCCGGTCCGAAGGACCAATCTGTCAAAGGAAAAACAACTTCAAAAAGATCAACACACGGCAGGTTCAGGTTAATGCACTTTAATCTTGCAGCAAGGAGACAAAAACATGCTAATACAGAGTTTGTCTAACTAGAATCAGGAAGCAAAGCTATTCTTATACATTTCTTACAAGGCATTGCCTACTAAGCTGACGTAATAAATCACAAGTTCTTTCAATATTATTTCATAGCAGCTGTTTGTCCATAATTTTCTGCTGGCATATCAACTTAACAAAAAAACTTCCTAAGAAAAACAACGTGGCCTTGATGACCACCGGTCAGATACAATTTCTCACTATGCAATGTTACCATTCAAGGTACTAGGGCTAATTCGAGCACAAAGCAAGTATAGATTATAGTTCATTTCTTCAAGCAGTCTTTGTTTATCTGTGTCTATCTTTTCCGCAGCTGTGTATGTTCTCATAACGCGGACAGAGCTGATTGTTCAAGTTCAGTAACATTATAGAAAACAGTATTGTTCTATTCATTATTTTCCTGACCTAGCAGATAATCACTTGCTTCTCAATAAATTTCCAAAAGGCATAAACATGAATTTTGCTGTGCTAGCAAATACTAGGTCAGAGAGCATCTTGCAGTTTCAGAAAGCATACTACCGTTTGAAAACCATCTTGTAATTTCATACATAATTAAGCTGTACATAAAATATAATGAAATGTGTTAACCCTTTTACCTATTGATTTATTAATAATAAATCATTTATTAATACATATTTTTCTAACATTGATACATGCAGACAGTTTAGGAGATGATCACACTGATTCCATAAAAATATTTGTAAAAAATGGGGAAGTTCCTAAAATAGCACATGATAATTTTATTGCCAGGAGCTGTTCAGTTTAGTCAGTGTAAAACAATTTATGCCTTGCAGATCACAGTGTACCCTGATCCAGCTGGGAGTTGTAATATGTGTTTTGCCAATACAGAATTATTTTCAAATAGGATTGTCTCTGTCATGTCTTCCTGTCACAAGCCATTTACTTCAAATTTCAAATGCAAAAAAGAAGATTTTTTTATGCCAAGTAACACAAATTGTATCATATCATTTGGTAATATTTGTCACATGCCATAGTTATTCATCTTTTAAATGTTATTTATTTAGTTATTTATTTCCAGTTTCCAGGGGAAGTTCTCTGGACCAAGCAGAGCCCATTTTCAGTAGAGGCCCAGGGAGAAAAGCTATAAAAGCAGTTAACATAATATAACATAAATATAGTATGGAATATATAATATACAAAAGCGTAAATACACAATTTAAAATACAAATACACAATCAGGGATTACATGTTTAAAGAACACATGTTAAAATAAAGATGAAGTCAAAAGTAATACAGATAATATAATTAAAAGTACAAGACAAAGTGTTTATACAAGTTTAGTGTTTGTTTAAACAATAATGTTAGTGATCAGAGGTGATAGTACATGAGATTGAAGGGAGGTTTGAAAGAGACAACAGTGTAATTTAGGTGGGAAGGGAGCAGGAACAGTCCCAGTTTGAAGAATGAAGTAAAGATTTGAAATTAGAGTAACTGTGAATACAGAGGTGGGAGGGGGGAGAGAATTCTATAGTTTAGGTAAGGAGTGTGATAGAAGAAATTGGCCAGGAGGGCAAATGGGTTTATAGATTTTAAGGAGGTTTTGGTTTTCAGATCTAAGAGTACAACTGTGGAGGTAAGGGGTTAAGATAGATGAAAGAGAGGGGCAGATGGAGGGTTGGAATATGACTTTGTGAGCAGTGGTGAGTTGTATGAATTTCAGGGAATTAGGAAGCTCAAGACAGTTTAGTGAGTGAAGGGACTGGCAGTGATGGGGGGAGTATTTGGACCCTGTAGCAAATTTACAGACTTTGTTATAGCAGGCTTCAGGTTTGTCTTTTAGGCTACGTTGGAGATGAGTAAGTAGAGGGGCACCATACATAAGAGAGGGGAGCAGGTAGGAGGAGGCTAGAGTACGTCTGGTAGAATCCGTTAGATAGCGATTTTGTCTTTACAGCAGATCTAATTTCTGATGTTTTTTTTGATATTATTTTGGATGTGGATATCAAATTTTAAATGTTCATCAGTGGTGACTCCGAGTAGTTTGGTATGAGGTACAGTATCAATTATTGTGTTAGTGTGGCGTTTTATTTTAAAGGAGGTTTTGTGTATGTTGAAATTTCTCGAAGGAGATAATACCATGATTTTTGTTTTGTTAGCATTGAGAGCAAGTTGGCTGTTTAGCATCTAAATTTCAGTATTGGAGAAGGCTGCTTGGGTTTTTTGAAGGCGTTCGGAAGGAGAGTTTGCTGTACAGATGATGGTGGAAGCGTCATTATACTGGATCAGTGTAGCATTATCTATTGATTTGTGAAAATATTGAAAAGTAAGCGGTCAAGAATAGAACCTTGGAATTTTTCCATGTAACAACTTGTTGTCTATTGAAGAGATATCTTGTGACTCAGGCTAAGGAGGAAGGAGAGAAACTGAGGGAGGAAAGTTGAAATAAGAGTAGAGGATGTGAGGCAGTGTGAAAGTGGAGAGATCTAAGTAAAGGGTGGATATGATTTTCTCAGAGTCACGGGCATGGTTCATGGTATCTGGTAGTGCTGTGGCCAGGTCTGAAACCATGTTGTGTTGGAGTAAGAAGATGATTGTATGGCAAGAGTTGGTGATGAATGCACTTTATGAGGATTTTAGGAAGAGGTGAGAGAATAGCAATAGTACGGAAGTTAGTAGTGTCTGTGTTATTGCCACCTTTTTGGAGAGGGGTTACAAAAGTTTTCTTCCAGAGTGAGGAGACATAGGCTTCTTGGATGGACCTGTTGATAACAATGGAAATGGCACGGCATTGCTGTCTGCACTTATCTTAAGGAAGGATGGAGACAGATTATCAGGTGTGTGGGAGAAAGGCTTTAGTTTAAGGAGGAGTTTTTTTTTCTGCTGGTGGGATAGGTTTAAGACTGAAAGGTGGGGTGTTAGAGGGAAGAAAGTGGATGGGAGACTATGAGAGGGAGAGAAGATGGGAAAGTTTGTGGTTAGTTTGGCTATGCAGTCAACAAAACAAGGTGTTGAAATTATATGCATTTTCACGGTCTGTGGAGTTTGGGTTAGGGCATGGATTGTCTTTTCTACCAGGGTTTAGAATGGAGGAAATGCAATTCCAGAACATTTTGGGGTTAGAATTATGTTCTGATTGGAGATTGGAGTAATAAGTCTTACGTTATTTAGTTATTAGCTTCTTCACTGAGTTGCAGAGTTGTTTGAATTCGATTAGAGAGTTTGTTAACTTAGTTTTTTTTTGGTATTGCTTCCAACATTTGTCTCTGAGGTGCATTAGTTTTCTGGTTATTTCTGTGTTTAATTTGTCTAGTCTCTATCCTCTCTTAAAATGAGCAAGGTCTTTTTCAGCGGTA
This sequence comes from Protopterus annectens, assembly GCF_019279795.1. NCBI lineage: Eukaryota > Metazoa > Chordata > Ceratodontiformes > Protopteridae > Protopterus > Protopterus annectens. Next base: position 244,546,831 of record NC_056730.1, on the reverse strand, counting down.
TGCCCCTTTTTGGCCTACTGTTGGGTATCCTGATGCCATCCCCTCCCAAATAGAGTATTTACTCTATGTTGGTTCACTAGCAGTTCAGCGAAGTTGATTATTTTTATTCTGGAAGACATTGTTTCTTATTATGGCTACCTGTGCCAGATGTAAGTCTCCTTACATTATCCCAGGGATTCAGAAATGTAACATGCATGATCATGGCCAAGCCAGCACCATTTACATTGTGTGCATGGTCAGCCCTAAAACCTATTACATATGTATGTAGCCAGACCATTGTGCAGATGGAACTGCTTCTCATGCACAATGGCCTGGCTGCATGCATATGTAATAAGTTTTAGGGCATCACACCACATCACAGATGTGTAGCCAGATCATATTCTATTATCTCATAGACAGATTAAAGTACAAGCAGTTGAGATAACTATTGATTGTGCATGAACACCTCTAATAATAATAATTATCAAATCCTCCACCACACAAACTACAGCTCATACATTAGTTTCTTGGCTAACTGCCAGACAAGGGGGTCACATGCTGTGGTACAATCTTTGCTTTCCAATCTGGTAATAGTCATGAGTTCACATGCATAGTTAGAGAAGTAACATTGATAATGTTGATGAAATGATCCACAATAAAATTGCTGAGAAAAGTTCCATGAAAGGGTAAGATATCATGAATGGCTAAGTGTGAAGAAGAGGTTTCATATAGCAACAGAAACCACAGAGATGGACAGAAGAGTGCAAAGGGTGTTACCAAACAAAGTGAAGCAGCAAAAACACAATGGAGGTGGAATGACAACATGTGAATGTTCAATAATATGAAGGTTAGACAGGAGAGGTGGGATACAGTAAATTAATATGGATGTATCAGCCTACATCAGTCCTGACAACATCAAAGTATGAACAGTGGACCTGTTCTATAATGTGAATGTCAATGAAAAAGGAAAATATGATACTGTCAGAGTAACCGATCCATCAGTTCTGTCCACAAGCCAGTACATCCTCTGAAGCAGTCAGACTGAAAGGGGTCATAAAACACACATACCAGGGAAATGTAGAACATTAGCAGACTGCAAACCAAACATTGTATAAATAGTGTCAATTTTATATATTCGAACGCTTAAATGTTCAAATCACTAAAGATTGAACTTTAGTGATCGAACATTTAAATGTTCAAATATTTTAAAAAATTAAAAAAAAAAAAACTAATCAAAAAAAAAACTAAAGGGTGTAAGCAGGGAGGCAAGCCCCCCTGCACTGCCACACCCCCCGCTACTTAAATATACCAACTCCAAGATCGTGCTACAGTGTAGGAAATGGTAAATTTTCCATTTCTGCACTGTAGCATACTGAAGTGTGATCTTGTGGGGTGCAGGGAGGGCTTGCCCCCCTGCCTACATCCTTTGTTTTTTCGTTTTTTTTTTTGTAAATATTCATTTTTAATATATTCGAACATTTAATTGTTCGATCACTAAAGTTCAATATTTAGTGATTCGAACAATTAAGCATTCAAATATATAAAATAAACTCGAATGCATACAACCTCTAGAAGATTCAAACATCCAACCCATACACTGAAACAATAAAAATCATTTCATGAGTATAATGTGCCATCAAAGCAGTTGGAGTAAAGGCATGGTGACATGTAGTAATGCTTATCTCACTTACACTATCAAAGGCAATATCATAGCATATAGCAAGGACTGGACTTCATTTCTTTCCATATGATGAGGAATTCCATTTCTCGTTGGTTGTACATGTGTGTTGATGTTACTCTCCAAGAGCCATCTATCAACATATGAACACAGATGATTTATATTGTATACACTGTTTATGGGCATGTCTACATAGTATTTATTTTTTGACTAGAATAGTAATGTCTTTTGGCTTGTCCCGGTAAGGGTCGCCACAGCGAAACTCTGGTCCGCTAATGATTGGCAGTGGATTTTTACAGTGCTGAGTTGCCAGCCCAATGCCCAACCTTCAAAGAAGGCACACCCATTCATGCTCTCACCTACCTGCATGTCTTTAACATCACCCGACCGCGGGGAGGACATGCAGACTCTACACAGAAGGCTAAAGGTTGGAAATAAAAGTATAGTACACAGTGAAAAGAGGAAGAAAGCTAAGGGCATAACACATGGTGAGCCACTAAGGAATTTGTAAGATACAGCTGGGAGAGGAGCATATCTCTCACTTAACTAAGTTCAACAATGATAGATGCATCTATAAATACAATTAGTTAGAAAGTGCCAAACTCCCTGACAAAATGTACAAATTGATGATAGAAATGTGTCATTTCAGGGTAAAGGAGCACGTAATAGAAAGAAAATAGAAATACTCATAACATTTGAACATATGCCTTTGTCACCAATACTCCCTAAATTAGGGCATTATCAGGGTATGCCATAGAATTATTCATATGCAAGGTATCAGTAAAGCCCATTTCAGGGTAATGGAACACGTGATAACAAGAAGAGAGAAGCACGCATGGATAGATTTAAATGCATGCCTCTGCCACTAATATGTCCTGAAACAAAGCATTAGGCAGGCATGCCGCCAAATACAAACATACAATTGGTGTTAGTAAAACAGTTTTCTGGGGAAGGAAACACATGATAGAAAGAAAATGGGAACAGGTCTAAGTGAACTTGAATCCATGCCTGAGTCATTCATGTTCATGGACCTAGAGTATCAAACAGGTATGACATAGAAACAGTTACAAAAAGGTGTCAAATAAAACAATTTACAGGGGAATGGAATGCAGTTGCTGACTGACGATTGAATATTCTAAAAACTATAAATCTGCAACAATTTAGAACCTTGCATCCAGTACACTGACAATGTACTTATCATTTAATGACAACAATCAGCTATGGGAGCTATTACAGTGAAACTATTACCTTTATCCTACTCTGTAATAGCCTGGTGATGTGCATCAATTATTTTTTTGTGCTGCAGATGGCAGTACTGTTAGGACAATTATTTTGCCTTAGGACAAGAAGTGTCATCTCTGTGGTTATATATTGCCATTAAAATTGCTGTATGCCAACTGTCACATAATGAGTAACCAGGCAAAAATGTTTTTGTAAACCCTTTGTAAGCAAGTGTATGCTGTGTTTATTTTTTGATCACATGATAGGTGGTGAATGGAAGTATAGACTAGAGATGAAAAGGGGAAACAAGCAGAAGGTAGAACACAAAGTGAGCATATAAGGAAAGATCAGGATCAAGGTGGGATAGGATTATGCATCTCATCTTCTGATCTTGAAAATCCTGGTGAATTACAGCAATAGTTATAATTATTTAATGACTAAAATCCTCAATGGTTTGTTAGACAACTGCATGTTTTACAATGACTATTTTATAGGATCATAGAATTAGAGCAGGTTACTAGGCTATCGACCTGGAGGTCATTTCAAGCCAAGCCATTTCATCCCAAATACAATACCAAAGATACTTTAGTCACTACCCAGGATTGTATTTATTAATGACTGCCCATGTTCAGTAGGGTTGTGGGTACTATTTCCTTTTTTTGCCTGTTTTAAGGAAGGAAAGTTGGGGAAAGAAGTTAGAAGTAAGAGATGGGTAAGAGAGGGAGGATATGTAGCAGGGAAGATGCTCGTAACTGACAGGGTGAGAGGGTAGACAATGGTGAAGGAGTCATCAGTCAAACAGAGACAGTAGTGGGAGGCCTTTACAACATACATGGGAAAGAATAGATGAAATTATTTGGAAAAAATACTCTCCAAAAAGCAAGAATCATTCATTTCCCAACTTCCACACAGAACAGAGCCTGGGGTCACTACATGTGACCAGATACTGCTGAAGCTCTGCCACAAGGACCAACTTCCAAACATTTTTGGATGGTGCAGTGGTGTAGTAGATGCACTGTCACCTTACAACAAGGTTCTCCAGTTCGATTCTTGGCTGTGGTGCCTTCTGTGCAGAGTCTGCATGCTCTTCCTGCATTTGTATGGGTTTCCTCTGGGTGCTTCAGTTTCCCCCCAAGTTACAAAGACATGCTTCTGAAGCATTTCTCCCCTGGCCTCAGCTGAAAATTGGCTTTGTTCCAAGTTGGACTTTCCCAGTAAACAAATGCTAAATAAATAAACTTTTCATTGAGAATTTTGACTTTGTACAATAGCTTGGGGTCACCACATTCAACCCAGATACTGCTGAAGTTCTGCCACAAGAGACAACTCCCAAACATTTTCACTGAGAAGTTTGACTTTGTTCAATAGCCTTGGGTCACTACATTTGACTAAGATACTGCTGAAGCTCTGTCACAAGGGCCAACTCCCAAAACATTTTCACAGAAAATTTTGACTTTGTATAATGTGGGCAAATTTAACTTGACAATCCTTGCTGTGTATTAGCTTAATCTAGTCAAATACATGCCTGCCTGTGGTGGAAATTAGTTTTTAACATTCCCCCTGACAGAGTTGTTCTTGCACTCTAACGGCCATATACTAAGTTGTCCGTTGTCCTTTCTCTTCATCAATAGATGTATATGCCAGTTACTTTGTCCTCCATGCTAACAGATTTCTGCATTCAGGAAATGAAAGAAAGCCTGATCAACTTGGTACTTCTCTGTTAGTTGCTTAGTATTGGCTATAAGATGATTATTCTCTGTTATGATATGACCTAAGGCTGGAAGCCTACTATACTCCCTACAGCCAATTCCCATCCACCCTGGCTTACTCTACTACTATCATACATCCTACATACTCATTACACAACTGACTCCTAAATCTGAACTTTGTTTTGATGAAGTCCCATATTTCAAAGGGATGAAAGCACATTGTCTGTTTTATTACTGTGGTCAATATTTGTGGTTAATAACAATATTTATACCATTTTCATCCATTTGGACCCAGGTCATTATTCCATCTTCAATGGCTTAGTTTTTTTCAAATTTATTTTTATTTTATTTTTATTTTATTTTGCATTTGTTGACCGGGCTAGTCTGGCTGGATATATGTCCATTTTCAGCAGAGGCCCGAGGAGAAAAGCTCCACTAATATATACTAGTAACTGGCATAAAAAAACAAATTATAAGAAGCTACAGAACTATTTACAAGTAGCATAGTAACAGTATGGAATCAATTTAACAGAAAAAAAAATACCACGAGGATCCCTAACCCTACAATCTGAGTGATGCAGGAATTTGGAAGCAGAAATAAAAAATAAACAAACACTAGAGTCTATACAATATTTACAGTATTAACAAATATGGTGAGCATTTTGTGCATGAGCAAATAGTTATAAGACCCAGAATTACACAGTAAGAAGTAACAAACAAGGTTTAGATAGTAGATGAGATGACAGGTTGGAGTAATATATCAAGTATAGAGAGAAAGAGACAGATATAGGAATAGTAATGTCCAAGTAGATGCCAGGTGAGCTACAGATGAGGAGAAGTAATATTGAGAGAGACAAGTAGAAGAGATGGGTGTATAACAGTAGGGAATTGAGAGAAATTTACTGGAAGAGAAGTGTAATATAATAAATAAACCCTCACTTCTTGCTATTTTACCTATATTCATAAATTCTAGCATTTTAAACCACCCTATGACTTACATTTCAGAGAAGATGCTAGGATAACCTAACTCTCTTCTTTTACAGAAAATTCTTCTTTCCTACCAATCCTCTGTCAGCTTTCAGACTCCACCACCACTAAATATCTTCCTACCATGCAACTTCTTTTTCCTTATTGATCCTTACTTTCACACTACCCACTAACTATAACATACAGATCCATTTATTTAATCAAGGTACTCATCAGCTTATCCTCAATTCTTCTCCTGCTACTGAGCCATCTTTCATCCTATCATGACTTTATAATAGCTCTCAACTTATCTCCATCTCTGTCCAGACCACCTATTCATACTTTCACCCTACACTCTCCAAACATTGCACCAAACCTATTCCATGACACCCTCACCTTTATTCCAAATACAGACTGATTAACTCCATTTCAATTCAAACCTAAACAAAATTAGGTGGAAAAATATTCTTCAAAAACAAGAATCAATACTTCCCCAACATACTAATATTCTTTTAGAAGGAGATATTCACCTTAATCCTGGCCCCACCTTTCACAATGAACATCAAGACAATTTTCTTCCACACAGTACCCTAACCCTACAATAGACATCCCCCAAACCTTGTAATCTAATTTTTGCTGCCATAAATGTTAGAAACATAAGAAATAAAACTGCTGGACTACATGCCTGGATTACCCAACATAAATCTGTTATTCTTGCTAAAACTTAAACGTGGCTTAAATACAGCATAAACAACTCTAAAATTACACCTCCCAGCTATAATATCACCTGTAATGACCACATGAAGGGGAAAGGTGGTGGTATTGCTTTAATATTTCCCAACAACTACCACATTCCCCTTTCAACAAACCAATACCAAAATTCAATTCATCAGAGTTACTTATAACTCCTGAAATTAAACAACTATAAACAAATAGGTATTACTGTTCTTAACATCCCTCCTGCTGATAATACGGGTCTATATTATATTCTCAAAAGCCAACAATGTTGAATCTGACATTGTCGACACGAGAATATCGAACACTCAGAATCTCGAGCGTGTAAACGGAAATCTTCATAAGGAGACATTTCCGTTTACTGCAATGTAGTGTGGTCTCGGAGTTGGTATATTTAAGTAGCGGGGGGGGGTGCAGGGTACTTTTTTCTTTTGGTCTTTTCATAAGGTCGACATTTTAAGACATCGACTGTATGGTGTCGACCATATGTTGTTCGATGTTTTCAACCGTCGATTTTATAATATAAACCCAATAATACAGTTGAACTGGAAAATAACATACATCAGCAATCCATAACAATTCCACAAGAAATAATACTACTATTGTGATGTGAATATCAGTTGGTTGAACATTAACTCCCCTAGTATGAACTAATGTGGCTTCACACAACTGATTAATAGCCCCACACATTATAGCAAGACATCAAATTACATATTAGACTGGATCCTAGTATCAGACCCTAGCAAATACACCAACTCAGGTACAATGTCTGAGTGTATCAGTGATCATCTCCAAATCTACACAACCAGATGCCTCACACAGCCACTCAAAAGGCATGTTTATAAAACAGCATGCAACCTTTCCAAGTTTACCCACAAATCTTCATTACTAATCTATCAGCTATTAACTAGAACTTCTTAAAACTCCTCCTCTTTGATGATGCTGTAAATGAATTCAGTACAACTTTTCTGAATATCCTGAATAAGCTTGCAACTCCTAGAAGGAAAAGAATGAAAACAAATAATGCAATCTGGCTATCCAAAAAGAGTAGAATGTAAATGCAGGAGAGAGAAAAAGCTTGGGAGGAATAGCAAAAGTATAAAACACCTCAACATTTTGAAAACTTCAAAATGCTTCACAATCACACTAAAAAGCAAATTAATGAGGATAAAAAACTATGCTATAATAACCATCAGAAAAACAGTAAACACAACCCTAAAAAATTCTGGACAACCATTAAAGAAATCTTGCATCCCAGGCATCAATTCAACATTAACCCCTCCCCTAATAACTCTTCACTTGAAATCACAATGCAGTTCAACTCTTATTTTATATATAGTATAGCATCTCTAACCAAGGATTCCCAACATCTAATCATCTAATCCTAACCTTACCCAGCAGCCACATATCACCACATCCACTTTCACCTTCAAACCTGTGCTCAAATCTTACATAACGCCACTCCTTCAGCTGATGACCTCTTACTTTGTCACCCAACAGGGAGTCACCAGTATTGCCATACCTTATGCAGACTTGAAATCCTTCATACAAAGACAAAAGCCCAATGTTTCACTTTGTATGTAAGTATCACTCAGTAGACAATTCAAATTAACCAATGAAAAAAACATGTAAAATATGAGCCTAGATAACTTAAGTGTCTGTCTCTCACACAGAACAAAACCACCAGGCAAAGATTTCTTAAAACAGAAAACAAAATGGAACAGGTAAGACAGAAAGCAGCTCTATGAGTCAAAGAAAAAAATACAGCTTTACTTTCTCACTCAGCAGGGAATAACCAGCAATGATGTACCTGAACAGGAAAATGCTCTAGATTATGAGGAATGCCCCATATTCAACCTTAAACAAACCCACTATTTCACTGTTCTACATTAAACGGCATTAGTTCCGCTACATGGGTTTTGATTGGTTAGTATGCCACAATTACTACCAACTGGCAATGCGTTATACAAACCTGTCAAATAACTGCTTCACTCTTCTGCATTGAACAGTGTTGAATGTGCTACAAAGTTTTTGATTGGCTCGTATACTGCAATTATGGCCAATCGCCATCTTGGTATATGAACCAATCAGGTAAGCATTTATGCAGATGGCAGCCAAATGAGAACTCCCAAATACTTGACCAATCATGCACTGTCAATAGTTTTCATGCCAGTAAAATGCCTTCAAAAAGGTCTTCAGGATGCAGGAAGATTACCTTGGACCAGCAGCAGTTTGAGGAAGGAAGAAAGGCATTTGTGCAGTGGGTCATTGTGTCTGTGGTAGAGGGAGCCAGGGAGGATTCATTAAGTCCAGTCTGAGACTTGCAGGTTGTACTGGAAGGATAAGACAGTGCCAAACAGGAATCTGCAGTGCTTCATGGATTCAGGGACTGAGATCAGCAGACCTCTAACCCAAAAGGCTGAGATTCATTTCTATGGCTGATTTTACTTCTACTCCTTTGGATTATTTACTCTTGAATGTTGTTATAGACTGAGGGAGCTGTAGCTGCTTTCCTGTACTGTGCATAGGTTAGTTTCATAAAATGTGGGCTGTAATGTGTCGCTTGCATTCTGATTGGCTTTATCCCTGTCTCTTTGATTTATCACGTTACGTAATCCAGTCTAGATTTTGTGGTTTGTTTAGATTTATTGTGCTAACAGGATGAGCAGTAGATAGTAACTTTATTTAATTGTATGGCTGTATTGTGTTCTTGTCCCTGATGCATTTCTAAGCCAGGTTGTTGCTCCATATTTTTTGATTCATTGCTCATAAAATTAATTTTTTTCTGGGAAATTATGCTCTGAGGGTTAAAGTTACTAGATATTAACAAGCATTTCAATTTCAGATTTTATATTCTTTCAGAAAATGCATGCACAAACGTCCTGTTCTAACAGCTTTCCAGGTTTATAAGAGCAATATTTAAAATGTATCGCTATTTTTGGGCCTTTGTTCCCAAAGTATATCAAGCTTTGTGCAGATTTCTTGTCCTAACAGGTTGAGAGGTAGGGCTTATCAGGAATTACTATTATGAGCATGCATTGTAAAACTAATACAAGATCCCATGCTTTTAATATTATTTGTTTTGTCAAATATTCGCACCACATGGATATAATAGTTTGTCAGCAATTATCCTTCTAATGGTTCTTTGGTTATTACTGTCTTATCTTCAGAATATATATATCTATATCTATATCTATATCTATCTATCTATATATGTATATATATATATATATATATATATATATATATATATATATATATATATATGTCCCAACAAACCAAGGCAAAAGAAATAAGCCAATGCAGCCAAACTCAGTGTAGGCCCGGTACAACAAATTCAAGGGTTAGTCCTTTACGAATCAATAGACCATAGTACAGGTAGAACTAGAAGCTTTTTAATAACCGTTAGCACTTTCAAGAAACAAGTTCTCTTCCTCAGACGTTACCCTTGAATTTGTTGTACCGGCCTACACTGAGTTTGGCTGCATTGGCTTATTTCTTTTGCCTTGGTTTGTTGGGACATATATAAATATATATATATATATATATATATATATATATATATATATATATATATATATATATATATATATATATATATATATATATATATATATGTGTGTGTGTGTTTAGTTACAGGCATATTAATTATTTTTATGAAAGGCATTTTACAAAATGGTTAAAGGTATCTGTTTTTCTTTTGGAATAGAACTTGATGTTGATAAGTTCAAGACTTAGAAATGCTCAAAGAAAAGTCTCGTTGTGTATCTTGTGTTCTCTCACGCAGCAGTGCAATATGGTCACTTACATGTTGGAAAAGGGCAGTTAATATGTTTTCATCTTATTTTAAATGCTGCAGTGATTGTAGCTAACTTAAAGTGGTAATCATGCTGTGTTTGCTGTCATTTGTCCATTGTAAATATTTATGAACATTTTAATTTATTTCTTGACAAAAGAGGTGGTAGAAAATAAGGTGGGCACTGAGGAGATCAGAGAGTGACTGGGAATTTGACCTAGGCTGTTGAGTGGTTCTCTGGATTTTAAGCATGGTAACTACCTGTAAACCTAGGAGTTACCACCAGATTTGTAATGCCCACACTGCAGCACTTAAAATAAAATGAAGAGGAGATGGTCTGCACCTGTCATCCCTGGATTTCCAGGTATTGGCTAAGGCTCTTGCCAACCCTATAGTGCCTTTTTAGGCAGTGTTCCAAAGTCCAAATTACCACCATAACAGCTATAAATAAATGCAATCTGAGGGTCATGCTGATCAGTGCTAGAAGTCTAAATCTCAAGATGCACTCGCTCGAAGCACTCCTCAAAATGGAGAACATCAACATTTGTGTTGTAATGGAGACTTGATTTAAAGCGGTATAAAGCACCTCTGCACTACCAGGCTATAACTCATTACATACCTTTCGGCCCCTAAACATGGACCAAAGCTCCAAAGGTGGTGGTGTCTCCATATTCATAAAGGATATGCACACATCTAGTCTAGTAGCCCAGCATAATGCATCTGAGATACTTCAGGTATAACTAACATTGGGTATTACTACGATCCACGTCATAGCCTGCTATAGGTCCCCAACCATGTCCCTAGACCCTCACTCCATGTTCCTAAGCACCCCAGAATCTATCAAGGTCCAACCCAACACTCTCATACTAGGAGACTTCAACTTCCCCTCAATCAACTGGGAAAACTGCTCAAGCACCAATGCACTGGCCCAACGCATGCTGGAATTCATCAATTCCAATGACTTGGACCAGCTCATTCTTACCCCCACTAGAGGAAAAAACATCCTTGATCTGGTTATTACCAACATGGGTAACCATTGCTCCACACCAATAGTCAATTCCTCCCTGGTTAGATCCGACCACAAACTTATCACCATGGAAATCCACATCTCACTGACACCCCTCACAAAAGTATCCACCATGAAAAACATCTCCACAGCTGACTTTGGAGTCCAAAAAACAGAGGTGGCTAACTTCACGGCACCCATGCCAATGGAAAATAGATGCACGACTGCCAAATTATACACCGATGCACTGTATGAACAAGTACATAAATGCATGGAACTAGCCATACCAAACAGAATCAAGACGCTCTCCTCCAAAAAAAGAAAGCCAGTCTGGTGGTCCCCTGCCATTAATAAACTCTACAAGAGAAGGAAGAAACTGTTGCAGAAAGAGGTGAAGTCCCAAGACTGGAAAAATTCCCTTATTAGCCTCAACAAAAAGTTGAAATCCCTCATCAAAACTTCCAAAGCCAGCTATGAAGGCAGAATTGTGGCAGACACTAAAAAACAACCACAAAGCCTTCTTTAGTTATATCAAGAATCTCCATGGTAATATGCAGATTTGCTCTGAGTTACTGCACAATGGTACCTCCTATATTGAGTCGACAGATATTGCCAACATACTGGCCAACAGATTCAGTGTCATCTTTACCCGTCTCTCTCTCCCCCTAAAGGACCAATCTCAATACCGGAAAAATGCCAGGTACCCTGCATTACTGCAGTACAGGTTAAAGCTGCATTGTCTAAGGCCAAGAATACGGATTCCATGGGACCCAACAATATCCCTGGCTGTGTTTTACAAAAATTACAAAGTGAACTGGCACCACATCTGTGTGCTCTGTTCACTCACAGCCTCACCTCAGGCTTTGTCCCTACCGAATGGCACACAGCTACAGTCATCCCTCTCCATAAAGGAGGAGTGACTACAGGCCCTAGAAATTATTGCCCCATTAGCATGACAAGCCTGAGATGTAAGGTTATGGAGCACATCATCATGGACCTAATTAACAAGGCTATAGGGAATCTCCAAACTCCAGATCCCACACAATTTGGTTATGTGAAATGTAGATCATGCCTGCTCAACCTGGTTGACTTCTTTGAGTCAGTAACCAGTGCAGTGGATGAAGGTAAGGCAGTTCATACAGCCCACCTCGATCTTGCCAAGGCATTTGATAACATTCCTCACTCATGAATTATTGATAAACTCACCATACTAGGCATCGACCCCTATATCATTAGGTTGATTGCAAGCTGGCTCACAGATATAACACAGTGTGAAAGTAGCGGACTCCAAGTCAGACTGCCGACCATTCATGAGTGGGAGTCCTACAGGGATTGGTCCTGAGTCTTCTCCTGTTTGGCATCTACTTCTCAGAAGTCCAGGCCAACATGGAGGGAATCTGGCTGACCAAATTCACAGACAACTGCAAGCTGGGAGCCATTATTAACTCCCCAAGTGATGCAGACATCCTACAGAAAGGCCTCACTGAGACCAATGATGGTGTCAAAACCATGGCCTTAAGCTTAATGCCAAAAATTATGTCATCATCCCCTTTGGGAAAAACTCAGTTCCCAATAATTACCACATTGATGGGTTGACACTCTTGTAAAAGTACTGAGGGCCATAGTTTTTTAACTTTTCATGGCACCTTTGCTAGGTGCAGACTAGGGTATAGGACAGGGCTAGAACACTTCTGAAGTGGTTACTGTGAAATGCAGATAGTATTGTCATGATGTATTACTGCAGGCTTTATTGCCATGATGTAGTACCGCAGGTAGTATTGTCATGATGTAGTGCTGCAGGTAGTATTGATATGATATAGTACTGCAGGTAGCATTCTCATGTTGTAGTACTGCAGGTAGTATTGTCATGATGTAATACTGCAAGTAGTGTTGTCATGAGGTAGTACTGCAGGTCATATTGCCATGATGTAGTACTGCAGGTAGTATTGTCATGATGTAGTGCTGCAGGTAGTATTGCCATGATGTAGTGCTGCAGGTAGTATTGCCATGATGTAGTACTGCAGGTAGCATTCTCATGTTGTAGTACTGCAGGTAGTATTGTCATGATGTAATACTGCAAGTAGTATTGTCATGAGGTAGTACTGCAGGTCATATTGCCATGATGTAGTACTGCAGGTAGTATTGTCATGATGTAGTGCTGCAGGTAGTATTGCCATGATGTAGTACTGCAGGTAGTATTGTCATGATGTAGTGCTGCAGGTAATATTGTCATGATGTAGTGCTGCAGGTAGTATTGTCATGATGTAATACTGCATAACTGCAAGTAGTATTGTCATGAGGTAGTACTGCAGGTCATATTGCCATGATGTAGTGCTGCAGGTAGTATTATCATGATGTCATGCTGCAGGTAGTATTGTCATGATGTAGTGCTGCAGGTAGTATTGTCATGATGTAGTACTGCAGGTAGTATTGCCATGATGTAGTACTGCAGGTAGCATTCTCATGTTGTAGTACTGCAGGTAGTATTGCCATGATGTAGTACTGCAGGTAGTATTGTCATGACGTAGTACTGCAGGTAGTATTGTCATGATGTAGTTTATATATTCATTGCTACTGTTTAGGTACATTTCATGCTACAGTTTGAAGAGTTTTGCAAGTACATTTATTAAGCTAGGTTTGTTTATCCTTGATATGAATGTTGAGATATAACCTGGAATGCTTTGATCATACTGAAAATGTCATTTTGCAATAAAAAATCACTCTTCTTTCTGTAACACTGGTTAGGTGGGCAAGTGAGCACCAGACGATTTCAAATATCATCATTGAAGCAAGGGAGTGAGTAAAGTGATTATGCAAGGCTTTATAGTTAACAAAAGCAGCATAAACAAGCAGAAGAAGGTGCAAAAACCAGAAATTTCCAGAGATGCGGATAGGTTGTGGGCCTATTACTCCATATCTTAGATGTTGAGGAGATGGTTCTACTTTTTCTTTCTGCAGTATAGCCCCATTTCTTTCTTACAAACCTAGGTACAGACTGCTCAGATTATGATGAGGACAGGGATATGGCTATAGATGGCACTCCGAAGAAGAGGCGATACACAGTTTTTGAGCCAAACTGGGCAAGTGTCTTTGATTGACTTTTTGTCTGAGTAGGCACGGTGTGAAATATGCTTTCTGCAATACCTGTAACACAGACTTCACAATCCATCATGGTGGCTGACATGAACGGCAAAGACATGCCAATAGCAAGAAACACAAACAGAATTGCAAGCATGCAGCTGGAAGGACTATGGCAGACATATTTGGACCTCAGAGTTTACAGAGTACAAAGGCTGCTGAGGCAGAGGTTGGGTTTGTGTTGCTACTTGCTAAACACAACTTGTCATTTGCAGCAGGAGAACACATCCTGACGTTTACGAAGAAATGTGGAGAGGATCAAGATATTCTCAGGAAAAATGACATGTGGAGGAACAAAGGCAGCCTGCATTGCATGGGATGTTCTGGGGCATCATTACCAGAATGACACTACCGCTGCCTGCCAGAAATCACCATTCTGTGTGTATATGGACTAAAGCACAGAAATGAGTGATGAGAAACTATTGGTGATACTTGTTGTTACCTTGATGAAAAGACAGGCAAAAATGTAACAGGGTTCCTTTATATGCCAGAATGTGTGTTAGGAACTGGACAAGCATTGTTTGAAGCCTTATTGTCCACCCTAACACAATTTAACATTCCAGTTTCCACCACTGTGGGCTTTTCTTAATAATTGGAAAACAAAATTCTGTGCTATCACATTTAAAGGAGGTGAACCCCACCATTGTAAACATAGGGTGCCTGTGCCACCTGGCAGATCTATGTAGTAAGGTTTGTGTAAAAGCCCTACAGTCACCAGTTGAAGATCTTATATCTGATATGTACTGTCATTTCTGTTCCAGTGCACAAAGACAACAAAAACAGCAAGAATTTGCTTTATTCACAGACATTGATCCCCTCAGAATTATTAGGCATGCACCCAGTAGATGACTGAGTCTTCTGAAGTAATTAACAAAACCCTAGGCATATGGCCAGCTCTAAACTCATATTTTTTTTGTTTGCAGAGCCATGGTCTGCTAAAATTGACTTGATTTCCAAACACCTACAGAGTCATGAATTGCATATGAATTTTATTTGTCTTAAGTATACACTGGAACCTTTATTGGAGTTCAACATTCAGCTTCAAAGCCAAGAAAGTCAGCATTGGACACTGCATGCCACTGTAGCAGTATGCTGGCAGACTCCTCAGACCTGCAGCTGCTGTCAGACTAATCAAATACGGTGATGTTTCAGTGTTGACTGACAGTAGCTATGTTCTGCTGAACAGTGAGCTGTGCATTGGCTATGGAGTCAAGCAGTACATGAACAGCCATGAAGAGGATATTGTCAGCACAGTTATCAAATTTATCTTTTATAAAAAGTTGCAGTGTTTTATGCTGCAGTGCTGCAGAAACTGCTTAAAAAGTTTCCCATGCAGGATTACTTAATGAAAGATGCTGCATTCCTTATTAACCCTGCCAAAAAATTGAACATTTATTCAGGATTGTCAGGGGATGTTTGTTTCTGTCTGGGTGTCTGTGAAAATGATGCTGAGGCTGAACAATTAATTGATGAGTTTACCTAGTATCAGACTGAGGTCACAGGGAACCTGACATGTCCAGCGCATGGGCCTCACTCGTGTGATCTGTGTCCAACTTCTGGGCACACCTTCTGAGGGACCTTTCCTTGATGGGAAACTGCTACACTTTAAGCAGCTGATGATGACTCTACTTTGCTTGCCAGACTCAAATCCGTAAGCTGAAAGAGCATTTAGTATGGTGCTGAAAGTAAAGACTGAATTGCGAGAGTCTCTCAATGTAAAAACATTGAACTAATTGTTAGCAGTGAAAATGAATAAAGAACTAGACTGCTGTGATCTTAAGCTGTCAAAACACATCTTAGCTGCTGCTAAGAAAGCCACAGCAACATACAATAAGTGTACATCTGGTCCATCTAATGTATGATAGGATGCTGTTCTTGCACTATACACTAACAGATGTTTAGAAAATGTAGTAAATGTAGCAAGTGGATTAATGACCATGTGATTTTAATTTTGATTTGCATAGAAGTGTTCTTTCATGTACTTATGGTGTGGTTATGGTATTGCAGCTTGTAAAATAAATGTTTTGTATCTGACTCGTGTGTCATATTGAATTTTATAAATGTTCTACCAATCTCCATGGCAATGGTGTGTTTCGTGCAGTGCAAAAATAGGGTGTTCCACATTTTGACTGTTTATCACACAATGCTAGGGTTTGTGCAAGCTTGAAATCCTTCAGACGAAGACTATAATAGAAGCAGATATAAATGTCACAGCGTCATATTAAAATGATATATAGCAGCATAATATATCAAATAATTGAAGGCATAAAAGTAGTACAATATCTGAATGTGCCTTTTATCAGATTTCAACTAACTTCCCTTTCCTAAACATATGTGTTATATTACTTCAGATATTACTTCAATCCAGTAACTTTCCTCTGGGAGACATATCCACCCCTTAACCTTGGTTCTCAGACCTTGTCAAGCAGGTGCCTGACAGTGCCTAACTGTGTATTCTTTATCAAGCATTCCATTGCAAGTACATCTGTACCTTACCCTTGGGAATTGTTAAGTCTGTACATCTCATGCATAACCTGCAAGATTATCTTTTCCCTTCTACTCAACTGTCTGTCCCTGAACTGTATGCATAAATGACACAAAAGTCTGACTCTGTATTTTAGGCCTATTGTACTACTTATTCTGCCTTATGCCTAACACCTACCTTTAAGTGAAAACTTTAGTCTAACAAATCCCCCTGGTCCCTGACAAAAGTTTTACAGGGACATTCTAATGCAGTTACCTCACAAATGCATCATATCTATATTACTAACTATTGTAATCTGGTTTGAACATATGCTTTATGCTACCTTCCACTAAAATTTTTGTAGTGCACAGTCTGCAAAGCAATACTGTAATAATTGATGCTATCAAAGTCATTATAACTACCAGAAGATATTTTAAAACCCTAATCCTGGAATAGGTTTGCAAATCAGTCTATGCATGAGGTATTACCAATGTCTTGCACCTTGGTCATTATTTCACTCATAATCTGCAGATGTGTCCTGCTAGATTCACTTTTATCTGGTATATGACTACAGAATTCTGTTCTGATCAACCCACAAGTCCCATGATGGGAAGACAGCAGATAATCAAGAGCATTTCCAAAGTGATGTCCTTAATGGTCTGAAAGGTACTATAAGCTAATACCTCCAGCAACATGGCTAATTTACATAATTCCCAGATAGTTTTAACAGCTTCATATGCAGAAAATATACCTTCTCCAGTGATTACCCCATCACCCAGATCCATGTTCTTTAGAGTCTTTAAGTCTATGTTCTGATGTTTGTGTGATGTATCTAAAACCTGCACTTTATCCTGAAAGTCAGTGTTCAAGCCTCTTTTTCCGTAAATAGAACCTGAACTTGAAATTCAGCTTTTAAACTCATGTTGTTGGTGGATTTCTGCAAAGTCTGTAACCAAGCCTGGTGATGAGCTACAATAAAACAACAAGGCTGTGACCCCAAAGATGGGTCAAGGGGAAATTTCAATGGCATTTTTTCCTGTCATTAACCAAAAGGTGAGGTCCCTGATTTGACATTGGATGATGCCTTTATTCCCAGCAAAATAGCTGGTAAAGAATGACTCAATTAGGCATCCTCTCTATACAAACTTTAGTAAGTCTCTCCTTAATGGTTCTATTCATTCTTTCTACCATTCCATTAGGTTGTAGGTGGTATGAAACATGAAATCTCTGCTGTATTCATCAGGTTACACACTTCTTTCATAACCTGACTTGTGAATTGAGTACCATTGTCAGACTCAATGATCTGGGGCCACCCCAGTGTGAAAAAAATATCATTCTGTAATGCAGATGCTGTAGTTTTTGATGTCATGTACTTGGTGGGAATAGCCTCCATCCACTTGGTAAAAGTGTCTACTGCTACCAACAAGTAGCGGTACCCCCCTTTTGCTTGGGGAAGAGGTCCTGCCAAATCTATTTGTATACTGTACCATGCTGCCTCTGAAACTGTCATGCTTTGCAACTGAGGTTTCTTTATTGCAGAGTTTGTTGTCTGCAGACTTATTATGCATTCCTCCTGTGTTTCTTTCCACAGTGTTTTTAGCTGAGGATTGCAAAACTTATACTTTATGATAGGCCAAATTTTCTGGAAGCCTAAATGGCCCAGTAACTGATGGTTGTACTTGATTAACTGTTTAGCCAATGATTTTGTTATGTAGGGCAAACGTACCCCTTGCTCTGTTTTGTACATATACAACTTTACTCGAGGAACTGGACTGGCAACTTCACATTGTGTTATTTCATTAGCATCTTTCTGCATTTCCTGGATCTTCACCAGATCTAACTCAACTGTTGAACTCTCTTGGCTCAGCTCTGAAATATCTTCTAGTTTGTTCTCCTGCCACTGTTCTGAATATAGAGGAACTGCCTCTTTGGCAGCCTTTTTGCTGTTGCTTCAGCTACAGAATTGCCAAAAAATGAAGATTACTATCTTTTACTTGATGTGCCTTTACCTTGCAAATGCCCCATTTATTCCTGTTTTTCTACCCTAGATCATTTAATTCCTCCAGAACTGCTGCATGCTGTAAAGGTTTACCTTTACTGTCTACAAGTCCCCTCCTGGCTTAAATTTCCAAATATATGGTTAAGGCTGTTACTACATAGAAGCGGTCAGTAATAATGTTCCGCTGACTGTCTCCATACTGTTTTATAGCATATAAAACAGATTCCACTTCTGCTGTTTGGACTGACAGATGCCCAGGAAGCTTGATCATTTGGGTCTCTATTTTTATAGTGTTAAGTGTAAACTGCAAATTTTGTGTAGTATGTGCCTTCTTCATAAAATCTTGAATCATCTATATATACACACCTGGCCTCTGTGCTGAACTGATAAAAATAAGGTGAATTTGGATTTCTGTCCATCTGTTCCTCACAAATATGAGGAGTCCAGTCATACAGCAACTGTTAAGGCAAATTATATTTTTCCCCAACCTCTACTGAAATATTCTTCTGATCTATAGCTATAATCCATTTAGAAAGTATAGCTTGATTCACAGCTTTATGTTTGTCTGAATACAGTAGGGTCTTGATCATATGATGTGGTGTTTGCACTATTATTAGAGAAAACTATGTGATGAATTCTGACTGTTGAATTCCCCAATACATAGCTAACAAAACCTTTACACAAGGGTGATAACCCTTCTCCACTGATGATAACATTCTGCTGAAAAATGTAATAGCTCTTAGCCCGGTCTGGATACCTTGCTGTAAGGCGTGTGGGTATTTCTGGAGGAGGACTGCAGAGACGCTATCATCTCCAGCTGTTGCTTGCAAATAAAAAGGATGTTCTGCTAATGATATAATCAATTCAGTAACTATTGTCAGTTTCTGTTTTAGTGCCTCCACTGCATTCTTTCCCTCTTCTGACCATTCCAAAATTGTAGCACTGGGCAACTTTTCATCAATCTACAAAGGGTCTGCCAAGACAGCATAGTCTTCTACAAATTCCCTGTTAGAATTTATAAATCCTAAAGACTTCTGCAGATCTTGAATTGTGGTATGCAGTGGCATGATCAAAATAAACTGCAGTCTTTCCCTGCATGGGATTTGAACCTGGAGTTGTACAGTTACCCCCAAGAATTTGACTGTTGCATCTAGTGCATTTTACTAGCATTTGCTTTAAACCCAGCATTTTGTAAGGCTAGTAAAATGTCATATAGTATTTGCAAGTGCTCCTGTTCTGTTTCTGTCTGCATCAGGATATAATCTATGTACTGTAACACTTTTCTTACCATAATTCAATGGCCTCAGTACCTGTCCCAATGTCTGATGAAACAGTACAGAAGAATTTACAAAACCCATTAATAAATGTGTCATCAAATACTGGGTATCCTCAAAGACGAAAGCAAAACATTTCTGTGAGGTTTCAGCTAAAAGTATAACAAAAAAATCCATTTGCTAAAACAATATGTAATGCATATTAAAACTTGAAAAGAGACCACAGCTCTGTTTCTTGTGAGTCAGACAAAAGTTTTTCCCACCTTCCCACCTGGTTATTGTTGTGTTCTTAAACACCACTGTCTTTCTAGTTGCCTGCCCATTACGTTAATTTCACCATATATCTCATTTCCTCTCTGCTTTTACTGGCTGGTGTGAGTAAGCACACAATTATCATTTTGTGAAATTACTCCACTTCAATTATTTAAATTTATTGGCCACCCTACTGTATTCCATAATTCCAGAATACAAAAGTGACCACCCCCTTTCAATCTGTCTTGCTGTTTTAAAAATAGTGACTCTCCAATAAAACTTAACTGTTGAAACAGGTAAAACTTAAGTTATCTACTTTTACATCTAACTCTACTGCACACTGCAGTGTTTAGGATAAACCAGTTTTCATCTCACCTTTAATCACCTATTGCAAGACCATCAGTTACTGGAGAACCCACATTCTGCCTCTCAGTTGTCATCTTGGGATTAGTGCTTCTGTTTTCTCCTGGTGAGAGAAGGAGTGCAGTTACATTATTTCCTGGAGACTGCTGATCACCAGAAAGCTTAATAACTGCTTTATAGGTGACAGCTTGGAATCTGTGCTTATATTCTGATCCTGGTGAGAGTAGGAGCAGAGTGCATTGATTCCTGACTCTTTCTGGGTAGAGAGTGAGTGTCAGTGCTTAACATACCTGATTGGTCTGGTTGCTATTTGAGGCATCTACCAGAAAAAGGCTACAAGCCTGCAGACGCTTGCATCATCTGGGACAAGACTGTGGATCACCAAACAGGCCATGGCTTGCTTCTCTTCTTAGAATTGGTTCTAACATTTTGCTTCTGGTGAGAGGAGACACAAAGGAGTAGTGTATCCCAAGAGAGTGAAGCTGTGCTGAGACCAGCATTAGTAGTAGCCAGGCAGTAGCCATTCATGCGACTCCCCTCTTTTCATCATTCTTGACAAGCTAATTCTTTATTTTTCAGTAAGTACTGCTTGATTTATTTCTAACATCAGAATATCTGCCTAAATACTTCATCCATAAATATTCAGGGTCTATGTATTAGTGTCCCTCAAGTGTTTACATTTTTCCTGTAAAAGGAATACATAAGGAAACAGCTCTAGTACTAGCATTTCTAAAGGACAGTTCCCTGTGCTTTCTCCTATTAACCTCTCTTAATGGAGGCTCAATAGAAATCTACTGAAATATGTCACTGTCCATGGGGAATGACCTGAGATGACCCCTGCACTACCAGGCTATAACTCATTCCACATCTTTCGGCAACAGAACATGGACCGACCGAAGGTCCAAAGGCATTGGTGTGTCCATATGCATAAAGGATATGCATATCTCCAGACTAGTAACCCAGCATAATGCATCTGAGATACTTCCGGTAACACTAATATTGGGTAAGACAGCGATTCAGGTTGTAGCCTGCTATAGGTCCCCAACCATGTCCCAAGACTCTCACTCCACGTTCCTACACACCCTGGAAACTATTAGGGTCCAATCCAACACTCTAATACTAGGTGAATTCAACTACCCCTCCAACAATTGGGAAAACTGCTCATGCACCAATACACTGGCCCAACGCTTCCTGGAATTCATCAGTTCCGATGCACTGGACCAGCTCATTCTTACCCCCACTAGAGGAAGCAGCATCATTGACCTGGTTATTACAAACATGGGCAAATGTTGCTCTACACCAATAGTTAATTCCTCTCTGGTAAGATCTGACCACAAACTAATCACTTACCATGGAAATCCACATCTCACCCACACCCCCTGCAAAGGTAACCACTATGAAAAACGTCTCCAAAGCTGACTTTGGGCTCATAAAAATAGAGGTGGCTAACTTCACAGCACCCATGCAAATGGAAAATAGATGCATGACTGCCAAATCACACCCCAGTGCACTGTATGAACATGTACATAAATGCATGGAACTAGCCATATCCAACAGAACCAAGACGCTCTCCTCCAAAAAAAGGAATCCAATCTGGTAGTCCCCTGCCATTAGTAAACACTACAACAGAATGAAGAAACTGTTGCAGAAAAAGGTGAAGTCCCAAGACTGGAAAAACTCCCTTATTAGCCTCAACAAATAGTTGAAATCCCTCATCAAATCCTCTAAAGCCAGCTATGAAGGCAAAATTGTGGCAGACACTAAAAACAACCACAAAACCTTCTATAGTTCTATCAAGAATCTCCATGGCAATACCCAGGTTTGCTCCGAGTTACTGCACAATGGTACCTCCTATACTGAGCCAACAGATATTGCCAACATACTGGCCGGCAGATTAATTGCCAACTTTACCCGTCTCTCCCCCAATAAAGGACCAATCACAATACCGGAGGAATGTCAGGTCCCCCAGCATTACTGCAGCACAGGTTAAAGGTGTATTGTCCAAGGCCAAGCACACAGCTTCCATGGGACCTAACAATATTCCTGGATGTGTTCTACATGAACTACAAAGTGAACTGGCAACACATCAGTGTGCCCTATTCAATCACAGCCTCACCTCAGGCTTTGTCCCTACCAACTGGTGCACTGCTACAGTCATCCCTCTCCATAAAGGGGGAGCACCTACTAACCCTGGGAATTATCACCCCATTATCCTGACAAGTCTGTATGTAAGGCTATGGAGCGCATCATCATGGAACTAATTAACAAGGATATAGGGAATCTCCAAATTCAAGATCCCATGCAATTTGGTTTTGTGAAGGTAGATCTTGCCTGCTTAACCTGTTTGACTTCTTTGAGTCAGTCACCAGAGCTGTGGATGAGGGCAAGGCAGTTCATACAGCCTACCTCGATCTGGCCAAGGCCTTTGATACCATTCACCACTCAGGAATTATTGATAAACTCACCAAACTAGGCATCAACCCTTATATCACCAGGTGGTTTGCAAACTGGTTCACAGATAGAACCCACAGTGTGAAAGTAGAGGACTCCAATGAGACTGCCTACCAGTCACAAGTGGAGTCCCACAGGGATCAGTCCTGGGTCCTCTCCTGTTTGGAATCTACTTCTCAGAAGTCCAGACCAACACAGAGGGACTCTTGGCTGACCAAGTTCTCAGACAACTGCAAGCTGGGAGCCATTATTATCTCCTCAAGTGATGTAGACATCCTACAGAAAGGCCTCACTGAGACCAATGACTGGTGTCAAAACCATGACCTTAAGCTTAATGCCAAAACATGAGTTGTTATTCCCTTTGGGAAAAACTCAGTTCCCACTAATTACCACATCGATGGGAGCCCACTGAACACTGAAGACGTTATAAGAGATCTGGGGTCACAGGTTGACAGCAACCTCTCTTTCAACCACCATATTGCCACTGTTGTCAGAAAGTCCTTCTATTCGACACATCTCATTACCAAGGGTTTTGCATCCAGGAATAAAGAGGTCATCATCTCTCTCTACTCTTCCCTCATTAGGCCAGTCATCAAGTAAAATGCCCCATTTGGCATGCATCTCACTAGACACATGCAACAGCTGGAAAGGCCACAAAAGTATCTCACGAAGAGGATACTAGGCCTTAAACACGTCCTACATGAACAGACTCAAAAAACTATAGCTATTCTCTGTCTCATATCATCTACTAAGAGGCAATCTCTGCTTCACTTACAAAGCCATATCTTACCCAGCTCTGTTAGAAATTCTACATCTAAAGAAATCCCAATCCCTCCACACCACACACTCCAGAGACCTCAGTCTCATTACCACAATCAACAGAACATGCTGGAGGGACAGGTTCATAACCCAGAGACTGCCCATGCTCGGGAATAGACTTCCCATACATGTCATGCAGAGCACCTCACTGGCCCTCCTCAAGAGAAATCTTGATGAGTGGATGGGAAATAGAAAGTTCACCCCAGGGATCACTCCAGTGGGTCTACTTGATAGAGGCACTGGGAACTAACGTTGGGCGGCAAGATGCCAGGGCACTTCTAAGGGCTAGGCTTGTAAAGGCTCCAGGGTCATTAGCCTAGTACACACCTATGAACCTATGAACCTATGAATAACTGTAAACTATTTACTCTGTGGAATTAAATGTGACAGCCATTTCAGGTGTACCAGGTACCATATGTTTTGCTGGGGTGGTGTACTTATTTACTAACCTCATATTTAATACTAATCTGTGACTACCATCCTTTTTCTTTACTGGCCACATGGGTGAATTTGATGGACTTGACCCTTTATTTATAACTGCTTTTCCTTCCCAATCTGTAATATATTTATGGATATCTTCCACTGCTTCTCGGTGACTGGGGTACTGTTTCTAATAGGGTGGTAACCAGTTTGTAGGTTCCTCTGTGCTTACAGTGGCAGTGGCAACCAGGCCACAGTCTGTTTTGTCTTCAGCCTATAATTCTGAAAATTCTTGCATGAACTGATACTTTAAATCCTGGACCTCATCTGTGCAGTTTACTGCAAACAGCTTTTTGCTCATATCTTCTGTCTGCACCATTGTACATATCACAGCATCTTTATTTCTCCACAATATTTTGTCATTAAAATCTAATACAACACCTAATCCAGACATAATATCCATTCCCAAACTGAGGATGTAACAAGAATTTTACTGTCACCTTTTTTCCAGGCTGATTGGCTTTATTCAGAAATCTGATTTCCAAAGGCTTGCTGTTGACTGCTCATATTTTGATTTCAACTGTGGTCTCTAATGCTGATACATTTTACTTTTGCTAGACATTTTATATTATGATTTTTTTGTATACTGCTGTTAGCTAAAATAGTACTCAGTTTTTCACAATATTGCCAGAACTATAACTAACTAACTATTCATCTATTCATCTTACAGTACTACTACATCTCTCTGCTACTGTTTCACATACACTATCTCCTCTCTCCTATTCCTCCTCATTTTTTGTAGCTTTCAAGCCTATTGTTGACCCTCCTGTGCCCCTCCTCCTGCCTCCCATTTTCATTCCTTTTACTTTTTTTTAGTCACTTTTTAATTTTGTTGGTCCCATTCATTCATTCTGGTTCTGCTTTCTCTGAGGTAGGTAAGAACACCATGCAAAAATGCACCAACAAGATGCTTGATCAAAGGCAAACAGGTGTGAAAGTGGCAACACTCCTGTTTTCTGTTTGTGTTCTCTGCTGCTGTGCTGTTTTGCTGTATGTATTCCATTTTACTTTTAATTAATACCTCTACTTCTCTCTCTAGCATCACTGGCTCTCTCTCTCTCACTACCCCTTACTGCTTTCTGTTTTTCACTTCTCTTCTTACTGTTAATCTTCTCAATAGCATTTCTACCCTGCTATATGATTTTCCAGTCAATTATTTTATTTTCCCTTAACTACCTTATTTCCTGTTGTTTTCTTTGGTCTCTTCTCTTACTACTCTGCGGTCCTTTCTGTACTTGTAATTATTCCATTGTTATGTTTGAGGTAATGTAGTAGTAGTAGTTATATCAAACTTTTGCAGTAGTTAGCTTTTGCTTTTTCCTTGCTTTTTAAATTTAGAAGCTCAGTTCTCCTGCTCATTTCCTATTGCGACTTTTTTACTCTTCTCAGGGTTACTCCTACTACTTGTCTGATCATAAGCTCCAGGTAGCTGTTATTTCAAAGATCAAATTTTGTCTCCCAGATTATTTTGTTCAGGTGCCTGGCCTGTATCAAATTAATTGTAGTTTATTGTAGTAACATTGCATATAATATATAATATAATAGTCACATATGCAAATGTAATATATATATAATAGATATATATATGTATAATAACAATAATAATATACTATACAATAAAGTATATAGAACAAGTCTTGAATCATATACCAACTACCAGAGTGTAAGTAACCAAGTATTACTTCAGTCAGTAACTTTCTTCTGTGAACTACATACATATAACTTTAACATTGGTACTTTCGCCTGTTTTTTTTAAGTGCCTGACAATGCCTGCATCTAACCTTTTATCTAGCATTGCCGATTGCCAAGTACACACTTTACCCAACTGAAAAAACTTCTGCTTTCCCTTGAGAACTATTATACACTTGTGAGACATTTCATGAGAGCACAGCAATCTTACTTTTTCCTATTGAACTGTCTTTCCTAGCTGAACTGTACAAATGAAACACAGAGTCTGACTCTATTTTGCAGGTGTGACTGTATTTTTATGTGTCCTTATGCTAGCAACTTTACTTTTTAAGTTAAAACCCTCAGCTAGCAACTAGGATAAAATATAATTACAACTGTGAGCATGCCTGTAAATACCCTATATATCTCCTCACTCTCTCTTCTTCACCCTAGTTCCTTATTTCAATCAATTTCTCTCCCCTGGCTCTCACTGTAAATATCCCATAAGCCTACCTTTGACCTTCACCTTCCAAATCCTGATAGCATTAGAACTGTACTTGGGTCCTCTGGCAGAGGTCTGTTTCTAACCAGTATGAACAGCAGTATGCTCAGAGCTGAACCCTGGGGCACACCAAATCCCACTGTGAGGCCGAACACAGTTCGTACTTGAGTCAACAGGTCCTTGTACATGGGTCTATATCATAACATCGAAATGTCAAAACTTTTAATGTTATGACATCGAACTCAAAACCACAAAAGCTGAAAACCCCCGAAGACTGAGAACAACAATTTTTTTCCCTGGGAAAAAAAAATCACTGTTCCAATACAAAACACGAAACACATGAACACTACAAACTATTTCTAATATGGGGGGACTTTTCCCCCCCACACCCCCCTATTTAAATATACCAACTCTGAGATTGCACCAAAGTGGAGGAAATAGCAAAGCCTTGGAAATAGCCCACCAAATTCTTTCCCTGGGAAAGAATTTGATGTTCCGCGGCTCTGATATTGTCAGTTTTCGAACTTTCAAGTTCGAGGTTTTCATGTTCGAAGTTTTGACTCTTCGATGTTATGAAATAGACCCCTTCTACATAGCCTACAGTAGATCAATTGGCATAATGGTTAAGGTCTTTGCCTTCCATGCACTGTAAACTTATTGTTCTTAATTTTTTTGTAATACTTTGAAGCTTTTCTCCCCAAGTCTCAGCTGAAAATGGACTCTTAGCCAGTTGGAATTTCCTGGTAATCAAATGTCAATAAATAAATAAAAAGAGATGGGATGCTCAGGGCTTGGGCATAGGACTGGATGACTGTAGATGCAGTTTCTGTCAGCTTAGACCCAGTGACTATGTCCCATCTCACAATGCAGGGAAGGAACTCAATGAGTCCCACAGACTATGGCCTCCAAATGACTGATGCAGGCATGCAAACTCTTGTATATTATCCCCCCACAAGCTCCTCCATCTCCTGAGAGTGGCAAATGCATCATCACCACTTGCACTTTTAACAGCGGGTACTACTCTACCACCTCCAGTGCACGGCTGCCTGATATAGATGGTGCCAGTAGTACAGGAGGTGTGGAGGCAACTGTGCAATGCTGGCACCCAGATGTCCTGGATGGCTCTGGTTTTGATGGTAAACAGGCTGCCACCTGTAGGAGGACAAAAGGCCTTCTCTGTGGGTTAAGTGCAGGTTTCTGTGATATGGCATATAATAGTAACAGAAATAAAGAGGAAAAAATAAGTAATTGCTTGAAAGAGAAAGGACAGTGATAAAGAGGGTGTAGAAGAAAAATACGTAAACAATAGAAATTACATTTTTAGATATGTTGATAATGATACACCAAAGCGTAATAGCTTTTCAGTAGAAGGACGTATGCAGGCATACAATCAATCTCCTTGTGTGGTTATAAGATATGAGAGGGACCTGAGCCAAAAGCTATTTTCACATGCACTCTGACGTAAGGGACATAAGTGCTGGAGCAATTTATTAAGACAGTTCATTAGTGTTTGTGACCAGTGATGCTATTTAAGTTTTGAAAATAGCAAAACTGTAAATGTACATAGTAAGCATGCCTAGTACATGAGATATACAAGGAACAGATACTTCTATGGTATACTGTGAAATGCCCAGCCAACTACTACTTATGGATATTAAATATATGGACCTTGTAGTGGTGCATTGATATCAGTGGGTTGATAAATATATAAATATATATATAGATATATATATATATACATATATATATATATATATATATATATATATATATATATATATATTTTTTTTTTTTTTTTTTTTGTGGGGGGGTGGCTGTTGGTGGAAATTGAACTCACAACCATCCAAACAATCTCATAGAGCATGCCCCAGACTTGATGAGCTATTAGTCCAACTATACAGGGAGGAAGAGGCATGCAAACATGCACTTCTAACATTGTACAGTCATACTAATTTTCTTAAGTTATGCCAGGACTGACCGATGTGGTACTGCTGTATCAACGTCATGCAGACCTATTTTAATGGCTACAGCTGTTAGTATGCAAACAGAGACAATTTTCATGACAACATATATAGTTACCACAGCGTGCTCTATAGTCTATTCCTATACATCTCACTGTTTCTTTCAATCTCTGCAGAGACTGGACATATAAACAGGGTAAAATGAGAATTTGTACAGTGACATACAGAGGCAGGTTATTTGTTTAGCTAAAAGATGGTATACTTATAGGACAGATATGTTGACTGCACTCGAACTTCAGACTCCCATTGGCCAAGGAGGTCAGACTTGCATTGACACAGGTCTCTGTAGTGGGTAACAACACTATTCTTCCCATGGGTGATGCCAGTAGCACTAGTGACAGCCGTGGCCAAACTATTCCAGGCAACAGGCTAATAACGTCACTGGTATACCCCTCTGACAAGAGCCTCTAGCTGAAATGTTTATGGAGGATGCCATGAAAAATGTTGGATTCCTCCACATACCACCTCTGTGCTCTCAAAGGATCACTACCATCACCTTCTCTATTCATTATTGTCTCATCTTCAAAAGCTCAGGAAAAATGTCAGAGAACTGGTGCCTAAAATAGTCTCAATTTTCTTATCTTTCTTACAAAGTGTGGCACCAAAAGACAATTCATTTCAGTGATGGAAAGCAAAATAATAAAATATGAGGACTACATTATAGTGGTTTCAATGGCACTTTAAAGTGTGAAACATTGCAAACCTCAATCCTTGTGTTTGCTGCTGAGAAAACATGATCATCAGCAACTGCAATGTCACATGGTAAATAATGGGATGACATTTCTCTCTGCCTTAAAATAATCGCCTTTCCAAGTGTGCATGGTGCTGCCCACAGGTGCTGAGGTGTATGAATGTCACTGTGTAGCAATCTCTTGATGTTTAACAGGTTTTCTGAAAGCTTAAATTGACTGAATCAGAAACAATAATGATATCAGCCCTAATTAGCATAATAATTGCACCCAGCCCTAATTAGCATAATCATTGCACCCAAAGGGGGGAATCTACATTATATCAAAATGATTAACTGCACAGAATCCTTATCATGCTGAAGAAGACAACAGTGAATGGTGTTTGAATCCTACATTTGCTCAAAAATTTGTTACTAAATAAGATGTCTACTTACATAAGGTAAACAGCAATTGTTGCCCTGGTGGGCAAAGGGGTCCCACTCAGAGAAGTTAATGGTGCTCACTAGAAGTATGGTTACAAATCTCTGCTGAGGTCAGTATGCCTATAGCTTCCACCCAATGTATGTGCAGAGCCATTGTGGAGGCACAGGCTAGTTCCGTCAGAGCCAAGGCAGATGTAGTGAGGGTGATCCAGGCTGTGCATGCTTGATCAATATGTGTGATTAGTTTAGACTGAATCATCATTTTACCATACACTTTCATTGGGTTATCTGACTGGGCAAGTAGGCATCCTTGTGACTGGTTATCTGCTATGTCTGCAGATATTAGATAAGCTAACCATATATGAGCAAGATTACACTTACACTGTGCTAGCACTTCCACAGCAACACCGGTTGTGAATGTGTCTATACCCAGGAAAAGCTGGTCCTGTGGTCATGCTGGCACATCCTCCAGCAGACATTAGTCATGGTTTGCTAGCACACTAGCATTCAGCCTAGGTCAAGATATACCAAATGTAAATCCTGGCTGAGCCAGCTATCATAAGGGTGTTACACAGGAAAGATGAACCCGCTGTCATGCATGATCTGGATTTGTTCAGTAGGCTAAGGAGCACAACTGCACTCTCTGCTTAAGCTGTATCCTTGCAGATACACACAGACACAGAAACACTCACACACACATACACACACACAAACACACACACACACACACACACACACACACACACACACACACACACACACACACACACACACACACACACACACACACACACACACACACACACACACACAGATCCAGAGCAACAAGTGCATTCTACATATCCACCAACCCTGGCCCATCTCCATGTTAACCATCACCCAATATACTTATCACACTTCCCAGAGACATACATTTTCTGTTTCTACACCTCAGCACTCACACTTACACATTTATCTGTGTAAAAACATTCACATCTGTACTCCCTTACCCACCTATACAAATGATACATGTGCCTTACCTGTGTACATCGCCATTGGGTTGCCCATGTCTGACTCACAGTGTGGCCAACCTATGCATGGGCACTGGTACATTTGCATGCATCACTTCAACTGTTATGTATCTACTTAACTCTTATATAGTTATGTTTTAAAGTTGTGCGCAACCAGCTGCCCCTTTGCTAGTGCCATGGTGCACTGTAATCATCTCTGTCTGATGTGGTCATCCCTTGAGCTTGCTCCTCCTCCTCTGACTTCTCATCAGTCTCAGTTGCCACTCCTTGTGGTGCAGGGAACTGTGGTCCCTGCAATTTGCCACCCTGCTGTAACTATTTTTTTAATTATTATATTATATAACATAGAACACACTATCAGTATTTTGGCACATGTGATGGTGTATCCAGATAGGGAAGGTGTGACTTCACCAGCCCAGTCACTTTCTCTATGATGTTTCTGGTTTGTTATATGGCATAATTGTATCTTTGATCAGTTCAGTTATATAGATTTCTAATTGGTGTCATAAACTAAGGTTTCAGCGTTTACCCACTGTCAGCCAAAATATGCCCTTTTGGTAAGACACTCCTTACAAATCATAAGGGTTACTTGTGCACCTGAGTGGCCTGCACACGCATTGTGGATTATACCCTGTGAATTACAGATCACCTGATGGTTAATGGAGTGATACCTTTTGTGGTTCACAGGCCTCCTTCCCAGTTCACCAGATGAGGACTTTATTTTAATGTGTGTGCAGTTTATGGCTCCCAGTACCACATGGAAATGGAATATAGCATAGAAGTTATGCATGATGTTTGTTCTCTCTCTTTCTCTCTCTGTCTCCGTTGAGGTATGTAGGAACCACATATGCTCCACCACATGCCAAAGCATGGAATTGAGGAACTGATGCCATATTCTCAAGGCAGATGCATGATATACCTCCAATGTGTCCCCACTAGGTTGTGGAAATGTCCATATAGCTAATATATGTAAACCCCCACATACTTTTCTATCCAGTAGAATAGATACTCAATAGCATCTATACTGTTGCAACTGCAGCTGGCACATATCCACAAGTTATTGCAGGGTGTTACTGTCTACACAGTAATAGTTTGTTATGTTGCTTTCATGGACTGACTAGGTGACTAGGTGCTTCCACTGGCTACAGCATCTGCTATAAAAGCCTCTTGTAGATCATATTTACTATAGCTGCAGCCAGATCATACACTACTTTACTGTGGCTGAACATGAGCTTATGATCATGTACAGATTTAAAGCTCATCTGGCATCACTGCATGATATTAAACCCTGTCAGAATAACTCCTCCTCCTTATTTTGCCTCATTATCATATCCTGGCTCCAGTCATTAAGATAAACCATAGCCAACATTATTTTGTAGGTTTTCTGAATTGCTCACCTCCTGCTTGTTTCCACTTATAGTGATGTGGCAAAGTTTTCTGACTCTGACTCCATGTTTAATACAAAAAGTTTCTTAAAGAACTAATCATTCATCTATGACCAATGTAGCCATAAAATTAATGTTAACTAGACAGTTTTCTTGCCTGTGTTCTTTGTTGTCTGTTTTACTCAGGATGAATACCTCTTTCAGTAAATTGATGTGCACAGGCAACTCAGGTATTATCTGCACTGTAAGGACAACTCAAGCATTATGCGGACTGCACAGACAGCTCAGACTTTATGTGGACTGTGCAAACAGCTCATACATTACATGGACTGCACTGGCCACTCAAGCATTATGTAGACTGCAAAGGTAGTTCAGGTATTATGTAAGCTGCACAGCCAGCTTGGGCATAAAACTTCAATACTCCCTACCCCTTAATGCACACCATTTTATTTTACTTATCCTATGTTGACCAGATTACTCCCTCTGAACGAGTGACCTCTCTTTAGGGGAGACCCAAGGTGGTATTTATACTGCTAGGGGAAATTTGGCCAAGCCATTTGGGAATGTCCACTACTCATCACTGTTGTCAGTGGAAGCCATTTTGGAGGAGCACTTATTGTTTCCATTCCAGGTGTAGGGGCAGCATGGAGAAACAGGGAAGCAGATGGAGAGCGAAGGAGATGATGGAGTAGTGAAAGAAATGAAGAAGAAAGCAAATAGTGACACGAGAAAATGTCTGCAGGATTTGAAGGAAATGTTTCAAAGAAACCTGTTTGATGGAGATTTCTCACAAATGATAGAGTTATAATTACAAATCTCCAGTTGGGAGTGTTGTGGGATGATTTACTTAAAGAAATGGTGGTGCAGAGTGAGCCAGAAAATGAAGGAGATGTTTCCTGGGGGGATATTATGGAGAAAATACAAAAGGAGGATGCAGAGACAACTTGAAGAATACTGGTGAGATGGAAAAGAAAAACGTATGCAGAGAAAGTCAAAGAAGGCAAAAGTTAGTAGCAGAAAAGAAGGCAGAAGAAAATGAAAAACAGAAGTATGTGGTAAGGATTCAAAGTAAAGAATACAATGAATTGGACAGGTCTAAAGTGTGGGACCATTTAATAGCCCCTTTGGATGTAAAAGCACATGACGTAAGAGTGTTTATTCTTATTAACAAAGAGACATTTTGTGAAATTATATTTGAAAATTTTCTTGGAGAATATAAAAAAAGAAAGACTGTAACCCATGGAATCTTTATGTGCTAAAAGCATTTAACAGGGAAACACAAAAGAAGATTCATATACAGTTTTGAATAGAGGTGAAAAAGAAATACTTTGAAAGGGCATTTGAAGGCAAAAAAAGTATCGAACATTGCAAAAGTGTATGTATGACAAATGCTGTATGAACTGATGACTGGGACTGTAATATTGTGTTAACAATAGAAAGAGAAAAAAATGATACATATACCAAGCATGATAAATGAGGTGGAGAATAGGGGTGCTGTAAAATATTGGGGACAACCCAAAACATGTTTTTTTTTCAGAAAAAAGGACATTTCATAAGTAATCATCACAAAAGAAAATGTTATTTGTGGGGACATCAGACATGATGCAACAAATGTGAATTGAAATGTTATAAATGTAATAACATTGGAATTTATGGACGGATTACAAAAATAAAAATAACACTAGTGAGAAAGAAAATGAAACAGACGGAAATGAACAAATAAGAAATTTTAGAAGTTGTAGAAATAGAAGAAAAATTAGATGTGAAAAAATATTAAAGAGAACATAGAAGAAGGTTCTGAAATAAGTGATGAAGAAGACATAAACTGGGTAGTAGTAAAAGGGAAATAAAAGGAGTCTTGGTAAAAGAGTAAAAAACTGAAAAAGAAAATGTAAAGGGATAAGTACAAAAGAAAAAAGAAAGGAAATGGATGACAAAGAATATATACAGCTAAATATTGGTTGAGGTTTTTGACTCACAGATACAAGGCACCATGTTTGATTCTTATCTTTGGAAAATAAATTGATTAGGCTTAGAATGGCCTATTAAGAAAGTTGCCATAGTAGTTAGTTATGAACTTATGAAACCAAGAATATAAGGGAAAGAAAAAAAAATGAACATTTTATAGTTCTTTCTGTAAACGTGAATAGAATTAAGAATATAGTAAGTAGAATGGGAATTCTGGAAAGGCGTAATACATGTGATGTAGATGTAATTTTATTAAAAGACACAATGAAGAAAGATTACAAATTGAAAAGCTATGGACAGTAAAGATAATCTGGAATTTGGGAAATGAGAGATATTCTGGAATAGCTGTATTCTGTAGAAATGCAATAAAATATTAGATGTATCTTTAGCAAAAAAGGAAAGTTCAACCATTGTAGAATTAATATGGAAAGAAAAAAGTATATAGAATTATAACAGTATATGCTTATACTAACTGCAAAGAAAGGGAACACTTATTTCATCAGATTTCAGACTATATAGTGATAAATATGAATATTATAATTTCAGGAGACTTTAATTGTGCTTTAAGATGCAAACGCAAAGAGAAAGGAAATGATATAAGGAAAATGTGAGACGTTTTAAGATGTAGTAAGTTAAAACTCTTGAACAAAAATTCATGGATTTACAAAAGGGGTATTCATAGAACTGAAATAGATTATTTTATAGTCAGAAAGTTTAGTTATAGGAGAAGGACATGTACTTGAAACAGGATTTTCTGATAATCTTGCAATATGGCTGGAAATAAAAAAATAAGGAATATATAAAAATAGGCAAAGGAATAAAAAGAATAAATGAGAAAGCATGGAATGAAGAAGGAAAGAAATGAACAATACTGTTGTGGAAAGATCATATTACCATGAGAACATTTTACAAAAATTGGTCTGACTGATGGATGATATTTAAGGAAAAATATAAAAATTATTTTTTAAAATGGCAATATGATATGGAAAATTAGAGAAATAAAAACAGAAAATAATCTGATACATTGGAAGAGTTAGAACATAATGATAGAAAGTGTTTTGACAAAGAATTATATAAAAAAATCAAGAAAAAATACAAGTACTGAAATATAAGTGAAGATATTTTTGCAAGGAAAAAAGAATTATCAAGTTACTTAAGCAGATTAGTAAAGGAAGGTTGTAGTGTAATGAGTGTAATAAAATATGTAAAAGGAGAAATAGAAAGAACTAAGGAAAAGATTGTGAACAGTGTAGTAAAACTTATAAATAGTGTAGTATAATATGTACAAGAAATGTTTAAAGAAAAAAAAGATAGTGAAAGAAACAATGAAAGTATAACAGTAAACAGAAAAAGGCAACAAAGAGTTGGATAAGAAGACTTCTTTAAATGAGCTAGAAAAAGTAATAGGAGAAGTAAATGTAGATTTGGCTGCAGGCCCAGATGGAATACAACATGAAATGTATAAAAATAATTGCAAAAAAGAAAATTTGGATGCACAAATGAGTGTCTAGAAATTATAGGGATGGCACTGAATAAAGAGAAAAGTAAATGGTTAAGTGTTATACATAGTAAAGATTGGGGGCATATATTTCACAATGAATAAAATGTCTGTGTTAGGTATAAAATTTGGGAATAAAGATGTAAACAGAATTCAATAGGAACATCAATAGAAGATATATGGCAAGCATGTCTTTTCTGGAGAACATAAAAATTATCATTCAGGAAAAAAGGCTTATTTAATAAATTCAGTACTGATGGAAAGTAGCATACTTAGCAAGTATGTTTATATTGCCAATAGTAGTTACAAAAGAATTATTGTAGATATTTTTTTTTTCATTTATATGAGAGTCTAGATTAAACTCAATAAAAAGAGGAGTTTTCTATGTAAATAATGAAGAAGGAGGTTTAGGTTAATTAACCCAAAGGTATATGCTACTTCATTAAATTTGTACATTAAATTTGATAAAAGAATAAATATGAGAGATTAGTAGTAAAACTGTATAAATGTAAGTATGATACATTTTGGGGTATGGTAAACAAGAGTATGAGAGAAAAAGAGTTTGTAAATGAAGAAACAAAATGTTACAAGAAAAAAATATTTTTATTGAAAATAAAAATTGATGACATAGAAAAAGACACAGCAGTATGGTATAAGAATGCAGTGATAAACATTATTATGTAAAATCATGGGAAAATATAGCAGAAGAAAAGAATTAAAGCTATAAAACTCAGAAGCAAATGGTATAATCAGAATGTAGAATGTCAAGATTTTTTTGTGCAGACTGATAATAGATAAATTGCCAGTAAAAGGAAATACGCCATATAAAAAGAAAAGTGATAGAATATGTTTGCACTGTTAAGAAGAAGGAATGATGTAACGTGTTTTTGAAATGTAAAAGAGTAAAAAAGTTGTGGGGAAAACTATGTAAAAAAGATTTTTTGAAGATATAAAAGAAGTGGATAAAATAAACATGGATATTATTAAATATAGATATGATAAGAATAGAAGAAAAGAATATGTTAAAAGAAAGGATAAAATGTTATTTTATGCCATATGGGTTATATGGAATGAAAGGATAAATGAAAATATGTTTAATGGTAAATAGATTTTAGCAACAATATTAAGTAAAATCAGATGGTGGTTATGGAAAAAGGAGCAGGGGATCTAATAGGGATGGACATTCAGTAAAGGAAATTAAGAAAATGTGTAAGTAGATTGATATACTTTTATAGTTTTACATATGTAAATATTTTGTAAATGAGTTATTTTTTTATATAGATAAAGGACCCCTACTCTTCAATAGGTGCCATTGGATCTTTTTCATCCACCTGATCTACCACCACCTCAAGCAGATAGGACTTCAGTTTAAAATCTCATTTAAAAGGCATCACACATAGGCATGCAGTATACTCCCTGTTATGCCACAGTGGAGTGCCAGCAATGCATTCAGCTGGTATGAGGACAGAGCCCACAGCCTGGAGCACCAGATGCAAGTGCACTACCTATTGTGCCACTGATACTACCAACGCTTTTTCAGTTGTGGGCCCAAAGAAAGGTGCTGCAATGGTATCTATTTATTTTTACATATGACCACCAAAAGTATAAAGAAGGGGTGTTTCCTACAGATTGTACCTAAAGACATATCTGCAGTTATGGTAAAACTGATAACTTATGTTCTGTTTATGTACAACTGGTTGAAGAAACATGCAAGAAAGATTCCCCTGATTCATAATTCAGTGGAGCCTAGAGAAATGTGCCTTCTATTACTGTTACTCAGAAGGAAGACCAAGAAACAAATTAATGTCATAACTTACAGAGCTTTGCTAAGTTATTCAGTGATGACAGGATAATGTCCAATAATATGTCATCAAAGGAAGAATTTGAAGAAAACTGTTAATGGGGAGACAGTGCTACTAGAATGTGACTTTGTAGCAACAGTAATGTTTTGCCATATTTTTCATATCACAAGCAAGAAATTGGAGTGTCATCTGATCGGATACTGTTTCATGGTGTTCCTTCACAAGCAACTCGGTATTACATGGATTGCACAGACAGCTTAGGCAGTACGTGGACTACATAGACAGCTCAAACATTAAGTGGACTGCACAGGCAGGGCAGTCATTATTAGGGCTGCACATGCAGCACAGGCAATGTGTGGACTACACAGACAGTACTAGAATCATGAAGACTGCACTTATAGTTCAGGCAGTATATGGACTGCCTAGACAGCACAGGCATTATGTGGACTACAAAGACAGCTCAAAATTTACATGGTCTCCAGAGACAGCTCAGACATTTTGTGGACTGCACAGACAGCTTAGGTATTACATGGGCTGACAGCTTGCACAGACAGCTTAGGTATTACATGGACTGACAGGCAGCCCAGGCATTATTATGGCTGCACAAACAGCTTAGGTGTTATATGGACCGCACAGGCAGCTCAGGCATTATGTGGACTGCACAGGCAACTTGTAAGTTACATGGACAGTGCAGGCAACTCACACACTATGGGGACTGCACAGAGAGCTATGATATTATGTGTACTGAGCTCACTCTATATTCACAGATTTCCCATCTGTCTGTATCATTCTGTTGTGGCCATTAGAACAGGAACATTATGACACCGTGACTATTCAGATGACTGCCCATTTCAGGGTTTGTGATATGATAAGTATGGAAAAATGTTACAGTTTTTCTTCAAAGACTCATTCTATTAGAACTGTCTCTGCATTGTTAGTGCTTTGTCGCCTCACAGTTAGACGTTGCCCGTTCGATTCTCAGTTAGAGCATCTTCTGTGTGGCGACATGCGTGAACGGCCATTCCTTCATTGAAGGTTGTGCATTAGGCCCGGCAAGCCAGCACGTAAAACTCTACTGCCAATCATTAGCAGACCGGAGTTCTGCTGTGGCGACCCCTAACTGGGAAAAGCCGAAAGACACAAACAAATAGTATATTTTCAGTCACTAACTTCTTATCCTTTGATATGTTTACAAAGTACTATAATATAAACATTATCAGTATCTTGTTCCTTATTTAGGGTAAAAATAATTTAAAGCATGTTTCCTAAGGATGACACTAATATGCTTCATCTGGGAACTATTTCATGTATGTTCCTCCAGCAATATCTACAAAAACAGATACAATATGTATGGGTTTTACCATACTGTAAATATGTGAGTAGGTACAATCTGTATGAACCAGCTTCCCTCCACACCCTTTCATTAAACTTTTAGTGCTTTAGTTATACATATATAGGTATAGATGGATATAGATATAAACAAAAACGTTCTCTTGGTCCACAACTGAAGAAGCAAGAGGATGTTGTGCATTATGTGGGGAACAGAGCCAGCAACATGGAATTTGTTATGTTCTGAACAATCCTAACACCTCTTTCATGAGTCTTTTATGCACCCACAGCTGGAACTATACTCAAATATGTACCTCTGAGATGAAAAGCCATGACTTTATTTTTTTTCCACAATAAACCAACTCTTTGCACAACAGTTCCCATATCCATGTTTAGAATGATTATATTTTATTGGATACTGGAGTGCTATAAGAGGTACTGATAGGATGCTTGGAAAACTTTCACTGCTTTTTCATTTTGTGGTGTCAGTGTTGTATAACCATTCCAGGATAATATTGCAAATTATGCTAACAAACTATCATTTGTTTCTATGGTGAATAATATATTTTATATAGTAAATAAAGGCCTCAGTCATAAACTCCAGTATTCTCATGATTGTTATACATTTGCATTCAGACTTATAAAAGAAAACAGTTTATTGTGAAGCCCACTATATTGTCATTAAAGAGGTAAATAATAGAATAATAAAATGTAACCATCTATGATGGCTATGGTAAACAAATATGTCTTCTGAATCAGCCAAAGACAGGACTACTGAGTTACCAAATGCAATACTGCTTCCACACATCTCTGAAGTTTCCTTAATTTTGAGGAAAACACTTCTGATTATTATTTTAGTTCCTTCTCTCTTTTTTTCCGGAATTTCAGAGTAAATTGCTGCTTAAAAAGCATCTGAAATCTTATCAGATACACCAGTCAGTGGGAATATTAACATGTTGGCATATTGCCAGTCTTTACTTTGAACAGATTAGACTAAATGCTAACTGCATGTTGTTAGCATCATGAATACAGAATGTGTAATTCAAAGGAGGTGACTGCCCTACTAATGAAAAACTACATTTTCCATCTTTCAAGTGGAAATTCTGAAGCAGACATCAATAAGTGTGTTCAGACCTTGTGCAAACTATAAGAATTTTAGTGGCAACACAGATTACTATAAATGTGTCTGAAAAGTTTGATTGGAGTCAGCTATTAAACCAGCACTGATGAGTTTAAATCAGATATGTGCCTACATGGAAGATATGCAAAAGAAGATGTTGTTCCCTTCTTTCTACTTAAGTAAAGTTGCCAGGATTCATAGCTTCTTAATAAGTCTAAACGTTTAATTGCAAAGAATGATTGATAAAGATCATTTTAATTATGCTCCTCCATAAATGAAGAGAGCTAGTACAGTTAAAGATGACAGATGCTGTGTGCATAAAGTAATGTGATGTATTGATAGAGTACCTACGCCAGTCTTTTACTTGTGTTCATTAGCATAAAGCAATTTTCAATAAGTGGGTCTTAATTACACTTCAATATAGTTAAAAGCACCTCCTCAGTTGTTGTATAACAGACAGGTGAATTGAAGAGAAATTCTCTTGCATGTGTTATTTCTAGTCTGCCATAGTTACAAAGTTCCCTTTTTGAAAAGCTGGACAAAACAATTAGCTCTTCCAGAGAAAGTGGTTGATATCGATTAAGCATATATTTTAGATGCACATCATTAAATTGTTTTATTTTTCTTTCTTCTTTCACATGTATTGTCTTTCGAAGTTGGATGGACTAATTTACAGTGCCATATCAAAATCAATGTATATATCCTTGCTTCAAATAAATTGCATCGATTAATTTAATTGTATCGTTTTACATATGCATCAGAATATGATTTTCTTTCTGAAGTGATCTTAAAATCCACACAGGATGAGTAGAGAGAAACCAATGTTAACGTTTTAGTGTGCAGACAGAGAAAGGTGAAATGTAAAAACAATCAAAAATTACTAGGTGATAATGAGTTAGCTCATGAAATATTTTCCATTTATTAGTCTGTTAACCCACTTAATGCCTAGGGACTTGCAGTGAAACCCTTAGTCTGATTTAAGTGCAAACTAAAGTATCACAGCATAAATATCTCAAATGCCCAAACATTGCATATTAATCTATTTACAGCATTTTTCTCTGGAGGAATTGCTTGACTCTGGCTAGGTTGTTTACCCTCTCATCTTTGTATCAAAATATATTCACTTTGAAATCACACAAACTTTGGTAACGCAAAAGTAGTTAAAAGGAAACTCATGTCACATTTTTTTTGTTAGATTCACCCCATCTCAGAGTAAGTATTAAACAAAAAGAACAGCATTGCAAGTAAAACAACATTTGATGCAATAAAGTATAAGCAATTCAAATAATTGCCAACCATGCATGCAAGATATTTCAAATGGTAGAATAATAAAATGCTACAAAAGTATGTGCTCCCTGTAGATAGCATTAATGATATCCATTGAAGACATTAAAGCATGCACATTTTTAAATCAGGAAAAATGAAAAAAGTAAATCACTTGTTTTCATCTATTTATACAAGCATATTTATTGAAGATGCCATGTTCACACATAATAAAAAAAACTGCATAGAAAGACTATCAAATTGATCTAACTGCATACAAAAATGCAATGAAATCCACCACATACATGCAGCGCAACAATTTATTCTCCACCTTAGACCAAGAAAGGCTAGATCAGTTAAGTCTAAAAAGGACTTCCTTGGTTCAATCACCCCTAGTTACCCAAATGTATCACATGACAATACAAAGTAATCATGTAGTGTGTGAATAACAGTAATCAAAGCTACTAAAAGGCCCATATAAATAACAAATATATCTAAGTAGTAGTCAAAGCATTAATGTACAATATTCTGGATAATTTATGCGTCAGCAAGTAATGGTAACTGTATTAAATGTTATTGAGAATCAAAAAGACATTTGTGTAAAATAACCCTTTGTTCTTGATTTAGGGCAATGTGGGCATTAATAACCAAACTTATATTAAATAATATGAGATGCACTCTTCACTATAACCCTATATCAGTATACATATAGTGCATCTTCTTTTCTTTGTATGTAATATTTAAAAAAATGCATTACCTGGAGAAATGTTTTTGATCATATCAGTTCAAATCAGTTCAGATTTTGCCCATGTAATGTCAAGTGTATGCTTCATTGTTGTCACAGTTATGCTCAGTTATTCTGTTTTGATATTCACATCGCAAAGCAATCAAACCAACTCTTTGTGAGCTGCAAGTAGAATAATGTTAGATCTCAAAGCAGTAGAGAAATGCATTGACTTTAATATACACTAATAACATTTTTACAATTAAAATAAATTCTGCTGTCCCCCCATACATTTTAATAGTCTTCATTGCACTTCAGAAAATAATCCCCATTTTCA
This sequence comes from Protopterus annectens, assembly GCF_019279795.1. Classification (NCBI taxonomy): domain Eukaryota; kingdom Metazoa; phylum Chordata; order Ceratodontiformes; family Protopteridae; genus Protopterus; species Protopterus annectens. Next base: position 244,504,763 of record NC_056730.1, on the reverse strand, counting down.
GAGGTTTTAAATGCTGTCAAAATTTTCCTCTTGCAATCTTTATAATGTTATGCCAAATACTTCCCTTTTCTATGACTAAACTTAGAGATTTCAAATTGAAATGGAAGTGTAAAATATACAGCCTGAAAGAGTGGATAATGTTTATCAATAACGTCTTTGATCTTAAATTAATTCTTTCAATAGATGGCAACAGGGCTTATCCATGTATCACCCGAGACATTAACGTTGCAGTCCTAATATTGTGAAAGAGGACTTAGTTAGGACAAAGTATTCATGGGGTCACCTGCTCTTTAACCTCATGAATACTTTTCTTTGCAAGATATCTGGCTGATCCTCATGAACTAGATTTTGGAATAGTTTTTGTCATATGACTATCTCTTGTTAAAAATGTGTTTGGAAAAGAATTTTATGATAACTCTGGTATCACCTGATCCCCAAAACTGTTTCCAGCATAAAATACAAAACAATGAATTGTAAACTGCTGAACTTTGATAATAAAGTGAATTTTGAAATTATTATTGATATAGTTGCCAAATTGCAACAGTTCAAAAAGACCCCTTTCCAAATCAATCAGCAGCCATCAAGAAAAATATACCATGTGAGTATCTTACTCAAAAAAATTACACTTGCTTCATTGCAGTTGCAGTGTATCACAAAAGTAAACAAACAAACAAAAAAAATCAATCAATCAATAAATAAAGGGCAAAACATTAATGCAATGGAACTGATGTGTCCAAAGCTGTTTCCATATGTTATAATAACAAATGTTCTACATTTTAGTGAGACTATTTCCATTACCTCAAAATTAATGAACTGCACGTTTTAGGGATTCAATTCACTAAGCCAGTACTGTGAAAATGGAATAACCACTCATATGGAACATTTTATATAAGAACTAAACAAACAATGTGCATAAATGTCAGTTCCAGAAAGATTGCTTTTGTGATCACATACTATTTTAAGGCCTGAAATTAAAGAGTTATGCATTTGCATTTTTGACAGCTTTTTTTTTGTAGAAAAGTGACTGATATACTTTTGCTTTCTACTGTTTGCTTTGCAAAATTTGCAGCTGTTCAGTTTTCAATGTCTACTCTGACCTGATTTTCACCGTAATTTCAAATATCAATCCTTGGGATTCCAAAGCATGCTTACCACAATGGTGCTGTGGCAACTGTAAATTGTTTTGTAGCATGATGCAACCTAAAGGTAATTGTCAATTAAAACCAAAAATATTCACAACCCAAGGTGCTACTGCTGATAATTAAAAAAAAAAAAAAAAAACCTGGTGCAAATGGCACGCTTGGTAAAGAAAGATTATTTCTTCTAATTGCAGACAGGTATAAGGTAAACAGAAGTAGAAACAACTAACACATATACTCCTAAGCTTGTGCACATGCTCCACATAGTGACAATTTGGGAATGGCTGGACGCCACAGTAAATGGCCTCCAGCAATGCTTATATCTTTTTTCTTTTATTATTTTGCGTGGGGTAGAAATGAATGTATATGAAAGTCTCAGTAGAACTACAGCAGGCACAGGAATTTGTACAAGGTAACAGGTAGGTAAGAATCACAATGGAGAGGGGGAGGAAGGGTATACTTTTTTGAGGGACATGGTCCTATTTGTTTTATTTATTTATTTATTTTACATTTGTTGACTAGGATAGTCCGATTGAATTCGTGTCCATTTCCAGCGGAGGTCAAGGGAGAAAAGCTCCAAGGTAAACAGATACAATAAAAACAATGAAGACATATTTACAGATATGGTATTTACAAAGAATACTTAGGCAAACATGAATAGACAAGTTTGCATGTTAAAGTAACCCCTGGTTACAATCAGGTGAAAATTAAACAGTAGCTAGATTACTAGATTATTCACATTCATTATTAGAGTTAGTCAGGCTTGTTACAGTGGCAAAGCCAGTTTAGTGCCAGATCTTGTTTGACTTTGGTTTTAAATTGGCCTAGGGAGGAGAGCTAGGTAATATCAGCTGGATGTAAGTTCTAGTCTCTGCCTGCAGAGTTTGCAAAGAGGGCATCACCAGCTGCATTGTTAATTTTGATTGTATCACCACAAACCAGAACAAATGAATAAAATACGACCAGCCACAGATTCCACAGAAAATTTATTGCACAATAAAGCACAAAAATCTCTCTCTCTCTCTGATGTCTCAGCTGAAAAAGCCTTCAAGGAGTAAAGAAACATCATAAAAGAGCTTGCCTAAATACTAGAAAACATGACAATAAAACAATTGCGCAATTAAATTAACAATCTCCACTTTAACTCTTCATTCAACCCATGTGGGTGCAGAGCATCAAACTTAAGAATGTATACTGCTTCCTTAAACAGAAACAGTTTTTTTAAGATTACTTATATCATATAATGACACACTTATTTTTTTCTAAAATAGTGCTTTGTAACCCTTCATTATTGCTCTTATGAAACTGTTGAAAATGTGCTGCAATAGATCTTTCTAATTTCTATAATAATCAGAAATTAGAAAGTTCTATTGCAGCACATTTTCAACAGTTTCATAAGAGCAATAATGAAGAGTTACAAGGCACTATTTTAGAAAAAAATAAGTGTGTCATTATATGATATAAGTAATCTTAAAAAAACTGCTTCTGTTTAAGGAAGCAGTATACATTCTTAAGTCTGATGCTCTGCACCCACATGGGTTGAATGAAGAGTTAAAGTGGAGATTGTTAATTTAATTGCGCAATTGTTTTATTGTCATGTTTTCTAGTATTTAGGCAAGTTCTTTTATGATGTTTCTTTACTCCTTGCTAATTTTGATTGTCTGAATTAGAAATTTGTTCGAGGATCGAAGCAGTCTCGGATTGTTATGGGGGGGTGATAATATTTCTAAGAGCCGGTGTATTATCTGGATTATAGAGGATTTTATTAGCCATGATCAGAAGGTTATATAGGAAGTTCTAGCCACCCAAGCTGGTTAAGGTTGATGCAGTGGTGTGTTCTAAAAGGCAGGCCAGTGGCAAACCTGGCAATGTGATTGTAACAGGTTCACAGTCTATTAAATACAGATTTGTTTAGATTAGAGAAAGGGGGGAAGCATATAGTAGTGTTGAAAGTAGGTGAGAGCGAGCTATGGCAATCTTAGCTGGAGGGGTTAGGAAGGCTTTTATTCTATACAGTGACCCATGTTTTTTATTGATGGCCTTGATCGTTTGATTTACATGTAGGTCAGATTTTAGGTTATCAATAATGACACCTAGTAGTTTTGTAGATGGGTCGGGGGAGATTATTGTGCCATCTTTTGCATTTATGGTGAAGGAAAAAGCAACAGACCTTTGTGATGGTGAGAATAACAGCATTTTAGTTTTTTGGGGATTTAGTAACAATCCACATTCAGAGAGCCAGTTTTCTATAGTATTAAATGTGGACTGGGTAGCAGACCTCAAGTCTGTAGGAGATGTAGCCGAGCAAATCAGGGTGGAGTCATCAGCCATCTTTTGCATTTATGGTGAAGGTAAAAGCAGCAGACCTTTATGTTGGTGAGAATAACAGCATTTTAGTTTTTTGGGGATTTAGTAACAATCCACATTTAGAGAGCCAGTTTTCTATAGTATTAAATGTGGACTGGGTAGCAGACCTCAAGTCTGTAGGAGATGTAGCTGAGCAAATCAGGGTGGAGTCATCAGCGTATTGAATACAGCTGGCATTTGGGATGACAGTATATAAGTCGTTAATAAAGATGGAAAAACAGTAGAAGCCCTAATATGGAGACTTGTGGTACTCCAAGGGTGTTTGTAATAGGTTAGAGGGCTTGTTCTGCCAGAGAACAGCCTGCTGCCTCCCATTGAGGTAGGATTTAAACCACTGAGTGACATTAGCGTTTAGACAGAAAGATTGCAGGGTGTGAATAAAAAGTTGTTGATCAACCATGTCAAATGCCTTGATTCAGGAAGAGGGCTGAGGATATGTGATTATTGTTACGGTTATTGTTTAAGGTATTAGTAAAAGCCAGTAGGGCTGAAGTTGTGCTGTGGTGTGGACGGTAGCCGTGTTGGGTATCGGCCATGAGGGGATTTTGGATTAGGTGGTGCATAAATTGTTTGTGTATACATTTTTCCATTATCTTTGCAAGGGAGAAAGTATAGCTATTGGTCTATAATTGGAGAAATCAGCGGAGGAACTTCCTTTATGTAGTGGGGTTACATAGGATGTTTTCCAAATGGTGGGAATTTTAGCCTCTGCTATGGTACGATTAATTAGTACTGATATTGGATAGGCAATGGCATCAGCTGATTTTTGAAGGCACTCAGCATGGAGTTAGTCAGCGGAGAGTGTGGTGGGTTTTAATTTTTTGATCAAGGTACGGATAAGTGATGTGGACACTGGTTGCAAGCTAAATGAGAGTTGTTTTTTAGAGGTGGTACTATCAGGGCCAGGGGAGCTAGGAAATAATTGGCTAGCTAGGGCTTGAATTGTCTCAGTAACAAAATGGTTAAAACTGTCTGAGAGCTCCTTAGGTGATTTATCAATGGCAGCAGCAGAGATAGGTGTAGACGTTTTTCTAGGATGAAATAGATTATTCAGACCTGCCCAGAACTTCTGAGGATTGTTCTGGTTAGCTGTCTGTAAATTACAGTAGTATTGTTTTATGTCTTGAAGAATGTATTTTTTTAGTTTAATTCCTAGCTTGCCTAGGGGTCTTTAGTAGAGTGCCACAGAGCCCAAAATTTGTTTCTATTGATAATTTTTAGTCTAGACTCTTTGAAAAGCCATGGTGGAGTTTTTGCTTTTGTTCGCTTTAACCGGACAGGTGCATGCAAATCAAGGACTTCAAGAAATTTGTTATTAAGATATACAACTGCCTCCTCTAAGGGGAGGTGTTTTAGCATAGACCATTTACAGGAGTTAAGTTCCTGTTGGAATTTGGCAGGGTCAAAGTCTTTTTTGTTTCTGACTTTTCTGAGTAAGGGTTGTTGTGGATTAATGTATTTTTGCTTAACTATGTAAGTAAGAAGATGGTCACTCAGGTCATCGGGGAGGGTACCAGCAGTGTACAGTTGGGGGTTACTATTTACGAGTACCCAGTCGAGTATGCTTTCTTTTTGGTTGGGTTTACCTAGCCTGGTAGGGTTGGTTATGGTTTGTGTAAATGCATGCAGGTTGATGTGGGTAGAAGGGGATTCTGAGGAACAGGTGCCCCAGTCTATCTTAAAGTCTCCAAGTAGGAGGGTTTCTTGGGGTTAATGACATGGTAGCCAGTGAAGGGTGTCTTCAAGTGTGGCTATATTTTTACCTGGGGGAATATATATATATATATATATATATATATATATATATATATATATATATATATATATATATATATATATATATATATATATATATATATATATATATATATATATATATATACACACACAGATGATGTTGATGCATTTAGTTTTGTTAAGTTGCAATCTAGTGGCAAGAATTTCGGAGTTATTAATCTGAGGTGGATGATTAACATCTATGGTCACATTCAACTCAGATTTATAGAGTATAGCTACGCCATCCCCCTTCCTGGAAGCACGATCCAGCCTGTGTATATCATACCCTGGTGGTAACACTTCATTGTCTATAGTGTTAGGTTTTAACCAGGTCTCAGATAGACAGAGAATCTCAGGGGAGTGGACAGCCAGGAGAGCATGCAGTTCATGTACCTTGTTATTAATGCTCCTAATACTGAAATGACAGGCCAGGAGAGAGTTAGTTGGTCTACGGATTACAGTTTTATGGCTTAGGTTACAGGTGGAGGGGGTGTATATATCAGAGGTGGATGGGGGTGGGTTGGGGTGAAGTTCACCACTGAGTATGAGGCTAGGTCTATACTTAGTGATAAGCCTCAGGAGTTGAAAATTTTGTAGTATTGTCTAGATCTAGAGCTAATGTGCCAGGGGTTGGTATGCTGAAAGTGTGAACATGTGGAGTTGTACCCACTGTTATTAGCATGGCTAAAGGTGGGATGTTTTACAGCAGGGTGATCGTATGGCCTTTAGGGTACTGATAACCAGTAAATAAATGGTTTTCATACAAGGTGAGTACATAAGTGGTTAGCAGAATGGAAAGGAAAGAGTAGTGTAACATTATGACAGAAGGAGTATAGTAGTTAGGACTGTAGTTTGAATGACACAAGAGTAGAAGATCTGATGGTCAATTTAGAGGTAATAGAGTGGGTGGAGAAAAATATGTTAGGTGAAAGCTAATAGGATGGTAAAGACAGGGTGGAAAGAGTATGAATGTGAAAGCTGATAGGATGTTGTAGCAGGGGTGTGGTTAAGTACCTATAAATTTAGAGGTACTGGGGGTGGATGGGAATTGGGGACAAGGAGGGGAGCGGAGAGAGCCTTAGTGTAGCGAGGGCTTGAGGAGTTGTTCTAACACTGGCTCCAAGTGTTTCCTTAGGCTTTGGTAAGCATGTAGTGTTAACTTAAATGCTTGTATGTTAAACTGAATTTTAGACTGCGTTTTTAACTGTATTTTAAACTGTATGTTTGCACTAAGTTATAGACTATGTTTAGGCTATGTTTTATACTCATGCAGGGTATTTATAAACTGCAGGTTATGGGCACAGAGTATAATTTTCAGGGCTATGTGTGGGAGAGCAGAGTAAAACTACAATATTCAGGGATACATTTTAGGTTAGGAAATAATGTGGTTAAGAAATAATGTTAGGGGCAAACTAGTTTAATTAAAAACATAGAGGGAGCCAAATTACTATGGGGGACAAACTAAAGGTGGCTTTAGACCTAGGGCAGTAGTTTACAGTATGTAGTATTTCAGTACAGTTTAAGGTATTAACCTTAGCCAGTTGTAGGACGGACTTCAGGTAGATTGTTTGTGGGTGCTGTTTTTCAGGATAGCTTCCTTCAGGCAGGGGATTCTTTTAGTTAGATAATTTGAGGGGGTCTGCCTAAAAATAAAACATACATTAGGAGTGAGAACCTTTCTGGCACTTACATCTAGCCACCAAGCAAGCAAGCATTTCAAATTCACTTCAACTAGAGAGTATACGGTAAAAAACAGCTCCATATAACTACAGATTATTTGCTTTGTTTTCACAGTATAGGTCTGCAACCAGTAATAAACAAAGCTAGACCTTGATTTAACTCTATAAAATACCTTTTTCAACAGGGTACAATGCTTGGTTTAAATTTCCACTAACACTGTATATTATATACCTACCTACCTATGAACCTATATACTGTATATTTAAAAAGGAAAGATGAGGAAGAATATAAGGTATAAGATACTATGTAGAAAGAGATTAGAGATATGGGGCACTTAAATAAACCAAAAATTTGTGCTGTGACAATGGAATTATAGAAATGTAGACAAATGGAGGACAAGAGGAACACAATAATGGGTATAGAGTTGGTATGAAGTATTTTCATAGTGCTTGGGCTACATCCCTATTGTGCTCCACCAGGCAGCAATGTGACTCTTGAAGCTGCATAATGACCCTCTCCACCATCTCTGCCACCACCTCCGCAAACCCCCAGTGTATGACAAACTGTAAACTCCTGGCAGTGGCACTTGAGGGAAGAATAACATTTCTCTTCAGTAGTGGGGGGTGGCATAATGATCAAGGTTTTTTCCTCATAGACACAAGGTGCAGGGTTTGATTCTGACCTCAAGTTATTGGCTAGGCCTTAAGTGGCCCTTCGAAGCAATTAGCATAGTATTCACCTATGAACCTATGAGTAAAAATCAGAGGCTCAGGCAGTGCCACCAGGTTTCAAACTGCAGCTTCTGACAGGAAGGCATGCTTCCATCAGGGATGCAGGCTTGGAAGAAGGTGGACTTCTTTCAGGAGAAGACTAGGCCTGATGGAGAGTCATGTACCTGTGTTGTGCCACTGGCACTCCAGTGACAGGACAGACATAAAACAACAAACAGCAAATCAAATATTAACCAAAAAAAGGATAATGACAAAGGGAGGAAAAAAACAGCCAAAAAGACATTAGTATTATTTACTTAACAGATTACTTCTCTGATTCCTATACAGATTGTGAATACAGAGGGAGTATTGATACAGTTAAGATGCTTCATATAGTTCTGCCCACATGCATTACCTCAAGTCCATAAAGTAGGGTGTGCAGGCAGGTGTGTAGTGCCACCATTACAATTGCTGTGATTGTGTGTGAAGGCATGGATTATACAGTGGGGGCATATTGCTATTGCTTGTAGACATCATGGCTGGCATGTGGACTACTGGTCCTGTGGACCCCCTCTAAACACTGTACAGTGAGGTTAGTATGCTGCAGCTCACATAACTTCACAGCATCAAGCCAAGCAAATGTTGATCAGGGTAAGGTATGACCAGCCATAACATATGTTGGAGAAGTGCATGGGCAATATGGCACCATAGGCACTAAGCCACCACCAGACATGAGTCCCCAACGCAATCCCCCCACAAATGATACTTTACCCAAAACCACATCCCACATTACATCCTTAGGACACCCACTCAAACATCTTCTTCCTCCATAATAAAACTGCTAACCCTACCAACAAGTATTCCCTATTGAACAGTCTGTACAGGTCATAGATGTAAGAGCCATTCATCATATCAGTGATTTTCTAATGCACTGTAGTAGGCAGATGTGCTCATTTCAGTAGGAACTAGTGTCTGTGTAACCTATAATCATATCAAGTGTTCTGTTCGTGGGTGTTCATAGTATAATGCTGATAAATACAAACGTTTTGTTTCCCTTTCATAACCAATGGGTTGTTATAATGTACTTGTATCTATAATAATTATGGCACTTGTCAGTGCTAAAACTACGTAATATATCCAAGTGCTACATAACTTTCCCTAATAATTATGAAAGCTATTGCAGGGGTAATATAGAAGCTGTAATACTGTAGCAAAATAATACAGCTTCAACAGATACATATTCTTGCATTGTGCACAGATAATGTGCAATAATATTTTGGAATACACATAATGTGACAAGAAAGCATACACACCATTTTCTTTATGGAAATATGTGGAACTCTTCTATAGATCAGGATGCAATTTGTCATGAACTGTACCAGAGCTTCAAAATAAAGAAAGAACACAACACTCTATAGTTAAATGTCCAATAAAATCAGAAATAGTTTCAAGAGAATTAACATGAAACTGAAGATATTATAATACTTAGATTACATCCCAGAGGCCCTTGCTCTGTCCTCTCCTACCCACTGGCATAGACGTTTAGGATGGTGCCTCTGCAAGTCACAGTAATGGTGCTGGCACTGCTCACCACAAAGGGCTATGACAGTGTTATCAGGTACTGCCCTGGGAAAACAGTATCAGGTATTCATTTCAGACTGATGATGCTTATAGGTTTCTTCAGTTAGACAATCCTGGTGGTCCCTATGCAGCAGGAAGAGAATTGTCTTGCTTTCCTTACTTTCTCCTGACCTTCACCTGCTTGGATTGATTCTACTAAAATAAGTGCCTTTGGAAGCCATGGTCATTCACCAGGTCCAGTTCCAGACAACTGTGGTAGCCCTATCATGGCCATGCACATTGATGTTTTTAGCATGTAAAGTGCAACAAAAGGCAACTGGATAGTTTGACCAAAAATGCTGCCACCATTGCTTTTCTCAGAAATACATGGCACGGCTTGATGGATTTGAGTGCAAATAGCAGTGTGGAAAAGTGCACTAGACTAATGGTGCCAAACTGTGATAACAGATTTTCTCATTATTGTCTCCATTAGATGCAGATGTAACATGGATTTCCCCATGTTCATGCAGGAGGCATGACCTGCCCACCCATGCTCAATATACTTACATGTGTTGAGTATTTCTACAAGCAGCTGCTTTTTCTGAAAGGAAATTTTGTGAAAAATAATAAAATTATCATTTATTTCTCCAGCATTTTTGTTGTGCTCCAGCAGACTGTTTGGCATCTGTATGTTGAGCAGTGTGGCCTATGTACCTACAGATTCCAGGAGCAGTCCCATATGTATTCATGAATGTGCACCGTGTCATCCTCCAGGGTACTTGGTCACCTGTGCACTGTATGGATAACAGGCCATAACCATGCAGTCATAAAACCTCCCCCCGGATCCCAGATTTGATTGGATGTAGCCACCGTTGTATATTTCAATGGCACATGGTTCTTGACACCTGTACCCCAGAGATTGTATAGCTGTGCATGGCGATGTTAACACATTCATAGGTTCATAGAGTATTTACTAGGCTGTTAATCTATGGAGTTCTTATTGAGCCTAGTCTTACATTATCCAGGTAATTTTTAGAACTTATTTTCTGGATAAAAATAATCCAGAGGTGAGCTGAACAAGGATATGTAGAGGCATTAGCTTCTCTATTAGGAAAGGGTGCTAAACTTGGAGGGAATTTGCTGTTTCCCATACATTTGTCCAAATTACCTTTGAAGAGAGCAAGACAAATACTTTGCTTTCTGTGGAGAGTGAGATGGTGCCATAGAAGAGGTATTCTCTTTGATTCATGCCTATCCTTCCAAAATGTACTATTTATGTTGCAAAAGGGACAGAGATCCCTTGAGCAGCTGTTCAGACTACCACTGGACATGCAGATGTGTAATAGGTCTGACAGAATAAGGTCAGTTAAGGCTCTGTACGAGAGGCAGAGGTTGACTTTCAGTAGCCCATATGACATCAAGAAGAGGGACAAGACTTTGAGATGGTCTACTTAGTTTTTATAATATAGGCCCTTGATTTCTTTTAGTGAGAAAGCAGTGTGGTCACTCCAGTTGTGATAAGTGCTTGGACAGTGCATAATGAATGTGGCATTGCATTCAATGACTGGCCTAACGAGAGCAGAAAACATTGGAATGGTTACATGCCTGGACCTGCACACCATAACTTTAGATATAAGCTATATGATGAGACCAGATTTCCTTACAAAAATGTTAGCTCATTGTCAACATACAGTAGGTTTCCTGATGCCTAACCAGGTGATCAATTTTCATGAGTGACCCAGGTAAATGTAATAGTTAGAAGGGAAATCATGCATGCAAAAGGATACTATTATGCATTTCTTTGTATTTCATTTAACTTCATGGTTTTGACTCTAGCTCCATTTGTTTGGGAAAGGCCATCTTGAAGGATTTTGATGTCTTTTGATGAGTTTATGATGGCAACAAGTTTACAGTCATCTGTAAACTTAGTCATCTGTAAATCCTTAACATTTGCTTTGACCAATGGGAAGCAAATGCCAAATAGCAGTAGCCGAAGTACTCTACCCAAGGATGTACCACTAGTCATTTGGCCTTTTGAAGGAGGTGGAGCCTCACATCATACTTTACTGGCTTCTGTTTCTAAGTCAGTTTGTTATTCAGTGAAAAACATAGGGATTTACATTAAGTTGGAAGAGTTTATCTATGATACCTGAGTGTGGGATGGCGCGGAATGTCTTTGCAAGGTCTAGATATGCAGTGAGTACTGATAGATTTTATTTTATTTTATTTATTTTGTTTTACATTTGTTGATTGGGACAGTCTGACTGGATGCATGTCCATTTTCAGCAGAGGCCCGGGGAGAAAAGCTCCAAGGTAAACAGATACAACATAACATATTACAAATAGAATATTTACAGTGATTACATAAGCAAACAAGATAAACACATTCCACAGGTTAGGGTTAATCCCGAGTGAAAGTCATAAATTACACAGTTAGCTGATTAACAGATTTTACACATTCTAGAGGAGAGTTATCCAGGCTTGATACAATGACATAGCCAGTTTAGTGCCAGATGTTGTTTGAGTCTAGTTTTAAATTGACCTAGGGAGGAAAGTAAAGTAATATCAGCTGGAAGAGAGTTCCAGGATCTACCTGCAGAGTTTGCAAAGACAGAGTCACCGGCTGTGTTGTTAATTTTGCTTGTCTGAATTAGTAGTCTGTTAGAGGATCAAAGCAGTCTAAGATTGTTATAGGGGGTGATAAGATTTTTAAGTGCAGGAGTATTGTCCGTATTATAAAGGATTTTGTAGGCCATAATCAGTTGGTTATACTGGATTAGACTGGGTAGTTCAAGCCACCCAAGCTGGTTTAGATTGATGCAATGATGTGTCCTAAAAGGCAGCCATGTGGCAAACCTGTGATCCCCGGGGTAAACTTTCTGTTTCCCATCCACTTGTCAAGGTTTCTCTTGAAGAGAGTTCAGAGGAGCTCTTCCTAGTGTAGATTGGAATCTTGTTCCAAAGCATGGGAAGTCTCTGGGACAGGAATCTATCCCTCCAGCACATCCTATTAATTATTGTGGTGAGGTTTAGATCCCTAGAGCGTGTGGCTTGAGGGGATATGATTTTTCTTTAGGTGGAGCATGTCCATTAAATCTGGGTTGGACATGGCCTTGTATGTCAGGCAGAGATCACCTCTGAGTAGGCGGTATGCAATCGAGTACAGCTGGAGTTTCTTCAATCGAGCTGCATAGGCATCTGTTAGAGGCCAGTGATCCTCTTGGTGAGGTACTTCTGTGGTCTTTCCACCTGTTGCAGGTGTCTTGTAAGGTACATCCCAAATGCGACGTTGTACTTTATGATGGGTCTGATGAGTGATGAGTAGAGGGGCACAATGACCTCTTTTAATCTGGATGCAAACCCTTGTGTGATTAGGTGGGCCACATAGAAGGATTTTCTAACCACTTTGGCAAAGTTATTATCAAAGGAGAGATTACTATCTACTTGGGTCCAAAGAACCCTTATTATGTCTTCCATATTTAGGGGACTACCACCTATGTGGTAGTTTGTGGGTACTTTGTTTTTTCCAAAGGGGATGACAATGCACTTTTTGGCATTTAGCTTGAGGCCCTGATTTTGACACCAGGTATCTTTCTCATTGAGACCCTTTTGGAGGATGTCTGTGTCAGCCAGAGAGTCAATTATAGCCCCTAGTTTTCAGCCATCTGCGAACTTGGTCAGCCATAGTCCTCCTGTGCTTGCCTGTACCTCTGAGAAGTATATGCCGAACAGGAGGGGTGCTAGGACTGAGCCCTGAGGAACGCCACTTGCAACCGGTTTAGAGCTGGACCTAGCTCCCGCAACTCTCACCATATGGGTTCTGTCCATGAGCCAGTTGGCAAACCATCTTGTGATGTAGGGGTTTATGTTCAGGCTGGTGAGCTTGTCTATAATACCAGAATGGGGAATGGTGTTGAAGGCTATTGCGAGGTCTAGGTAGGCTGTGTGTACCACCTTTCCCTCATCTATAGCCTTGGTAACTGTCTCAAAGAAGTCCACCAGGTTTAGGAGGCATGATCTGCCCTTAACAAAGCCGAACTGGGTACGGTCCAGTGTTTGGAGGTTCCCAATGTCTCTGTTAATGACTTCCATTATGATGCACTCCATAGCCTTGCAGACCAAGCTAGTCAGGCTTATTGGGTGATAGTTCCCGGGGTCTGTTGTGGCTCTACCTTTGTGGAGTGGAATAACTATTGCTGTGCACCACTCTATGGGTACATAGCCTGTGGAGAGGCTGAGTTTAAACAGTGTGTTTAGATGAGGGGTTAGTTTGTCTTTAAACTCATGTAGGATGCAGCCTGGGTTACCATCCGGTCCCATTGATGCTGTGTTTTTGGCTTTGGAGAGGGCTATTTTAACTGAGTGTCTGTGATTTTAGGGGCTCTACATTCTTCTGGTATGGTTATGGACCCTTTTGGGGGTGAGAGGGGGTGAAGTTTGCACTGAACCTCTCTGCCAGGATGTTGGGTATATCAGTCAGTTCAGTGTATTTTGTGCCATTCTGCACTAACTCCGAGCAGATCTGAGCATTGCCACTTAGATTCTTGACAAAGCTAAAGAATGCCTTGTGGTTATCTTTGGAGTCCTTGGCAATTTTTCTTTCAAAGCTCGCCTTGGATGATTTTATGAGGGATCATAGAATGGTCTGGGTAGCTGACAATAACTCTGTTGGAGATGTGGCCGAGCAAATCAGGGTAGAGTCATCAGTGTACTGGATACAGCTGACTTTTGAGATGACAGTATACAGGTCAGTAATGAAGGTGGATAACAGCAGAGGCTCTAGTATAGAACCTTGTGGTACTCCAAGCATGTTAGGTAGTAGGTTACAGAGTTTGTTCTGCCAAAGAACAGCCTGCTGTCTACCATTCAGGTAGGATTTAAACCATTGAAGGGCTTTAGTATCTAGACAGAATGTTTGCAGGGTGAGGATTAAAAGTTGGTGATCAACCATATCGAATCTCTTGGAAAGATACAAGAAGAGGGCTGAGTATATATAATTATTGTTACAATTATGGTTTATGCTGTTGGTAAAGGCTAGTAGGGCTGAAGTAGTGCTGTGGTGAGGTTGGAAGTCATGCTAGTTTTTTGCCATGTGGTGATTCTGGATTAGGTGGTGCATGAGTTGTCTATGAATACATTTTTCCATAATCTTTGCAAGTGGAGGGAGTATAGCTGTTGGCCTATATTTGGAGAATTCAGTAGAGCTGCCTCCTTTTTGAAGTGAGATTACATAGGATAATTTCCAGATGGTGGGAATTTTAGCTTCTACTATGGTTCGATTGATTAGTATTGATACAGGGTAAGCAATAGCATCAGCTGATTTTTTGTAGGTTCTCGGCAGAGAATTGATCAGCAGAGAGTGTGGTAGGTTTTAATTTTTTGATCATGATATGGATAAGTGATGTGGTGGTTAGTTGGAAGCTGAACGAGAGAAGGTTTCTAAGGGTGGTGATTTCAGGGCCTGGGGAGCTAGGAGGTAGTTGGCTAACTAGGGCTTGAATTGTTTCAGTAAAGAATTGGTTAAAACTGTCTGAAACATCCTTGGGGGGTTTCTCAATAGTAGCAGCAGGATAGGGGTAGAAGTTTGTCCAGGATGTAGTAGATTATTCAAACCTGCCCAATATTTCTGAGGGTTATTTTGATTTACTGTCTGTAAATTAAAGTAGTATTGTTTTTTGTCTTGTAAAATGGATTTTGTAGTTTTGTTCCTAGGTTGCCTGCATTTAATGTGAGCTTGGGGGTCTTTAGTAGAACGCCATAAAGACCATGCTTTGTTTCTAAGGGTAATTTTGAGTCTAGACTTTTTAGAAAGCCATGGCGCAGTTTTTGATTTCATTCTCTTTGACCGAACAGGTGCATGCAAATCACCGATCTCAAGGAATTTGTTGTTAAAGTATACAACTGCTTCCTATAAGGGGGGGTATTTTAAAATAAACTAATTACATGAGTTTAGTTCCTGCTGGAATTTGGCAGGGTCAAAGTTTTTTTTTCGTTTCTAACTTTTCTGAGTAAGGGTTTTTGGGGGTTAATGGCTTTTAGCTTAATTAAATATGTGAGAAGGTGATCGCTTAGGTTACCGGGGAGGATACCAGAGGTGTACAGTTGGGGTTGACTATTTATGAGTACCTAGTCAAGTATGCTTTCTTTTTGATTGGGTTTACCTATCCTGGTAGGGGTGGATATGATTTGTGTAAATGCATGCAGGTTAATATGGGTGGTTGGGGATTCTGAGGAACAGGTGCCACAGTCTATGTTAAAATCTCAGAGTAGTAGGGTTACTTGGGGGTAGTGACATGATAGCCAGTGCAGGGTGTCTTCAAGTGTAGCTATATTGTTACCTGGGGAATGTACATGCAGATGATATTAATTTTTATTAAGTTGCAATTTGGTGGCAAGAATCTCTGAGTTATTAATTTGAGGTGATTGTAATACATCTATGGTCACATTCAACTCAGATTTATAGAGTATAGCTACCCCACCCCCCTTCCTGGAAATACGATCCAGCCTGTATATGTTGTACCCAGGTGGTAACACTTCATTGTCTGTAATGTTAGGTTTTAATAAGGTTTCAGATAAACAGAGAATCTCAGGGGAGTGGACAGCCAGGAGTGCATGCAGTTCACGTACCTTGTTATTAATGCTTCTAATATTGAGATGACAGGCTAGGAGAGAGTTAGTTGGTCTATTAATTGTGGGTTTATAGCTTAGGTTACAAGTAGAGGGGGTGTGTATTTCTGAAGTGGGTGGGCCAGGGTTGGGGTGAATATCACCACCAAGTATTAGGCTAGGTCTATACTTAGTGATAAGCTTCAGGAATGTGTTTATAAGTTTGTGGTAATGTTTGCATCTAGAGCTAATGTGCCTGCGGTTGATGTGTTGGTAGAGTAAACAAGATGTTGGACAGGACCCGGTACTGTAATCATGGTTGAAGGTTGGATAATTTACAGCTGGGGTGATAGTATGGCCCTTTGAGACCTGAAATCCTCTGAGAAACTGGTTTTCATACAAGGTAAGGAGGTATGGGGCCAGCAAGAGGGGTAGTAGAGAGGAGTGTATCTTTGTTTGGAATACAGCTAGTGGATTAAGGAACTGCTTTACCTAATGATGCAACACCAGAAGATTGGGTGGTGAGGTAACTGTACTGGAAGGGGGTGTGAGAATGCCAGATAAAAGCTAATAGTTGCTAGTAAAATGTAGGTAGAGGAATGGGGGTGGGAAGGATTATCCCAGATGAAAACTGATAGGATCTAGTAAGTGAGGGAGTGGCTATTGTACTATAAATGTAGAGGTAGTAGGGGCGGGTGGAAATTGGGGGCAGGGAGGGGAGTGTAGCAGAGCTATTGCAGTTTACAAGGTTTCCTAGGGCTTCCTAGAGCTGTAAGGTAAGTATTGTAGCTCTTAATTATACTAGTTTTTAGTTCTTAATTATGCTAGCTATAGGTTTGCTGTTTTTTAATACAATTTTTAGTGAATGTGCTAAAGTTAATACAAATTTAGTGCTGTTTTAAGGTTAGAAATACAATTGTTAGAGGGCAGAGGTAAACTACTCTTTAGTTAGGGTTGGGAGTTAGCTAATTTGTAATGGGGACAAACTATAGGTGCTTTAGACCCAGTCAGCAAGCTTACAGTTTAAAATGGTAAACAGTATTATTTTTCCACCTTGGCACTTTGTACTGGCTGACTTCAGTGTACTGTATTCAGCAGGATAGCATCCTTCTTGGACAGGGAGCACTGTTTGAGTTGCCCCCATGAATTACTTTAATACCCTTCTTAATACTGATGACCAGGTTAAGTAGGTAGGATCTGCCCTTAATGAATCTAAACTGGTTTTGGTTGATAATTTTAAGTTAGTCATGTGCTTATTTACTAATTCCATAATCACCCTTTCCTAACCTCACAGATGAGATTGATCAGGCTTATGAGCCTATAATTGCCCTTGTCTGTCAGTGTCCCAACTTTGTCCAAATGGAAGGCTGTTGCTTTACCCCATTCATCTTGCATTTAATCTGTTTGGAGGCTGATAATGAATAACCCCTGTAGGGGTTCTGACAAGGCATGTTTCAGACTGACTAATGGGCAGCCTGGTATGCTATCTGATACCATAGAAGTATTGTTGCTGGCCTTGGATAGAGCTCTGAGGACTTATTTTTAAGAGATGTAAGGAGAAGTGTAGGTGCATATATGTGAATTGAGAATATTGGAGGGGTGAGGGGGTGAAGTCTGAACTAAATTTATCTGCTAGTATTGGCTGTACTATGTTTCTGAGTTTGTGATATTTTTTGCTGTTAACTCTGTGCAGTGCTTTGCTTTGATTTTGAGATTCCTAACATAGCTAAAGAACACATTGTGGCTATCCTTTGCCTGAGTGGCTATTTTAACCTCATATCTGGCTTTGATTGGTTTGATCAGGGACCAGTGTTTCTTGCTGAGTTTAGCTAGAGTGTTACTGGCATCTTGAGAGTTAATTTATTTTTGTGTGCAGTGTTTTTTTTTTCAATTGTTATACAGCCTTTTTATGTCAGGGTTCAACCAGTATGGTTTATTTTTAAAGTCAGTGTTGTATTTACTTTTGGGAAAGTGGGGAGACAGATGCATCTATGGAACTAATTACATGGGTGTAGAATTTCGCAGTAAAAGATTCTGCATAAGCAGTGGGATCTTCAAGATGGAAGGGGCTTTTAAATTTAGTCAGGTCATTACTCAGTTTTATTAGATTAGCCTTTGTATAGCATCCAAATACGGAGGTACTGGACAGTGCTTCCAGCTTCAGTCTTAAAGTGACTGTGACTGATTTTTATTGAGATTTGACCAAAGAGGAAATTACAATTGGTGTTCAGCAAAGCTGCCACATATTGGTAAGGATCAAGTCCAGGATTTCATCTTCCCTGTCTGAGGTAAACAATTTTTGCACTGATGAAGTCCAGAAATGTCCGGGCATACATGTTTGAGGGTGTACACATCACAGAGTTAAAGGAGGAGGTAGTTTAAGTCCATTTTGAGAGTGATGTGGCTTAATACATAGGGACTACATTATGATTAGGTTGGAGGTATTGGCTCAATGGGTCATAGAGGAGGTCTTATAGTTAGCCATGATATGATAAGGGGATTTGTTAATAGAAAGCTGGATATAGAGGAGTTCCAGGTATTAACATTACTAAAGAGCCTGGAGATATTTTTTCTAGTCAATAATATAAAGTAAAATGAGACAAGTGCTACAATGTCTCAGGATAACAATTACAACAAAGCTGGTAAAGAGATTAGAAAGTACAAATACATGATTCAAGGTTCTTACTAATGTGGGCTGAAAGGGGAATATCACTTATGAAGTTTGTAGCTGATTACTAGAGGTGCTATCCATATGGCAATGGAGATGATACTGGTCTCATCACAGCTAAAGAGTTAGGAATAAATGACCCTTTGTTCCTTCTCTCACCAGAAGCAAAAGAGTAAAATGAATGCAAAGTTGTTTCCTGACAAGTAATATTAACTCAGATGTTGATGGGTTCAGTATACTTGCATCTTTGTTTTATAGATACCCTGGATAAAACCTATAGCAGCAGAATGCAATCGAAAGCCAAGGTGCACAAATGCCCTGAAAAGATTCTTATCAAAAATGCAAAAGACGACAAAGTGAACTCCCATACACACTGACAAATCAGAAACCATCAGGAATCAATGTCCATCTGCTTATTCTCTCACCAGGAGCAAAGCAGTAGCATTAATCCCATGCTGACTCCCAAGAAGCAATTTTCAGACTTCCATTGATCAATACTTTCTAGGAAGGCTATGTAATAATGTCCTTCTGCTCCTTCTCTTATCAGGAGCAAAACAGAAGCATTAATCCCAAACTGATTCCAGAAAAGCAATTTCTAGGCTCTCTGGTGATTGGTAGTCTAGTCACAGATATTGCAGATTTTAATGCTCTGAATGTTGCATTGTGCATTGTGTGTCGGGTAGTATGAAATACAGGCTAACTCAAGCTTTAAGAGTCTAAGAGGAGGGACTTGCAAGTTTGATCTTTCACTGCATAGTAGAATAAGCAGATGAGATAGTAGTGTAGCTAGGGTGGGGCAAGTGGGGCAAATGCTTGGCAGCAAAGTTTTGGAGGGTGTGGTCAGCTATGCCCAATATCCAGTGCAATACCAGCTTTTAAAAGCTGTAATTGCTTTTGCTGTCATACCTGAACACTGTAGCACTCCATGTATGGTCTAAACTATAGCAACTGCTTGCTACATTGTAGCAAACAGTTTGCTACAGTTTAAAAGGTAGAAAATAAAAAATCTGAGCACTATAGCCCTCCCTGCAGGCAGGGTATAAACTATAGCAACTGTTTGTTGCATTTGTAGCAAGCAGTTACCAACAATTTATAAGCAGAAATGCTTATTTATTTATTTTTTAGTAAAAGGGAGGAGGGTTGATGGCAGGGCACAGAAACGAGACCTGAATGGCGGGAAAGGAGAGAGGGGATGTTGTGCATCTGGCCACCACAGTTGATGCAGCAATAGAAAGAACATCATCTTTGTTTTTTTTTCTACTGTGCAATGGAAGAGCTTAGGGGGAGTGGTTTATAATAAGCTGACTGCTAGATCAGCTTAATACAGCTACAGTAAAGTGCATTTTTTTTTTTTTTGCTTTGAAGAGCTAGGGGTGTAGTGCTGGTTCATGGTATGCACACAAGTTGTTGGCTGAACCATCTACATTTCTGAGGTGAGATAAACTTGAGTGAGTGGGCACCTCTAAAGCCATTAAGTTTAAAAGCATAGCACAGACTGGGTGGATGAGAAAAATCCAGTTCAGCAACCCACCAGCTGTAGTTTTATAGCACCTGAAGCTAAATAAAAATAATATTTGGTATGACCTTGTCACATTTCACAGATTTATTTCCTTTCAATTTCAAATTGTTATGCCACAATGTGGTAAGCAGAAAAAGTGCAAATTCTCCCTTATAGAGAATGAGATCCTGATTCAGGCCTCTTCCATCTGCTATATTAGCAGATGCTTATCCATGAAAGATCTCACCAACATTTCACTGAGTGTACCTGGTGGCACATGAAAGCAGACTTAATAACTATTGGTGGATGAAACAGACACTAGGATCAGGTCAGACAATGAACTCCCCATCAACATGATCCTTTTTGCAAGAACTACTGCAGCCCAACTGGCATAGGAGCACAAGGACATAGGAGGGGATCCACAAACCAAAGCACAACTGTCTAAAAGATGTCATATCTAGCACAAAACAACTTAAGCCCATGCCTAGGCTACACTACTGACTGGTACAGGGCTTAAAAAAATTAAAAAAAATGCTCCTCTTTAAAAAAATGTTCCCAATTCTCTTTAAGAAGAAAAAAAACAGTAGTAGCAGCAGCATTACAAAATACTGTCAGGTCTCATACTGTAGGTCTGAAGAGCAGGAGTTTTGAGTAAGAGTAACAGACAGAGTATGGAAGATCTGAAGTTCATGAGAGGATGAGTATAATATCTTAAAAGAACGCAGGAGATTTGTGCAGTATTATTCACAGTATGGTTTGGATTACCAAATGCAGATGTGTGTGTGGTTGGGTATGGATTACCAAATGACAATGTGTGTGTGCATGCGTGTGTGTGTGTGTGTGTGTGTGTGTGTGTGTGTGTGTGTGTGTGTGTGTGTGTGTGTGTGTGTGTGTGTGTGTGTGTGTGTGTGTGTGTGCATGCATGCGTGCGTGTGTGTGTGTGTGTGTGTGTGTGTGTGTGTGTGTGTGTGTGTGTGTGTGTGTGTGTAATGCCTCATCTAGTTATAGGGTTTGCTCAGAGTCAAACCTGTACCTTAGGAACAAAGAGTAACAGACTTAATCCAACTACCAGACCAAATTTTTTAAGGGGGAAAAACTCAAAAGTTTTAGTACATGTAAAACCTGTTGTTCTATTAACTTTTTAAGTGATTTGAAGTAGCCTGTCAGAGAAGACATAGGGAGGTCAAAAATAACATGGATGTGTCCTGCAAGCATGTAAGCCCACCCCCAAAAAATTAAACTGTATGTTATATGCAAGAATATTTCTGAATTTTGTATGCTGTAGATTGTTGAACAAAAGTTATTGCTACAGTGTTTATATTGTCTGTAATTTATTAATAGGCCTGGACTGTGTAATGTAGACTAAACATGTTGCATTTTAGTAGTCTAAAAATCTTGCATTTTAGCTATATATTTTTTGAGTACCTTCTTTAGAGCCTCCAACAAATACAAAGGGTTTGACATTTGCTAGGTCTGATTATCTGCATTACAGTACTGATCAGAACCATCAGCATACCTCTCATAGTCATTGCTGCATATTCTTGTAGTGTAGTCTTCTCTACAAGACTGGATTGTAAAGGATTTCTGTATTTAGTTACAAACTGTTAGTCTGGCCGTTTGCACAGAGGACTAAAGCTCTAAGTTGTTAAAGAGCTGCTTCCTATGGCGAGTGTGCGGGTTTGAAATTTCCATTTTAATTTACTTCATCTGACATTGACTAAATCCTTTAATAAGACAATGCTTGGGACCAATTGGGAATTTGTGATAGGCTCCTTTATGGTCCCCAGAACTGCATACCTAGTAAATATGAACCTGTTGTTTGCCAGCTATTCCCTGCTGCATAGCTGATCTAGTTCAGCTAACGTTATGGCAATATTGCCAGTGCATGATTTTTAATTTAACACAGGCAATGCATTCTTCAAGAGCAGCAGGCACTACATTTGTAGATGAAGCAATGAAATGCAAAGCTGTTTACCTGCAGCAACCTCTGCATTAGTATGGTTCTCTTCAATGTGCAATTATTTAGATGTTTTTTTATTTCTGACATCATATATATTATCAGGTTGTTAATATTTCTTATGCTGTCATTAATACTCTACTGTTTGAACCATGCTACACATGGCTGGATAAAATGGTATGGTAGGCATGGGTAATGCGATGCCAAGATCCCAATCCCATTCCAGGGTCACAGCTTCTGTGCTTGTGCAACCCAGCCCACAAACCCATGATGACATTCATGGATAGAAAAACACAGATGCATTTGCCTAAGGAGTGGTCCCATTACCTGCAGCACAACACATCTTGCTTGCTACAAGCTTTAGAAAGTATGAAGATGACATCAATGGACAAGATATTGTAGGTGAAGTCAGCGATGGGTACCCACACCCTCCCAAGCTAAGTGTGTCGGTAGTAGCAACCCAGTGTTTTGCAGGACCACAATACAGGCGCAGCCAGACACAAATACAGATAAGGCAAAGCTGGTCGGATAATATATTAACTGTAACATTACATAAGGGAGTGTAGGTCACACATGCGGAACATCATGGACATGTAACATAGGGAATTTGCATACATTATGTGCACCTGTACAGCCACACATCATGACCAATGCAATTCCCATGGCTAGTTCAGCTCTGCCTCTGATGGGGAGGCCCACACTAGAAGAGGAGTGGTGTAGTTTGGAAGGCATAGTTTCACCACCTCCACACTACCACCCAGTGTTAAGGGCCCACAGGGTCATAAGTAGGAACACACAGACAGGGTGTTTATGTAGAATCCACCCATAACATGAGCCATCATTCAAGCTTATAGGGCATTACATCCTCACAGTGTAGGGTGGTGCATACCTGTGACCTTCTCAGGGCTGGGCAACCCCATGGAACATGACATGCATGGACAACTCTTATGTCTCCTGAAGGTACCCTGAACCTATCCATTAGATTCAACCTGCTGCATCATCTGCTGAGTTTGTTTCCTATGGCACATACATCTACACACACACACACACACACACACACACACACACACACACACACACACACACACACACACACACACACACACCAATAATGATCAATTATACCATCATTCACAAACACTGCCCATTATTGACACTTGTGACTGTGGCTCTGCACACCTGCATACGACGATGATTTTTCCTGTCCTCAGCACTTTATTACTTGGATAGCCTATGACTGATGTACACTACAGCCAGTGCATGCATTGTACTGAGAAATGTGTGTGTAAGTTTGCATGCTTTATTTTTAGCATTGTGTGTAATTCTTAATATGGCCCATAGTTATGAACCAGATATTGCCTCTTAGCCAGTGTTGTGGCATGCTGCTCTTTTCATCATCTGGCATAGCCATCCTTTGCAGCTAGGTCATCCACTAACTCCATATCAGCTACCTTCCCATCACATTGCTTTCATCCTTCTCTTGAATGCCTCTACCTTGCTGTAATTGTTTGTATATTAGGATGTTGTGAAACACTGCACAGACCGCAATCCTTTTACTGCTCATTGCATAATCAGTCTGCATTGCACTGCAAGATAAATCTAGACTGCCGAAGCAGGCCTTAAGTAGGTCATATACGTTTGATAAGAACCTTGAGTCTGTGAAATGGCAATGTTGCAGCCATACACTATCAATGGTAGGGTTTCTAATGGTTATTGATAGCTATGGCTTATGTGCAGATTTGGCATTTACAGGTAAGATGTCCTTAGGGAAAACCAGCCCATGCAAATCACTGATATAGGTCACAAATGTGCAATATGTGGGAGTTGAGGGCACCACCAGTGTGCAAAATTGGCCACTTCAATATGAAAACTGTTTCTGAGTACAACAAATATCTTTACTGTTAAAAGATATTCATACATTCTTTAAGACAATGTTCCTGAACAACCCCAAACTCATTGGGTATTGAATAGTATAAATGCATTTAAGAAAAGCACACAGCAGATTCCCAAATGTGTGCATGTTTGTCAAAATTAGAAAATATGCATATTTTAGTATAACATATAACATGGCAGAAAATGTCACTTTTTGAGAAAAGAATATTAATTTATTTTTTTTTCATATTTTGAAATCACGTGAATAACATATTTCAGATATATACAGTTGTTCAGCCTGAAACAAATATAAAATATGCATGTTTATTTTGAAAGGAATGGCAAAAAAAAAAAAAAACAGAGCACCTAAATGGCTATATAAAGATAATGGTGTTACCTATAAAAAACACATCTCTGCAACAATGTGAAATATTACAGCATATTTCTTAAAATTATATATCATTATTTTCAGTCTCAACGTGCACTTAGATGGTGATTCAATGTTCAAAAATATAAATACAACTTTAGTACTTTATTATAGGTGAGTTTAAACTGTGTGTGTGTGTGTGTGTGTGTGTGTGTGTGTGTGTGTGTGTGTGTGTGTGTGTGTGTGTGTGTGTGTGTGTGTGTGTGTGTGTGTGTAGTGGAGGGGGGGATAAAACATCCACATTTCGGACAAAAATAGGGGTTTTAATTCCAATGTAAAGACAATTCTATAAAGACATATTCCAAGCCATTATTGTGCCATGTATACAGAGGAGAAGTTCAGAAAAAAAACACCCACAGTATCAACATAGTATAATGCAAAGGGTTGGACTGTGACAAGCAAGACTTTTAAGAATGTATCTGGTGCCAATGTATAAAAATGAATTATTTTATTCCTCCATTGTATGTCACTACATACATGACATGTTATAACTGGAAACAAACAATATTCTGGAGGATATGTGGGGTTTTTACTACTACTTCTACAGCTGCAATGAGAATGTAGTGCACTCTATGTTCTGGACATGACTTTCATTGGAAAAAGGCTGAATAGTCTTCAGGTGGAAACAATGTATAATTTCAAAATTTGTAAACACAAGTATTTTGGCATGCTGTATGAGGACACACACCCATTCCCATAAGGCAGATCACAATAAAAATTCAGAAAACTCTAAAAAGAAATTTAGCTAAAAACATTTTCATGAATGCCATTTTATGGGAGTTGGGGGGTTGGGAGGGTAGCCTAATGGTTAAGGTGTTTGCCTCACAAGCAGAAGGTGCAGCGTTTGAGTCTCACAAGGGATAATTGGCTAGGCTTAAAATGGCCCGCAAGGGCAGTTAGCTTAGTACTAATCTAATAACCTCTGCCAAATATTTCACTGCATCAAGTCCTCATTTATTTTTTCAGTAAAGGATGTTCATTGAGTGTAGGCCACTCTCAATATTCAGTAACCAAAACTGTGTCTTACCTAGTGCAAAAATTATTATTATTATTATTTTTTTACTTCTCTGTGATATGCACTTAGTGGACATATATTTGGGATATCAGTTCCACAAGGCGTTTTTAGTACAGGTCAAATAGCCTCCAGATGGATACTAGATATAAGGCCAGACTGAGAATGCAAGTTCTCTGAAATGCTAGGTTTCCCCTCTTTACATAAGAGTACACAAGTTCACCGAAATGCTACGTGTGCCATCTGTATATAAGACACCATATATCAGCTACCCTAAGGGAGTTCACAATAAAATGCTTACGCAATTCTAAGACAATAATTGAGCAGACAGTAGAGTGAAGAATGTTATTCTGTCCACAATCATCTCACTGTTTTTCCATCTGGGTTTATATGCCAGCACATTGCCTTTGTCAGAACATGCTGTTTAGACCTAAATCTATTTCAATAATCGAACTGATGAAATAACACACAGCAATAGTGAATTGCATTCTACCATCTTGAGCAGAAGCTGAATGCATACAACTAAAGTGAGACTAATTATATAATGCAACTTAGCAGCCCAGTATATTCTAATGGTCATATAGGCCTTTTGGGAGAGACTATTAGTATTCAGTTATGTCTGAATCGGTTAAAGATTTTCTAGTTAAAAAAAAAAAAATATATATATATATATATATACACATATATGTATGTATATATATATATATATATATACATGCACACACACACACACACACACACACACATATATATATATATATATATATATATATATATATATATGTAGGTTCATAGATATGTACTAGGCTATTAGCCCTAGGGCGTATATAAGTCTAGCCAAAAAGGTACCCTTGCTTTTGCCACCGAAGAAAATTATTTTCCTGTGCCCCTGTCGAGCAGAACCACAGAGGTGATCCATGAGGAGAATTTCCTATTTCCCATCCAATCATCAAGATTTTTCTTGAAGAATGCTAATGAATAGCTCTGTTTGACATAGAAAGGTAGTTTGTTCCAGAGTATGGGAAGTCTCTGGGACAGGAATCTATCCCTCTAGCATGTTCTGTTTATTGTGGTGACAAGGTTTAGGTCCATAGAGCATGTAGCTCGGAGGGATTGGGATTTCTTTAAGTGGAGAATGTCCAACAGATCTGGGTTTGACATAGCTTTGTATGTTAGGCAGAGATCACCTCTGAGTAGGCGATATTCGACGGAGTAAAGCTGGAGTTTTTTGAGACGGTCTGCATATGGCATCTGTTTGAGGCCAGTAATCCTCTTTGTGAGGTATTTCTGTGGCCTTTCCAGTTGTTGTAGATGTTTTGTGTGGTACATACCAAAAGGGGTGTTGTACTCTATAATGGGTCTAATGAGTTATGAGTAGAGGCGAACAATGACCTTTTTTTTTTCTGGATGAGAAACCTTTTGTGATGAGGTGAGCCATGTAGAATGATTTCCTGACCACTGTGGCGATATGATTATCAAAGGAGAGACTACTGTCTACCTGTGTCCCAAGGTCTCTTATCACACTTTTGGCGTTAAGTAGACTACAACATATGTGGTAGTTCATGGGTACAGAGTTTTTCCCAAAGGGGATGACAATACACTTTTTAGCATTGAGCTTCAGGCCATGGCTTTGACACTAGGCATCTGTCTCAGTGAGGCCCTTTTGTAGTATGTCCACATAGTTAGGAGTTTCGATTATGGCTCCTAGTTTGCAGTCATCTGCAAACATTGTTAGTAAAAGACCTTCTGTGTTAGCCTGTACTTCAGAGCCAAACAGGTAGGACTGAACCCTGTGTTACTCCACTTGTCACTGGTCTGAAGTCGAATTTGGACTCTGCTACTTTCACAGTGTGGGTTCTGTCCATGAGCCAGTTGGCAACCAATCTTGTGACATAGGGATTTATACCTAGTTTAGTGAGCTTATCTACAATTCCAGAGTGGGGGATGGTATTGAAAGCCTTGGCGAGATCTAGATAAGCTGTGTGAACCACCTTACCCTCATCTATGGCTTTGGTGACTGCTTCAAAGAAGTCAATCAGGTTTAGGAGACATGATCTGCCTTTTACAAACCTGAACTGGGTAGGGTCCAGAGTTTGGAGATTACCAATGTCTTTGTTTATGAGTTCCATGATAATACGTTCCATGGCCTTGTAGACCAGGCTCATCAGGCTAATGGGGTGGTAGTTCCTGGGGACCATCATGGCTCCCCCTTTGTGGAGTGAGAAAACTGTCACGGTGCGCCATTCAGTGGGCACAAAGCCTGAGGTGAGGCTATGATTGAACATGGTACTGAAGTAGAGTGCCAGTTCATTCTGTAGTTCATGTAGGTCCCACTGATACTGTGTTCTTTGCTTTGGAGAGTGTGTTTTTTACCTGTGCAGTTGTGATTACAGGAACTTGGCATTTTTCCAGTATAGAGATGGGCCCTCTAGGGGGTGAGAGGGGGTTAAAGTTAGCACTGAACCTATCTGCCAGGATGTTGGCAATATCAGTTGGTTCTGTATATTTAGTGCCATTGTGCTGTAACTCAGAGCAGATCTGAGTGTTGCCATTGAGATTCTTGGCATAGCTATAGAATGCTTTGTGGTTGCCTTTAGAGTCAGTGGCAGTTTTGTTTATGTATGTATGTATATATATATATATATATATATATATATATATATATATATATATATATATATATATATATATACACATATACATACATAGAGAGAGAGAGAGATTGGCATTAATTTCTGAGTTGAACTTCTACCAAGTCGCAGTCATACCTCTCATCCTTTTAGCACAAGAAATCTGGCCAAAGCCTGTCATAATGGGGGGGACAAAAGCCCAAAAATAGGGACCCATTTTAAATATTGTTCTTATAAACATAGAACGTTGCTAGAATAACAGGATTTGTGTTAGCATGCATTTTCTGAAGAATATGAAGTTTGAAACTCAAATGCATGTCATTATAGTGACTTTAATCCTTAGATCATCCCAATGATTTGTAAAAAAAAAACACAAATTTTATGAGGAACAGACGAAAAATATGAGGCAAAAATCTGGGCATTCTGCAAAAATCTATACAGTTGAGAGGTATAGTCGCAGTTCCTAGTAATGCTTTCCCCTTTTTCAGTAACAGCATTTTAGATGCTGGAAAAGAAATCACTTTGTGAGGAAAAGTACTTTTCATTCTTATCTTACAAAAATTAAACATGTTTATCATTTAATTTGTAATGTATTTACCTCTTTTGTTTAACATAAAAATACACCTGCATGTAAAGGTATCTACATTACAGAGGTTGTGAAATAATGTTATTAATGATGATGATGATGGTGATGATGATAATGCAGCAGCTTGAATGCCAAAATATGGGTTGTGTCTTCTTTACTTTGTTTTTAAAAATACAGCTATATAACCATGGTCCTGTGGCATAGATGGATAACTTCCTGACTAAAACCCAAATGATACGGTTCATTTAGTTAGCATAGTACTAGAAGAGCATGAGGGAGAATGGACATTCCCAGATTGCCCATACTACTGTAAGGGAGACATGTTCTGTCATAGTGAAATACAACCCTTCTGAGATGGTACACAATTTTTGACTGCAAAAATTGTATATTTATATAATGGCATCATTGTTCTCAGATGTATCAATGATAAATCAGTAGGAAAAATGTCACTCACCTTTTCTATCACAACCAGCTTATGATCCCCAAAACATATTCACATTCTATGGGAGACAAAATAGGTAATAAACAAAACAATACATGTGGTTCTGTTAAAGAAAGTGAACAGAAACTCTGCTGAGATACAAGTTCACAAAAGCAAGTGGTGTTGGCTAGCTATGCCTGTTCACAAACAGTGCTGTCACATAGCAGAATGAGAACATCTCTGAAAAGAAGGAATAAATTGATATTCTGCATCCACTGTTGCAATTATCCAAAGTGAAAGCTTATTTGAGAGTGATGGCTCTGGTACTGAAGGTTCTAACACAGCTGAAATGTGTAAGACTGAAAGATTGAACCTGGGTTAATAATTCAGTGGTGTTGTTAAGAAATAAGAACTCAAATAAAAGGTAATAGAGCTTTTTAACAGAAAAAAAATACACAACAAAAGGCTACACAAAAGCAAGGGAAACTAAGACAGAGAGAAACTCTCTACATTCCATAGTTCTGTAAGAAATGTTTTGCTCTAGATTATTATGTAAGCATGGTAAAGCAGGCTGCAAATGTTGTCTTTAGGCAGATAACATTAGTAGCAATGTTGAAAAAGATAATTTCTAAAAATTAAAATAAAATGACAAACATTTTCAAAGTTGTTGACTGACAATGAGAAGAAAAAGAGACTGCAAAGTAACACACACAAAGAAAGAAATTCTTCCAAAAAGACTGTATAAACTATTTGTAAAAATTGGAACAGTGAAATATAAGAGTAAATCAGAAAGTGTAAGTCAAGTGACTTTACAAATCAACATGAAAAAAAGAGCCAAATATCTTGATTTTGGATTTTGAAATGGTAGAAATGTCCTGCTTGGTGTAAAGCTAAAAATGAATAAAGGCACATCTCCAAGAGGCTGACATCAAAGGCAAGAACTGTACACAGATCTGTGCTGAGAGTAGTGAGGCAAACAAACTGAAATCTGAAAGTATAAATGAAAGTAAGAGTTATCACTGCTCAGTGAGGAACTCAGAAATGCAACAACAGTGACCTAAATGCAGTTAACTGGAAGGAAATACCAAAAGAATAAAAGCTTGATTATCATGGTGCATGATCTACCAGGATGATAATGTTCATCTCCAGCAGTCTGAGCTTGAGAGGGGGGCATGTTGTAGAATGTCTTCTAGTGTTTACTATTGGATATGCAGATCTGCAGACTTGGGAAAATCTAGGAAGAGGATTCACACTTGCTGATTGTAGGAGGTCATTTCCTTTCCTTCTAGTGGAACAGCTAGCGACAGAGTAGGAGAAAGTTTTGCCTGATAATTAGGATGGGGATCTGTAAATAAGGATTTTGGTTGTGATCCTTGTGACAAGTGCAGATTATGGATTTTAGGAAAGAATTCTGCAGATTTTCCTGAACAAAGACAGTGGATTACTGAAAGAGAGAGACTCCTATGGTAGCTTGATTCTCTGTTCTGGATTAGTTGCATGCTTTGAATTGTTTCTAAGGAGCAGAATTTTTATTCCAGAATTATAAATTCCTTTATCAGTATAAAAGCGTGCTTACTTATATTTTCTGAAAAAAATGGGCTCATGGTAAATAAATCTGCACCTATTTTTATGAAACAGTACATAATATATGTAAGAATAATTCAAACTGACACTTTTCAAGGAATAAAAAACAAAATCATTTTAATCCTTTTTTAAATCATATAAATCCTTATAAATGTTACAATTTGTTTTCCTAATGGCCTTGCTTCCAAAAAATGCTACACACATGCTACATACACAGCACCCAGCATTATAAATTGCAGTAGTTTATGCCCAGTTAAAATAAGCTGAGGTTTCATGACTGGCATCACTACTGACAGTGAAAAAGTGTTAGAAGTAATCTGCATCGTTTACATTTGTTGCAGTTGTGATTCATCTGCTTCTTACCAAGCATGTAACCTTGTCCATACCTCCTGCATGATGTTAGGACTCATTTTTAAATTGAATTTTTAGTGCAGATAAGTAAATTCACATACAGCATTTTTGATCACAGTATTTTCTTTAAATATATGCCAAATGTTTCTTACAATCTGTCAATTTGCAGATTTAAAGTGTAGGTTAAAAATCATCCTTACATGCCTGCGTAAACAGTTATTGGTGTTACTAAAATGATTTTCATTATTACTTGTTAAAACGCATTTATTATTAGTTCTTTAATGACTTTATTAGGTGGGAATGTATATTGAATAACCCTTTAGCTGTGGAAAATAGAATTTTCTCCTTTGTTTCACTGGGTAATAAAAGTTGCCAGCATCACTTTGTTAAGCCTAGGTGATCAGGAACCTCATTTTCCTTAATCTCTCTATCATCTCACCTACAGTGGGTATATGGCATACCTCTTTCCAGATTTTTGCATAATATCCAGATTTCTACCTCATATTTTCAGTATGTTCCTCATATAATTTTGTTTATCTGGCCAATCTTTGGCAAATTAGTGAGGACTAAAGTCAGAAAATATTGACAGAGGCGGAGCCTAGATAGCCAACTGAGAGTAGCGAATTTTGAGAGCTCCATAAACTAGTATAATAATATAGGAACATTTTATTATTTTCACGTTTAAAATGTCAGAAATCTATAGATAAACTACTAAACTTCATAAAAATCAATTTTGGTGGAGATATACAAACATTTTCCTGTCAAGTAAATCGGAGATATATTGAGTCACTGAATATGAACAACTCAAGGAATTCTCACCCAGATGCTGCTTTGAAAAAAGAACTGCAATTGATGACATCTACCTTACAGGAAAACAGAAGAAACAAAACCCTCTGCAGGTATGGCGGCTGCAAGGACTCAAAATAGACAAATTCCAAAAACACGAATAAGACCAGCAGCTGTAGCACCAAAGTTACTTTATTCAAATGTAGTATAAACTACATATAGAAAAAACAAGTATAGTGTGGACACTGATGAAGGCATTGTCATTTTTTGCCAAAACTGGTCTGATCTATACTCGTTTTTTCTATATGTAGTTTATACTACATTTGCATAAAGTAACTTTGGTGCTACAACTGCTGGTCTTAGTTGTGTTTTGGATGTACCTTGGAGGAACTATCTTTGAAGGTGGATGGCTTTAAAAATGACTTGAAAAACCTCAAATTAAATTCTCAAAAACAGACTGATACTCTTAAGGAACTATTACAGCAACACCATACAAAAATAACAAATATAGAGACTTCTCTAAATGACATTGAAAGGAGACTCAAAGAGGAAGACTTCCATAAAGAATTGCTGCTTAAACAGAACACATGGCTGTTTAACAAACTAGATGACTTAGAAAACAGGTAAAGGAGAAACAACATAAGGATATTTGTTCTACCTGAAAACACTGATGGTAAAGACATTATTTCATTCGTAACAATCTGGATTCCTACATTTTTACACTTGAAAGAGGGACTTTCATTTGGAATTGAAAGGGAACATAGAGCACTGAGGAAACTAAACAAATATCCCACCTAGATTCATAGTTATAACATTTTTTTTTCATTTCTGGACAAGGAACTTATATTAAAATCTGCTTGGAGAAAATCACCCTTAAAATACAATCAAAGCCTGATAACATTTGACAATGATTATTCTTCCAGAATACTAGAACAAAGGAAAAAAGTCTGGCCAATAATAAAACTTTTGAAACAAAACAACATTAAAGCACAACTGGCCCTTCCAGCCAAGGTAAAAAAAAAAAAATTGCCAATGAGATGAGAACCTTTAATGACCTAGAAGAAGCTCCTATATTCATCAAGAACAACATCATAGTGTCTATCCCAGAAGTAATGAAATGGATGGCCCCTACTCTTAAAAGAATAAAAGAAACAAATCCTTGGACCTATGCTAGAAAGAAGAAACAAAAATCTGATTCCAAGACAGCTGTCCCAAAAAAATAACTCTTACAACTACATCTCTCAAAGTATCAACTGATATGGTACATCACTTGTCATCTGTTTTTATTTAAAAAAGGAGGGATTCTTAAACAACTGAGAAACAATAATGATTTATTCAGAATGTTCAAAGAGTCGAATAATTCTTCACAAACAAAGGTAGGTCAGTATGGGTTACTATTTACATTATATACAAGTCAAACAAAGCAACATATAATACACACATAGAAGTTTCTATTCCCCTACTTGAACTCAATGAATACTTATCTTGTTCATTTTTCATTGATTTTACTTATAATAATTTAAGTAATTCATTAACTAATTAAACAAGGTACCATTCATCAGAGTTCAGACTCAAATGTAACAAATTAGCATCATATATAAATGAAGTTTGGCAACAATCCAAGTTGTCCCGGGACATCTTCATGAGGGGTTAGGTTAATATTAGTGGGAGTTAAGTGGGTTGGGGAGGTGAAAGGGTTAAGTAGAGGCAGGGATGGTTGTGAGGAAATGAGATAAGGATGGGGAGGGGCTTAAGGGGTTTCGACAAGTGTAGCGGGCAAGCAATCACATTTTGGCGTGAACTTGCTACCCACCCACCCTCCCTCTATTTTTGTTGGTGAGTTGGGGGAATTGGGGTTATTTTATCAGTGGGGGTAGGTGGAGAAGAGGGATAGGCTTGCCCTCTTCTGTTCCCCCTCTGGTGTCTGGTTGTTCATTTCAAGGATCTGGGGAAAGGAAAATGAGCAGTTGGAGGAAGCTTGCCAAATAGATAAGCAAGCTGAGGTAAGGATGCTGCTTATTTGGTGGATGGTAATTCAATGAATGGTGTATGACGTGAGATGCTTCATAAGTAAAGTAAGTGAGCAGAGGTATGAACCCTGCTTATTGGGCAGGATGAGTAGGTATGCTGCCCTGATTAACATTACAAGGATGGTGCTTCATAAGTAAAGTAAGGAAGCAGAGGTATGGATGCTGCTTACTGGGGCATGATGAGTAGGTACGCTGTCCTGATTAACATTACAAGGATGTTATGCTGTGTTTAGAATCAACTATACTGTGGTTAGTTTTAATTAATGAATTTGGTGTACAAAGCTATGTTATGGAAGTTTAATAAAGGTCATCAAATGTCATTTGGTGTGATGTGTTTATTGATGGGGACCAGGACAATAGCAGCAACAGTAGAGTGTTTTGAAAAAAAAATGCTGTCATGGAGACTAATGCCTTCTTCAGTTAAAGTATGATTTAGAAATGTCACGTATATCCTGGTTAAATAATAGTAGCAAGCTCTTAGTATAAATGTCATCATTATTCTGTCTAAATATAGCTAATATAAATTATGGCAGGTTTCACATCTACGAGTGCTGTTTGATCAATCCTGATATGGTGTGCATGGATGCAGCTGTGTTGTTTGATCAATCCTGATATGGTGTGCATGGATGCAGCTGTGTCTGGCAGCTGTTGTATGTTGCCATTTTCGTCTCCAGGAAGCTGTGGGTTGTGGCTTGTGATCGAGGTTTACTGATGCTTCTGAACGGGGAAGAGACGTTTGGTGTTTTGTCCTGGATTTGGGAGAGGGTGGCTGGATGGAACTCTGATTTGGGATATTTTGGCAGAGAATGGTTTGTTTGTACATCTGCTGAGTGGGAAGTGGAAGGCTGGAGGAGTGTGTTGTCTCTTGTTGTGGTGGCTTGTTGGGAATTTTTTTTTTTTTTAATCTGTTTGCTCTCTGTTCTTTTTCTGGCTGCCGCCTTGCTGAAAGGGAGGGAATTCAGGATTGAAGTTGCAGTGAAGTGAAGCTTTGCTTCAGGTGCATCACAAGCCTTTGGTATGCAGTACACAGACACACTAACAGAACAGATGCTACCTGGTTGCTATGGTAATGGAGACAGTGTGATGATAATGCTTAATGTCTCTGAGGCACCTCCGAGATGATTCTCAGCAATGACGTTCTTATTTTTTAAAAAAATATATATCATTGTGAAAGACTAAGACTACTTGGTCTTGTGCAGAACCCTTTGCAGTGGTCTGGGAGGTGAGCTTGCTCAGACATGTTGGACATATGGGGATAGCTGATTCTAGGGGTGTTTGGGTTGCCGGGAAGTGCTAGAGAATCATCAGATTTCCTTTGTGGAAATATCTGTGGGAATGGAAGGTGTGTTCAGTGATTCACTGGCAGAGTGACCACTCCATGGAACAGGCTGATAAAATGGAACAGGACAAATACTGGTTTGGATATTTTAAGAACAGCCTGGAAACACACCACATGAATGAGTGAATGGTATTCTGGCAAAACTGGATGGGCATTGTTGCCCGTGCTTGAAGCACTGATATCTGTGTATGTAAGGATGGAAATATACTTATAACAAATAAGAAACTAGAAGGGTCTCATAATTTAAAGTCTATGGACTGTATAAACATGCCTGGAAGGAGCTAATAATAAGAAAAAGCATTACAGTTTGTGGTCTCTCAAATAACTAAGCAACAGCCAAAAAAAAAAAAAAAAGAAAAACACATACACAGTAGATACGCAATGTATGATTTTAGTAAATCTAGACATAAAATATATAATCATCATATAAGATGAAGCAGTCTGCTGAATTTAGATATTAAAGACAGGATGTAATAACATGGGCTTGTGTATAATAACACTACTGTCTTAACTTGTCATAAATGACATATACTACATTGAACATCAAGGGGAAGCATGATGATTTTCTTATATAAGTAAATATGCATAACAAGTAATGTAAATGCTTTAACTTGAATTGTAATTTTTGTAATCCATCTTGACCATATATAATACTTAAGTGGTTACCAAGGTAACTAATGTTTTGTACATGACATCAAACTGACAAAGTTGTAAAATGGAAACGATAGAATCCTGAACTTGAAATGTCACAGACTGTAACAATCATATTCTGAACAAATAGTATTAAATTGACAATAGACACTGAGTTTAATAACATAGACTTGTGTGTAATAACACTACTATTTTAACTTGTCATAAACAACATACATTATATTGAACATCAAGGGGAAGTATGATGATTTTCTCATATAAGTGAATTTGCATAGCAAGTCTTGTAATTGCTTTAACTTGAATTGTGGTTTTGTAACCCATCTTGCCCATACATAATACCTAAGCTGTTATCAAGGTAACTGTTTTATATATGAAATCAAACTGAAAATGTTGTTCAAGGGAAACAACAGAAGCTTGAACTAGGAATGTCACATAATGTAACAATCAAATTCTGAACAAATAGTATGAAATTGACAATAATCACTCAGTCTAACCTTTGCTGATTATACAAAATAGAATATTGCCATATAAATCTAAAAACTTTCAGTATATACCATAAAATGGCAGTTTATGAATAAGGAAAGGGAACTTGTAAAAATTAATTACAATAAGTGAATTTGTTGTTTTTAACCTATAATTTCACTTATTTTATAATACAAATTGACAGATATGAAAATCCTTATAGGTTCATAGGTTCATAGGTTCATACTAGGCTATCTGCCCGAGGGCATTTATAAGCCTAGCCCATCGTTTTACGCCACCCCTTTAGTATGGGGAACTATACCCATTATTTTGCTGTGCCTCTGTCGAGCAGTGACACTGAGGTAATTCCTGGGGTATATCTGCGATCTCCCATCCATTGGTCAAGATTTCTCTTGAACAAGGCCAGCGAGGTGCTCTGCCTCACATGTACCGGGATTTTGTTCCACAGCATAGGGAGTCTTTGGGTGATGAATCTATCCCTCCAGCACGTCCTATTAATAGCCGTGTCGAGGTTTAAGTCTCCCTTGTGGCTCTGATGGATCTAGATTTTTGAGGTGAAGCATATTCATCAAATCTGGGTTTGACATGGCCTTGTATGTTAGGCAAAGGTCACCTCTGAGCAAGCGACTGAATAGAGCTGGAGTTCTTTCAGTCGGGCAGCAGAGGACAGATTTTGAGACCCTTTATCCTTTTGGTGAGGAACTTTGTGTCCTCCAGCTGCTGCAAGTGTCGGGTCAGATACATTCCGAATGGGGCATTGTACTCAATCATTGGTCTGATGAGTGATGAGTAAAGGGAGACTATGACCTCCCTTGATCTAGATGAGAAACCCTTCATGATAAGGTGGGCAATTTAGAAGGACTTCCTAACTACTTTAGCTACATGGGTGTCGAATGACAGACTACTATCAACCTGGGTCCCCAGGTCCCTGATAACCTCTTCTGTGCTCAGTGGATTGCCACCTATTTGGTAGCTAGGGGTAACCTTGTTTTTCCCGAAGGGTATGACTATGCATTTTTTGGCATTTAACTTTAGGCCGTGGCTCTGGCACCAGTTATCCATTTCTGTGAGACCCTTCTGAAGGATATCTGTGTCAGATGTGTTTTCTACTATGGCCAGTTTGCAGTCATCTGCAAACTTTGTCAGCCATAACCCTCCTGTGTTTGCTTGTACTGAAAAGTAGATGCCAAACAAGAGTGGGCCCAGGACTGAGCCCTGTGGGACACCACTTGTGACAGGCTTTGAGTCTGACATGGCACCAGCAACTCTGACCCTGTGGGTTCTGTCACTCAGCCAGTTTGCAACCCATCTTGTGATGTATGGGTTAACATTTAAGCTGATGAGTTTTACAATGATACCCGAGTGGGGTATTGTATCGAAGGCCTTAGCCAGATCGAGGTAGGCTGTATGGACTGCCTATGCCTCATCAATGGCGTTGGTCACTGTTTCAAACAAGTCAACCAAGTTTAAAAGGCATGATCTGCCTTTGACAAAGCCAAACTGGGTTGGATCCAAAGTCTGCAAATTCCCTATGTCTTTATTTATGAGGTCCATTATGATCCTCTCCATGGCTTTGCAGATAAGGCTTGTCAAGCTAATGGGCGGTAATTTCCAGGGTCTGTGGAGGCACCGCCTTTGTGAAGTGGGACCACAGTTGCAGTGCGCCACTCCTGGAATGCGTATCCAGAGGTAAGACTTTGATTAAACAGCTGTCGTAGCTGTGGGTTTAATTCCTCATTGAGTTCGTGGAGCACACAGCCGGGGACACCATCGGGTCCCATGGATGCTGTGTTTTTGCTTTGGAGAGCAGTTCTCACTTGGGTGTTGGAGATGTTTGGGGGCTGCACTCATTTGGTATAGATATCTCTCCTTTTGGGGAGGGGAGAAGTTTGCACTGAACCTGTCAGCCAGTATGTTGGCAATGTCTGTAGGATCAGTAATCTTCACATCATTTTGAACTAGTTCTGAGCATATCTGGGAGTTTCCTCCTAGGTTTCTAACATAGCTAAAGAAGGCCTTATGATTGTCTTTTGAGTCTTTAGCTATTTTTCTCTCGAAATTTGCTTTGGATGATTTTATGAAAGCTCTTAGTTTTTACTTATAGTGATCAAGGGTGTCTTACCTTTTAAGGATTTTGCTCTATCTTGTAGTAGCTTCCTCCTTTTGTTGTAGAGTTTGTTTATGGCTGGGGTCCACCAGACTGGACGCTTGCCTTTGGTACAAAGAGTCTTTGTTTTGCTTGGGATTGCCTTATCCATGCAGTCCTGCAGGTGCTGGTAGAAGGCGTTTGTAAGTGATTCAGCGGCTTGAGTATTGTTTTCCGCCAGCTCGGGGGCCTGAAAGGAGACCACACTAGTCTTTAGAAGTGTGAAGTCGGCTTTTGAGAAGTTCTTTACTGTGGTCTTTTTTATTTCAGGTGGGGGTGGGATGAGGACCTCCAGCGAGATTAGTTTGTGATCTGATCTCACCAGTGAGGGGTATACTTCCGGTGTTGAACATTGTGCTCCCATGTTCGTGATGATGAGTACGAAATGTGTACGAAATGGGGGGAACAGGGATGCACTGATAATTAAAATGTACTAACTTTCATCATTATCACATAAAATAAACTTGATGCTTTAAGTAAGTTAGCAACAAACAAAGTGATTACTTAAATGCTGCAAACAATGAAATATAACTTCTGATATATCCAGTAAAATACATTGTATTATAAACATTAGTTATAAATATTATTACCATCTATTTATATTAAGCAATACGTTTTGAAAGACTTTATCAATAAGGGTGAATATGTTAAATGACTGTGTGCTATAATCTTTTACTGAGGTTTTATATATGATACATCCTACTTTACTATGATTGAATTGCTTGTCATCTATTTTTCATGTAAATATTAATTGCTTATACAATAAGCAGACATTTATATTGTATTAGAATTCTGTCTAATCTACAATAGTACTATATCTGTTCAAAATAATATAAATATTGCTTATTCCTATTACAAACATCCTCCATATGATAATTCAATTTATGGAGCTTAGATGTTCTGGATTGTCAAGGAACGAGTGATAATCTGATGGACTTAGGTTTATCCATCAGATTAGGAAAGATTTTAATTCCATGGCTAGTGCAGATCTTAGTTTTGTTAACATTTATTAATTTAAATTTGTTATTTCACAAAAACATTTTTAATATGCCTGAACAAAACATTACTTTACTGGTAAACACTTAAAGTATAAAACTGATAATTTCCTTTAAAAGCTCAAACATATACTTTGTAGTTATCAGAGGAAAATGTTTAATAGTCACAATAGAACAAAAATACATAGTCTAAATAACCTAAGATGGATTTAACTTTATCTTTAAATACCAATGGCTTAAACAATCCTAGCAAGAGATGAAATCTACTGAAATATTTAAAACTGAACACAAATTGTCTTCCTTTAAGAAACTCATTTCAAAACAAATGACAATTACAAATGTAATCCTAAGGAATATATGATATTGGCGCAATCCACTTATAAGACAAACAATTTTATGGAAAACAAATGTGATTAACCCAGAAATCATTTATAAGTATAAAGATAAAGAAGGCCTTATGACATTAGTAATAGTTAAATACAATATCAGAATATGGACCCTAGCCAATCTATACTGGTTCCTAGGCATTGAAGCAGGAACTGTTAACAACATTTGGATTTCATTTCCAATAATTATAAAGGCAACTTAAGATTAGGAGGAGATTTTAACAGTATATGTGACATTTCTGAAACTACAAATACAAAACCACTGCATGCATCTGTTGTATCAAAAGTTTTAAACAAGTGGGTAAAATCATTTCATCTTGTAGATACTTTCAGATTTAAAGAAGATAAATCTTTGTTGTTTTCCCATCAAGATCACAGATTTGGTACCCAAACTAGAATAGATAAAATATTTGCTGCCCATAACGTACACTCTAAAATCATTAATTTCTTAATCACTCCCTGTCCCTTTTCAGACCACAATTCATTGATACTAAAACTTCAAAATGGGTACAGACCATTAATCTTTAACTCCAGAATTCCAGCATATATAACTAAAATTAAAGTGTTCAAACCCTGGTTATTATCTGAATTACAGTTCTTCTTAGATATTAACTACACCACAAAGATAGATAAAATAATGATATAGGACTCATTAAAAGCTTAGATATATGGTAAAACCCTAACTTGGTATAAAAAAAAATCAGAGAATGGGATTCTGAATTATTAGATCTACAATTAAAACTTTTGTCAGTAAAAGCTGAAAAAATCTAAATCATTTGGAGATGAAAAAGAAAGTAGAAGTATTAAACAATAAATACAATGAAATTCTAACACATAAAACTAGTTTAGCTTTAGAAAAAACATTAATACCTTGGCCACTTCTCCCAAATATCTACATAATTTATCCACAAGAATCAAAATACAATTAAAAGCTAATGATGTTAAAAGTATCTTCCCTGAAAAGAAAGAGGAACATGTTTCAGATATAAGTGATATTCTTGATGCCTATAGAAATCACTATATGGGACATTTCCAAAAATAAAATATACATATTGATGAATTCAATCTAGATGAAAATGTTCTAATATAAAAAAATACCAGAAAAATTAAAACTAGATCTGCAAGCACCTATATCCTACAAAGAAATTACAGATACAATAAAAGAGGGTAACAATAATAAATATCCAGGTATAGATGGCATAGTTATGGAAATATATATATTTTTTTCCTTCAAAGATACTATCGCTCTTCCAAAAAAACTTTATTAGAAATTCAGTTACAAGCTTTAATACCACCCTCTTGGAGATATTCCTTAATCACACCAATCTTAAAGGAAAACAAATCCCCAAACTTCTGTACCTCATATAGACCTATACCATTATTAAATAATGACTATAATATATTTATGACAATATTAACTAAAAGAATGAAAATTCCACTATCCAAAACAATAAATAATGATCAAACTGGATTTATATATCATAGACACACACATGACAATATCAAAAGGATAATTTCTCTTATAGATTATGTTAATAAAGAAAATAAAGAAAAACTCTTAATTGGCTTAGATATAGAGAAAGCCATTGATTCCCTAAATTGGGACTATTTATTCAAAATTCTGGTGTTATTTGA
Source organism: Protopterus annectens (assembly GCF_019279795.1). Lineage (NCBI taxonomy): Eukaryota > Metazoa > Chordata > Ceratodontiformes > Protopteridae > Protopterus > Protopterus annectens. Next base: position 244,463,468 of record NC_056730.1, on the reverse strand, counting down.
ATTTCCTTCTTCCTCTCGTCATCTACTAAAGAATATATATACAAATAATTTAGTGTATGTTAAGCTAGGTCCTTTCACCTCTGAATCTATACATATAACAAAGGGTACTAAACAAGGATGTCCCATGTCACTGATTCTATTTGCTTTGGATATTGAAATATTGGCAGATTCAATATGTAACAATACAGAAATCAAAGGAGTAGATGTTTATGAACAATACAATTCTAAAGTAATGCTCTTTGCTGATGACATATTATTAACATTATCCAATACAAAAGAGACATTAGAAGAATTAGTTATTTTAATTGACACATTTTACAGGAATTCAAGACTCCATTTCAATAAATAAAAATCAACATTTTTATTTTTAAATAAGAAAAAAGAATTACAGTCGAAGGGGAATCACATTATAGGGAAACAAGAATCTACCTTAAAATTTCTAGGAATTGAATTATGCAAAGGTAATGATGAATTAGTCTCAAAAAACTATAATAATATCATCAATACAATCAAGATTTCTGTGGAAAAGTGGAACAAAATAATATTAACATTTGAAGATAGACTACAGTTAATAAAATGGTTTTACTACCCAAGATTCTATATATAGCTTTGGCAATGCAACTGTTATCAGAAAGGACTATACTCAAAGAAATAAATTCATGCCTAATAAATTTTTTTATGGTTTCCCAAAAGAAACAGAATAGCTTTAATACATCATATCAGACCATGGAAGCAGGGAGGATTAAACGTTCCTGATATAGAAACATATCTAAAAGCATCAATATCTAAAGCAATCTCAGATTGGATAAGTCCAAATTATTCTGCAAATTAGAATGCTAACTGTATTATCAATAAATTAATTTGATTTACAAAAAAAAAAAAAAATCAAATAGATAAAAACAATTTGCCATGGCACGCAAGGGCGCCCGCAGGCAGGTGTAAGGGGGTGCACTTGCACCCCCCTGGAACTGGCTGGCCGAGAAATTAATTTTATTTTAATTTATAAAAAAAAAGCTTTGTCTTTTTTAAAGGCGTTTCTCTTTAAGAATGCCATTTACATCCTGTCAAGCTGCACAGACGCAACAGGTGTTTGCGACCCGTTTTTGTCTTCTGTGCATAAGCGCTGAAACCATAGCACTTTTCAGCTGCAAAGACCGGTTGTAGGACCCAACAGTCATGCGTGCGTTGCATTAATTTTAAATATAAACGTGCACGCAGTGCGCGGGAAGGGAATCACATCATTTCTGCCAAAGAGTCATTCACAGTTTGATACCTTTCGTCAGTTCTGCAACTCTGTGATTTCACACTTAAGTGGGGTTTTTACTCCTCCACCGAACTTACTGCAGAATGAAATATTTGAGCAAGCTCTTGGTAACTTTGGGCAAGTCAGCATTATAAATAACCGGCCTCCTTACTACCAGTAATGTACTAGGAATGCTAGCTTTGGTCGTTTTGTGTGGTAATTACAGTTTTGTCTATGTGACAGGCAATGTGTTTACTGTGTTACCACTATTACTTTGATGAAATAGTTTGTTAAATGGCAAGCAGGTAGAGTCCATGAGTTAATGTGACTAAAATAACCTTATACTAGTGAATTTGTGAACATGGAAGGTAAAGCGGAGGATACTGGGATGCTAAGAAATAAAATGTTTATGAGTGATTGAGCAGCAGATAAATGAATACATTCTAGTGTTCATTGTGTTCTCTTTGTGTTTGGGGTTTTTGGAAGGTGCAGTAGACTATATTACGCTAAATCATTGGTTTACTTTGCGAAACTGTCTCTGAATGTGCATCAGTATTGCGTTTTATCCGTTATAACATTTTTGATGAAATAATGAGGTTTGCAGTCCCTAAATCCTACCACATATCACACTAACGCACTTCTCATTAGTCAAAAATGCGTATCACCAAAAAGTATCTTGTCCTTTTAACTTTATGAGTGAATAGTATCAGGGTTTAAAAGGTGGCCCTGATTTGGGCCTTTGTCTCTGATTCTTGAGGTGAGAGAGCAGGACCCATGGTTGGAGCTGTGTCTGTGTTTATTTTAGTATGAAGGGAGAAAATTTCCTGGGGAGAAGAGCGAAGCAATTTAAATCATAACATACTACTGAAATTTTCTGAAGTTTGTGTGCTAATTTGCTTGCTGTTAATGTTATGCTTTAATTAACGTTATATTGGTGCAAAATGGATGCATATTCATTTTAAAAGTCTATCAGGTGATTTGTTTGCATTTAAAGACATTTCTTGAGCTTTATCAACGTGTGCACCTATGAGCAGTTGTTATTGTCTTACTTTTTCCCTGTACGTTGGCGTTTTTCTTTAAGTGCTTTTTATAAAAGAAATGTTTTGAAAACTGTGATTCACGAGCTATTAAATTAATTTAAGGAGTTGTTAATTTGTTTTGTGCTGTGCAGGACATTGTGTATGCTTCTTCTATGTTGAAATTGTTCACTTTTTTGTGTTTTGTGATGGGGAAAGTTACTGCACATATGCACTTTAGTTTGTTCTAAATATGTGTGTCACTATTGATGTTAAGAAGTTGAGACTAGATGAAAAACAAGAAAATTCTGTAAAATAGTAGAATAGAATTCCAGAACTAGTGAAGCCCTGAAACAAGAGTGTGACATCCTAAAATGATTACACATTGGGCATGTGTTTTGTGAGATCCATAGGTACTGTCCTAGCACTGATCCCCTCCCCACACCTTGATCCCCTCCCCACACCTATTGTAAGTGTAAAAATGGCTGTAAAATATCATTCATTTTGTAATGTGTAATTCACTGAGGTGTTTAAGAATTAAAGGCTGTATATTATGTTTTATAGTGCATAATGAGCTTTATAGTGTGGGTTGCATGATAGAATCATGCATGCATTACTGTTAATATTTACATTTGGTAAGCAGCGGAGTGGACTGAATTTTGGAGGACATTATGCCTGCAACTGTTTGCCTTGTATTAAGTATGTGTTCATTATAGTATATTCATGCAGGCATGGAATGTGGGGTAATTTCAGAGACTGGTTTCTGTCTCTCTTTTTTGTAACCAATAATTGCAAACAGCTGATGATGAATTATTAGGATTTGATACTTGCCTGACACTGGGTGCTGTCTAGGCAGTGGAAGAAAGCTTAGGTGTACTTCCTCTCCTTCTCTATAGGGGACTAATCTTAAATCCTTGGCTGTTTTTTAAAAACGAGTCCAGCTTTTGTTTTTTTGGTGGGGGGGGTAGATAAATGGAACTCCACACAGGTGAGTTCTGTGAAAACGTAAAGTGCAAAAATGAATGCATTTATAATCTTGAAGTAAAGTGAACAAAATCAAAGTCAGGTGCCATAAATCGCCACTGTATTTAAAGTCCTTCAGCTCATGTTTTTGACACGGCACAATACATGAACACCAACTACCCTTATTTCATTTGCAGGACTCTCTTCTGTGGATGTCCCACTTTGTAAGTGGGACAAAAGACTAGCAGTATCCAGCCTCCGTGAAGAGATCAAATTACTTCCAGAAGTAATTTCAAGTCTGAACCAAGGGTAACGCTACCAAAACTCTCTTCTGCCAAATTTAGCATAGGACTATTCCAAAAGAAGTCTTTGCTGAGGGAAAATTTTACATCGCTTTCCCATTTCCGCATCTGCTGATGGGTCTCATTTAGCAGACATTGGCATCAAAGTAATTCATTCATGGAACCTATTCTGACAGACTAGTCACTCTTTACAAAAAATATCCTGCTACATCTATATATACTACCAGGGACACTGTTACATTAGAAAAAGGTGAATTGTCATAAGTTTTATGTACTGTTTAATATTTTGGGGATAAAAGGAATTAAGATCTAGTAAAATAACTTTTGGTGGACTACAAAAGGTATCAAATGATGTGACTATTACTCTGCTGATTCAGAAGGACCTCCTTTATAGGAAGCTAGTTTGTTACAAAATCAAATTGTCTCTCTAGTGGTAGAAGTTACCAGCTGAAATAAAAGAAAGCATAATGGCACAACAATCATCCCTGATACTGGAATGCATAGGAAAACACCAATTACATTCAATGGCTTTCTTTAATCTAAAATATTTTTAACTTTATTTTTAAGTTGATAGTAAAGTAGGCAATTAGCTGTTGAATTTGAAGGAAAGTAAGCTTTAATTAGGAAACCTGTTCAGGCAGGTTTAATATGTGGTTTGTTGGCATCCCTGAACCATTGGATAACACTAACTCTCCTCACGAGATGGCTCAGGATTTTTTTGAAAGTTTAGATAATAGATATAAACCAAGACGACATGCTGAATAATGCTGGAGGGATAGATTCCTGTCCCAGAGACTTCCTATGCTTTGGAACAAGCTACCTATCTATATCAAACAAAGCTCCTCATTAGCACTCTTCAAGAAAAATCTTGATGACTGGATGGGAAATGGGCAAATCATCTCTGTGGCTCTGCTCGACAGGGGGACAGGAAAATAATTTTCTTGGGTGGTGAAAGCCAGGGCACCTTTTTGGCTAGGCTTGTATAGGCCCTAGGGTTGATAGCCTAGTACTTACCTAAGAACCTAAGTATGTTTATCCTGGTTGTAGAAAGTCAGTGGACTTTGATGGGCTCTCCTCAAACGGGTAGTGTTTGTGACAGATGCTGACACTCGTCTGCTCCTACTTCTGTCTGCTGTCACACTAAAAGTTTAGTAACTCCCTCCGTGACTTAACCTGTTTGGATGTGCTTGAAATATCCTAAACTCTTGGGTTAACATGCGGTTGTGTATGCCATCATGCTAAACAGCCACAGGAGCAGGGATTGGGGGAGCAGTGTCCCCACCTTGGAATGGATGTTTTGATATTGAGATTCAAACATAGTTGAGAGTTAAAACTAGTTTCCCTTGCATTCTTCCTTACTTTAGGTACATACAGTTCCATGATCATAAAGTAACACTCAGCAGTGTGTTTTTAAGAACTTCTTAATCCTGTAATACATAGCCCAGCAGTGGTTATCTGCTCTGATGGCCAGTAAGAATTAATAGTTTGATTCGCTTGGTGTTTTGATATAAACTGAAATACAGAGAAAGAAAACTTGCAGACCAAATGCATTGCTAAGAACTTCTCATTTTGATATAAGTTGTCACTTTAGTAGACCAGAGTTCAGGTGGAAATGTGATTGTTGCAGATTTCTGCCCCATATTCCTACTGAGCTCTTCTCCTCGGGCTTCCACTGAAAGAGATTTTGCACAGTTGGACTATCCCAGTTAACAAATGCCAAATAAATAAAAAGGATTGAAGTTGCTAAATAATAACAGACATTTGAGTTTTAGATGTCATGTCCTTTAGAAAAATGCATACTAACACAAATCCTGTTATTCTACTATTATTATGTTCATTAGAGCAATATTTATAATCCGTCCCTATTTATTTTAGGCTTTGTCCAGATTTCTTGCAGTAAGAGGTTGAGATGTGCATGTGGGAGAGTGAAATGCCCTATTTAGAGTTAGCAGGTGGAATTTATTTTCACATACAATTTCAAGGAATTGTGAGCTTCAAGGGAAGAGATGTTTACTGTTCATGCGAAGTCTGCTTAAAATGTGCAACTGTTTTGTTTAGCAAATGGTATCACTGTTGTGGTATAGAATTTCAAAACTATCTTAGTAGCACAGCAGGTAGCATGCTTGCATCTTGATGTAGAGGGCTGTAGGTTCTACTCCCACCACATGTAGATTTGTATTTTAAGGGGGTGGAGTGCTGCAGTCCTGAGTATGTCCTCCTTTGGATGAGATGCCTAGTAACTATGAACCTGTGTTTCCTCTTGCCACTTATTCCTATTGCAATATACAAGCTTAGCATTTTCTTTTTAAATGTAACATAGGCAAGTTATTGTTTAAGGGCAGTAGGCACTGAATTTGTAGATGAAACACTGAAATATAAAGCTGTTTTCTAGCAACAACCTTTCCATTAGTTTCATATCTCTTTAATGTGAAATTATTCAGATGACTTTTACTTCTGCAGAGATTGTGCATATTGACTGATATTGGTAGATTGCAATGATAGACGTTTAAGTGGCCTTTTATGGTTGAAATGTTCTGAATTGGGCAATTTGTCATTATTGGTTCATATGTTTTGTTTCATTGCTTAATGGAAAAAATGTTCAAAACTATAAAACACACTCAAGTGGTGCTGTATTAACAAGGTATATAATTCAGTTATTGTATATTATAATTAATACAATCAGGAAGGTGAATCAAAGCAGTTATGCATGGTTCTGAAATGTGTGCAAGGGGCCTATGATTTGAAAACAGTCCAAATGTAAACTTAACCTGCCATTGACCAGATGCATTTTCTTTGAATGTGAGTTTAAATGCTGTTTCAGTGCATGCAAGTTTCAAAGGTAGGGAAGTTTTAATGCTAAGTCTGTTTTCATTGTAAGACTATTGCTTTGTTTAAGTTTAGCAAATGTATATCAGTGTTTGTGCTATAAAACAGGAGGTTACTAAGCTATTGGCCCTGATGCCCTAAAATTTGAAATAAAAGTTGAAAATTAAAACCATCTGTAATCATTGTAGAAGTAATGCATAAAACAGTATGCACACAGAGTTTTGAACAGTGTTTATGGCAACCGGGGAGAAATAGCCAAGTAATGGGATACTGGAATGGCTGCGTGTGTGTTGGGGGATTTGAAGGGGGTGGGGTTGGGGGCGGTGCTTTGACATGGGTGGGGTTGGGGGCGGTGCTTCGGGTTTGCACCCCCCTGCAAAAAATCCTGCGGGCTCCCTTGATGGCACGTGTTATGTATTAGTATGCAATATAACACAACTAAGCCCACTAAAACTTGCATGATTAATTATTACATTGACTCATTTAGACATATTATTAATCCAAATATTGATTTAAAAATCTGGTTTTATCCATTAACACCATTCATAGTTACAAAGAGCTATCCACATAAAATATACAGAGAAATAATTAATTCCTGGGAACAGAAAGGATTTGCTTGTTGATTTCAATGTATCAAAGAACTAAAAGTTCTAGATATGCAAACAATAGAAACAACATACACAATTCCACAACAAGATAAGCTAACTATGCAAAGCATTCTGACGTATTTGCAAGATTTATGCTGAATAATTAGTAATTCTACATTTAAAGAAATACCTAAACTTACAAAATACCTATATTAAATCATATATAATGATTATGATATGGGAAATAGTATTTCAAAATTTTACAAGATATTGATAAATTATAAAACAACACCCAAATCCTCATATTGGAATTATATAATAAAAGGGCACTCATTACAACTAACTGAAGAAATTAAATCAAATATTTTATTATCAATGAAACATACATCCATTACTGGAAAGATTTTAATTGGAAATGCTTGCACAGAGCATTCTTAATTCCAAATAGATTTACTAAAATTAATTCTTCTACAAAGGGAATATGTTGGAGGTGTGAGCAAATACACAATGCAGATTGGAATCACACTTTTTTGACTGTGTTAAAATTAAGCCATTTTGGAATGGTATTACAAACTTTTTACAAGCTTTATTTAATTAATTGTTTAACTTATCTAAAACTCTAGTGTTATTAAATGTGTAGGAAGGTCCTCATTTGAATGAGTCAAATATGTATCCAGTATGGACAATACTTGCAATCTCAAGGGAGTGTATAACAAAAAGATGGAATACAAACACAATACCAACTTTGGAAGACTTTTACAACCTGCTGAAGACCACAGCATTGTTGGAAATTAAAATTAGAGAATTAAGGATTCATCCTAAGCCATTTATTAACAATCCATGGAAAAAGTCTTATCATTGATTGACACTTTACAATAACTGAACAGATATACTCTGATAACTGTATTGTTACACCTATAACGTAATTATATATACTGATCTCTGTTATAGTGTCAGGCTGATGTAAATAGTGAACATAGTTATTTCAGATGTTATATACAAATACTATGGAATTTATTCAACTGTATTTGAAAAATAAAAACAATGTTGAGAATAGAAAATATTGACAGACATTTGAGTTTCAAACTTCATACCCTTTAGAAAATTCAAGCTAATGTAAAACCTATTTTTTCTATGAACTTTCTACATTTGTAAGAGCAATATTTAAAAATTGTCCCATTTTTGCCCCCCCCCCATTATTTATGGCTTTGCCCATATATCTTGCTCTAAGAGTTTGAGAGGTATGGTTATGGTAGCCGTTAAATCTTGAAATTCTATTAAGGTAATCATGTCGAAACTGGAATAAGCCATCGAATTTTGGAACTAAAACAGCCTGCCTATTCTAGTCCCTAATGGATTTGATAATCCTTATCTTCATCATCTCCTTTCCCTGTTTTTCAGCATCTTCTACCCAGTAAGGACTTAGGTTGACTTTTCCCACTGGACCAGTCTCCATATGATGTTTAGCAACAGTTGTCCTTTTTGATAGCTCTCAATACATACTATTATTGTTATCATTTTTCTCAGAAGAATCTCCTGAACTTCGTGCCTTTGTAGATTTTAAACAGTTTTGCTTGCCACCACTTTGAAATTTGAAGGCATCTATTTCTCTTCCCATTCTCCCTAAATTCAGTCACCTTGTTCTCCACACCTATTTGAATCTCCCTTCGATGCTTATGGTAAATATTTGAATCTTCCTTCGATGCTTATGGCAAATTTACTCAGCACAACTCCTTTGCAGTTGTCTCACTTTGCAATTCATTTTATATATTTGGTTAGTTATTAGACAGAATTCTTGACATGTTTTTTCAATTGTGGTGCCAGAATAAAAACTTGATGTCCATTCTGGATCTAACTATCCTAGGAATTTCTGTTATAAACTCTTTTGGCCTGCTTGAGTCCTTTCCATACATCCTAGTACAAAGGCCATTACTGATTTTATTCTTTCCTGTAGATATATGTATTACTGAATGATACCTTTAATATGCGCATTATGTTCCTCACATATTACTTCCACTATGTCTAGAGGCCCTTGTATCTTGTCCCATATAACAGCTCAAATCAGCTTAGCCCATTAGAAGCTTGAAGCACATCTTAGAATGCAAACATTAAGTAAGGCAATGATAAGGCTCCAACCCTTTGTGTCCTTTCTCAACATCAGCTTTAAAGTATAGTTAAACCACTCCTCAAATCCACATTTACAAATGGTAGGCTGAGGCTCTTGGCTAATATGAAAACTTTGGCACAGGTGATTCATGACATTGGTTATGAAGGGAGTCTCCTGGTTCCCTAGAATTTCCTTATCTATTCCCAAACAGTCAAACAGCAAAAATAGTTCCTTAGTGATTCCTCTGAAATTGTTTTTCCTGAGGGAATTAGCTTGAATGAACTGGGTTGCATAGTCCAGCACCACCACCACCAGTAATTCCTGTTGCCTACTTCTGAAAATGGTTAATGGCCTTTTGATATCCATTGCAACCTATTCAAATAGGACATTAATTATGGGTGTAGGAATCAAAGGATTCCAAAAACCTAGGTTAAGAGCTTTCTGTTTAAGGACAGGACATCCAGCACAGAAGTTGTCAATCTCCATTATAACACTTGATATGCAGATTCTGTCTGCAGTTGGAATTATCCATACTAAGGTGCCCTCATAACATGCTATTATTGTCCCTTTTAGCTTTAGTCCTTTAGCTACCTTATTGATGAGGTAATTCTAAATCCCAGTTAGGTGAAAATGTATGTGGGTTCATTGGAAACGCCTTCCCCAGTGTCCTGGATGTATTCTTTATAACATAGCTTAATGTGTCTCCTGTCACTGGACTAATATAAAGCTCAGTTTGTCTACCTGGCAGTAAAGGAATCCTCTCCAGCCATGGAAGGTACACAGACCTCTATGTCCCACTCCTAAGAGGAAAGAAAGCCCATTTGAGTTACCTACAGACCATTTATTAGTTGCCTCTTGCATTGAGGTCTCATGTTTTTTCTGTAGTCCTCCATTATTACTTGTCCTCATTTTGATTTGTGGTTGAAATTCTAGACAGCATCTCTTACATGAATCTTACTTTGAAGCCCCATGTAGCCTTTGTGATTCTCCACTGTTTTCCATCATCATCTCATTTTGCAGTAAAAACAACATATCGTGGGTTCCTGAGACCTATTTTCTTGTCTAGATGATTGGTGTGCCCTGCCATTTACAGGCATCTCTGTATTACATGGGCACAAGTTTCCCTTTTTGCACACATTTATCCATATATTGTTCTGGCCTCAACCTTCTATAATTACTCTGGGTCTCAGTGATACTCTGTGCTCAACTTGTTCTATGCTACATAGGGTATTGATATTTTGTGGACTAGCACAATGCGTTGTTTGGGCATTATGTTAGGAAATATACAATGCTCTTTGCTGTTATCTCCTTTTCACTACTTCCAGAGTCGTTCCCAATGATTCCATCACTGCTAAGGAAAAAAAACCATGGCTACCAGACACTGATTCAGTACCTCTACCTGAGAATTGGGCACATGAATGTATGGTCAAGAGGCCTTTTTTTTTTTTTTTTTTTTTTTTTTTGCAAATACAATGTGCTTCTCATGCTCTTACCTTTATGGTAGCACAGTAACAGAAGACAGATAGTATCAGATGAGCAGATACTTTGTCACAATCCAAAGGCTCGTCACCCCCCCCCCCCCCATCTTGACCTACTTAGTCATCTGCAGGAGAATCTCTGCATTAGTTTACCATCCGCTATATTTAGTATCCTACCATCTCTTCCCAAACCTTAAGCAGAATATAAATGATGAGGTCTGTTACTCTTTATTAACTGTTTTCTCAATTAATTTATTGGGCAATGCTTTATACATATTTTCAAAGCACAGATGATCCTGTTTACTAATGCCATAAAGGTTTCTGGTATCTTTTGGGTCTGCCTGACCCATTCCCCTGTTAATGATGCCCAGCAAAGCCCTTTTAAATTAGCGTGTTATTAGAAATCCCCATCATTGTTTCTTTACTGTTCATACCATTAGAATCTAGCCAACATTTCACAATATATTTTAATTTACATAAATGTGTCCTAATTGATGTACAAGTTCAGAATGTCCATTGATGAAATCTAAGCAGTATACATTCATATTGTTGGAAATGACAATAAAGATCAAGAATTTCAAACTTCAACATTCTCAGAAGTTCAAAAATCAGCAAATCGAACAGCTGATTCACTGATTTGTGAACTAAAATGTCGAAGACACATCGTAATGCAGGGAGGCAAGCCCCCCTGCACCCCCATGTGGGGGCTGTGCCCCCCACACCCCCCACTTTAATATGCTAACTCTGAGATCGCACTACAGTGGGGAAAATAATCATTTCCTGAACCCCACTATAGTGCAATCCATACCCACAATTTCAAATATGCAATGAGCGAATGCCAATGTGCATTCACCCATTGCACATTTGGACAATTTTTTTTCAATGTTGTGCCACTTTGAAAACGTCCTTTTACACAAAGTGGATTTGAATGAGTGCATAATGCACTTATGAAGGTAAACAATCTAAGCCCTTGGATTTCTGAGGTTTCTCCTTTTCTTGCTAATAAATCTAACTTTACCTTATCAAAGCCACTAACGTCAGAGATAGGAATGCCCACATGGTTTATAAGGGCTCCCTGTGAGGTATGTCACCAGAATCCTTTCATAAGTGGCATGATCGCATTCCTTCTGAATGGCTATCTTTTTGATAAGAGCCATGTAGACATCCAGTTCACTGGCACTTTTGGGAGGGTTTCCTTAGGGATGAAACTGTCTGCTGTGCCATGGATGTGGCTATTGCCACCATCTGATTAGCAGTGGCAGGGGTCTTCTAAATAAGCTGCTCAGCTGTAGTCATCAGGGGGCCTCAGGGACAAAAATACAACTGGACAAATCTTTAGAAACCTACCACCACTCAATGCACAAAATTGTCTTAATTTACCATGGGGACAATTTGTGGAAGAGCCAGGTGGAATTATAACAGCTGCAGCTGCCAGCTGCTTCCACAAGGTGTGAAATTCCCAGGCAGTGAATGCATCCAGTTTCTTCAGAAGAAGGGTTTATATGATAGAATACAAAAAGTGAACAATATTTCACCAAAAAGTTTTAAAAAAGACAATTCATGAAACAAAGTAAACAGTCCAGTACATATGTTGTGGTTGTTTGAACAATCAATATATGTGTAAAAAATCTTATTTAAAGCTGACAGTGTTTCTGGTTAAAAAAGTCTATTTTAGAATCTGTCTTCTGTCAAGTACAGCTGAATGGTTGTACTATTCAAACAATAGGGTTGGAGACTCTTACCATTAAGGCTTTCTTCAATGAAATACAAGATAGCATTTTACTAGAATCACTTTTTTTCAACACTAGTAACCCCCAGGTTCTCCACTACCAAGACATCTACTTGCAAATGCAGACATCTTGCTGTTCTTCCACCTTGGATCCAATTGATTCTTTTTCAGAAAATCTGTCTTTACCAGTGACCTCCAAACATGTGGTACAGGGTTCTCTAGACTACTGAATGACTTCTGCCATCTTGAAAGTAACCTGAAAGTAAATGTGTGCAGCTGAGAATGATTCCTAACCTGTTAAAAATAGGCATTCTGGTTTAAAAGGACCAGTTCATTTTATGCTGTTCTGCTGCATTCATCCAATTAACAGCCTTCCTATTGCTCTTTCACAGCCAAAATGATTCATGCTCTAGATATAGATATATGCAGCTCTGCTGTAACACACTGTGGTGATTTCATCTGATGAATGCCCTAATTGCCTTACCTTTTAGGCATTCACAACATGGAATCACAACTCTGTGTTACAGCAGAGCTATATATGTGTGAGTATATACATATAAATAAATATATATATATATATATATATATATATATATATATAGTTCCACTTTATAATCTCAAAATACTGAAATTTTAAATTTCAGTATCTCAAGACCATAAAGTGGAATGTTTAAAATCCCAAAACTCCATAAGTGCGAATCTGGAAATGTCGAATTCGAGGTTATGATGTTTTGGTATTTGAAGCTGGATGTAGTGCATGCAGGATGCATCATGTAGTGTGTAGATTTATCTGGTATGTAAGGTAAGTGGGTATTTTGTGGGGTTTAAGGTATGTATTTGAGTGTATGTGAGTGTGTTTGGAAGTTTTATGTGTGGGTTAGGGTAGGCAGGTAAAGTATGAGTGTTTAAGTGTTGAAAGTGGTGGTGTTCATATATTTGTGATGTGTGTGTGTGAGGGTACTGTAGAGTGTCTAGTGGTGAGTTTGCTGTGTTATTCTGTTTGGTGCGATCTCGGAGTTAGTATATATAAGTGTGGGGGGTGTGGGGGGGTGCAGCTATTTATATGTAGTATAGGTTTGTTGGTTTGTGTTTTTGTGTTTGTGCATGTTTTTTTTTTTTGGTTTGTTGTAGTGTGGGTCTGATGATATATGTGTTGTGTGGTGTATGGTGTATTTCTGTTTATGATTTTGTGTTTCGCGGTTTTGGGGTTTCGGGATTTGGAACGTTCAACTTTATGGTCTCGGGATACTGAAATTCAAGATTTCAGTATTTCGAGATTTTAAAGTGGAACCATGTATGTGTATATATATATATATATATATATATATATATATATATATATATATATATATATACCTACATACATACTTACATACATATATACATACATGCACATATACCACTATCTATTTATCAATAGAGGTAGATAGATAGATAGATAGATAGATAGATAGATAGATAGATAGATAGATAGATAGATAGAGTAAGTGGAAGATTAAAGCAGAGGAGACCACCAATCTTTATAAGAATAATGCAGATTTTATACAAAGGTTTGTGATTTAACCAAATCTACAACAAGCATATTACAGTCATTCATATACTGCTGGGAGACAATCTCTTTTGTAGCTCTTTCTGGACTCCTCTGGCAAAAACAGTTTTCAAAGCCTTTCTCTACTGTGGTTGACTCCCTATCTCAGAGTTATTGCTTTGAACTCTATGTCTTCATCCACAAATGGCTAAATGCTTTCTCACTGGGCTTCTCTCAGCCTCATTTTAGATATTCCATTCAGTAGATTATGAAGAATGCCTTACCTCACTAATACAGCCAGTCATCTTTCTGTTCTTATAGAAACAAAACTTAACTGCAAACTTACTTTATTTAAAGAAATATTACTGTGTTTACAATGGACTTTCTATAACACTGTTATAAACTTTATTTACTGAACTTGGTTACTTATACTCCTCAAGCTTGAAACTTATACCTTATAAGCTTATACCCCCAGCTTGAAACAATCATGTTCATTCCTATTGGTTGGGTGGTGTGGCCATGAGAAGTCATACACTTTCTGATGCGTTGAGTTTGGTCTGTGCTTGGCTTTAAACTTAAATGAATGCAAAGATAAGACCCACCTGGAGAGGTTTCAGTTCCACCCTAATATTAAAATAACTATAGCTCTAATAGGGGAGTATGGTTCATTTCTACAATAAATTATCTCCCTGAAAGATAATATTTTAGAAAGACAAATGTCCAGTTGAAAATTAGTGACATTATCATTCAATAACTGACTACCCAATCTTTGCTTTGCTTAATTTCTAACTGAGTAACATATTTGATGATCCTCTCCATTAAAACTTTGTGAGAGCACAGCTTTTAATCCTATTTCTGATGCAGCTGTATAGACTGTAAATGCTTTATTAAAGTCAAAAGATACTAACACAAGCTTTGAGCATTATGTTTCACTTAACTGTCTAAAAGCAATGCCTACTGTTTTTGTTCGCATAATTTTGAGGTACATCTTCCCCTTGGTCAAGTTTGTGGGATCCATGCTGTTATTACAAAATTGGGTGGACACTTTGGTGATACAAAATCAAACAAAAAACTTCCTCATGTTTTTCTTAGTTTTTAGAACAGGACAGTTTCTTGTTAATTACATTTTTTCTTTTTGAGGTTTAACGGTGCATTTTCCAAAGACATAGGTGTGGTAGTTAACCTCTATCATTTATTCCTTTTTTGCTCTTACAGGCATTCAGAGTTAGGACTGACTGCTTTATATAGAGTTATCCAGCCTGTACCTTTTCTAGACATAAGTCAAAATTCATAGATTATATAATGACATTGTCTAGTTAATTTGCAGTATAGATAGAAAGTGGTTTGAAGAGTCTGACCATTAATATTTGAAAGGTTACTAGGGCATCATGCATTCACAAGGGAAGAGTGTTATACAGAAATAATTGGCCTGTGGTTGAGAAAGCTATCTTTTTCATAGCCTTAGCTATTAGAAAAAATTGTTAATATCCTTTAATCAGGTGTCATGTTGTTTGAAAACATAACTTTCCTAGTTTTTCAATGTATGGCAGCTATCAATTTTTTGAAATGCTATTAACCTTAAAATCATTGTTCCATCAGGTCTTGTGACTAACAGTACAGGGCTGTTACTTTCACTCACTTTTTGGAAATCTCAATTACCCCTAGCTGATGCATTCTTATTAATATTTAAAGTGCTTCTTTTCCTTGAGGTTAAGCTATTTAGAAGTGATTACTTAAATTAATTTTCTCTTCTGTATTAATCAGAATTGTGTTGAAGAAAAATTTGTTCTGTCAAGAAGTACTGAGATCAATTCCTTGTTTTGTAACAGAAGTTACTTTATTTTTGTTTCTCTGTCTTGGACAGAGTATCATGTATATGGAATGCAGGCACAAACATGAATTTCAGTTCTTTATCAGATTCACTAAACTCTGTCATTAAATAACTACATAAGTTTATAATTCCTTCCATAGTTTTCAAAGGTTAACATGGTATATCTTTTCTGATCCTCTTGTCATCATGTCTTTCTCTTTAGTTTTTTTTTTTCTCTATTATTTCAAATGCACTCTGCTATCTTTTAAGGGAACCAAAATCAACACTCGGTCTCCTGGTTTGATTTCCTTGGTCCTTGTGTATCTGTTATGCACACATGTGCTTGAGCTCTTTTTATGTTTGTTTGTTTGTGTCTTTCGGCTTTTCCCGGTTAGGGGTCGCCACAGCGGAACTCCGGTCCGCTAATGATTGGCAGTAGATTTTTACGTACTGGCTTGCCATATTCCCTTAAAATAACAATCACTGATTTCAGCCAGACATGAAAGCTGGTAAAGTGTTCTATAATACTTTTAAATGAGATATACTATTCCTCTCAGGTGTCTCTGACAATATCTAACAGACCACTAGGATGACAGTCAGATGTATTTAAGAATGCCAATGTACATAAACATTAGCACATGCTATTGGCAATGCCAGCATGTCCATAGCACATAACTGATTGTAAAAGAAACTAAGTCCCTTTATTAGGGCATTTGCTGAAATTCTGAGGGCTGTAACTATAATGCATGGAAAAAGCAGAAATTCAAGTTCAGCTGTGGACTAATATACACTAAGCCCAAAACAAAGTTAACCTCAGAGTATTTCATAGCTCAAACTTACAGCAGTCTCACATTTAATATCGTATACTCTCTCTGTCTATAGCTCTATCAATTTATCGATCTGTGTTTGTGGTTTCACTTGATGCATTGGAATCTAGCTTATGTCCGTATCTGTTAGTTGACAGGTGTGTCAGACGACAGTTACCAGGGTTGGGGAATGTGCCCATTCCATGAGAATTGTGAGATCTCAGAGTTAGTATATATAATTAGTAGATGCTGGGGGGAACAGAGTGGCAAACACTGTTTTTTGAGTTTGCATGTTGTGAGGTTGTACCATGAGCATGCACATTGAGTTGTCAACATCACAAATGCAAATTTTTATGTGTTGATATTTGTGGCATTGACATTTGAGAGCTTCATTGTATTTCAGTGCAGAGATATATATATTATATATATATATATATATATATATATATATATATATATATATATATATATATATATATATATATATATATATATATATATATATAGGTGTAGTGAAATTGAATCAAACACTCAAATATTGAAGTTTATAAAGGTGACCACAAAGTGTCAACTTTGCAAACATGCAGCCACACATGCTCTGATCAACAATTTCATTGCATGTAAAGCGCCAACTAAAACAAAAAACATAATAAAGCAACAGTTTTTATTGTCAAACAAGTTGCCATGTACCACCCATGTGGGGGGCTGTGCAACCTACACACACTGCTGATTATATATACTAACTCTAGGTTCATAGGTAGGTACTAGGCTATCGGACCTGGGGCCTATACAAGCCCAGCCAAAAAGGTACCCTGGCTTTTGCCACCCAAGAAAATTATTTTCCTGTGCCACTGTCGAGCAGAGCCACAGAAGTGATCCCTGGGGTGAATTTTGTATTCCCCATCCAATCATCAAGATTTTTCTTGAAGAGTACTAATGAGAAGCTTTGTTTGATATAGATAGGTAGTTTATTCCAGAGTATGGGAAGTCTCTGGGACAGGAATCTATCCCTCTGGCATGTTCTGTTTATTGTGGTGACAAAGTTTAAGTCCCTAGAGCGTGTAGCAAGGAGGGATTGGGATTTCTTTAAGTGGAGCATGTCCAACAGCTCTGGGTTTGACATAGCTTTGTATGTTAGGCAGAGATCACCTCTGAGTAGGCGATATGCGACAGAGAAAGCTGGAGTTTTTTGAGACGGTCTGCGTAGGGCATCTGTTTGAGGCTGCTAATCCTCTTTGTGAGGTATTTCTGTGGCCTTTCCAGTTGTTGTAGATGTCTTTTGAGGTACATACCAAAAGGGGCATTGTACTCTATAATGAGTCTAATGAGTGATGAGTAGTGGGGACAATAACCTCTTTTTTTCTGGATGAGAAACCTTTTGTGATGAGGTGTGCCACGTAGAAGGATTTCCTGACTACTGTGGCAATGTGGTTAGCAAAGGAGAGACTATTGTCCACCTGTGTCCCGAGGTCTCTTATCACACTTTCGGTGTTAAGTATACTACCATATATGTTGTAGTTTGTAGGTACAGAGTTTTTACCAAAGGGGATAACAATGCACTTTTTGGCATTGAGCTTCAGGCCATGGCTTTGTCACCAGGCATCTGTCTCAGTGAGGCCCTTTTGTAGGACGTCTACATCGTTAGGAGTTTTGTTTATGGCTCCTAGTTTGCAGTCATCTGCGAACTTCATTAGCCAAAGATCTTCTGTGTTAGCCTGTACTTCAGAGAAGTAGATGCCAAATAGGAGAGGACCCAGGACTGAACCCTGTGATACTCCACTTGTCACTGGTCTGAAGTCGGATTTGGAGTCTGCTACTTTCACAGTGTGGGTTCTGTCAGTGAGCCAGTTGGAAACCCATCTTGTGACATAGGGATTTATAACTAGTTTAGTAAGTTTATCTATAATTCCAGAGTGGGGGATGGTGTCGAAAGCCTTGGCAAGACCTAGATAGGCTGTGTGAAACAACTTACCCTTGTCTACTGCTTTGGTGACTGCTTCAAAGAAGTCTATCAGGTTTAGGAGACTTTTACAAACCTGAACTGGGTAGGGACCAGAGTTTGGAGATTACCAATGTCTTTGTTTATAAGTTCTATGATGATGCGTTCCATGGCCTTGCAGACCAGGCTCATCAGGCTAATGGGGCAGTGGTTCCCGGGGTCCGTGGTGGCTCCCTCCTTGTGGAGTGGGATAACAGTCGCTGTGCCCCATTCAGCAGGCACAAAGCCTGAGGTGAAGTTATGATTGAACATGGTACTTAGGTGGGGTGCCAGTTTGTTCTGTAGTTCATGTAGAACGCAGCCTGGGATTTTGTCTGGTCCCATGGATGCTGTGTTCTTGGCTTTGGAGAGTGTGGTTTTTACCTATGCAGCCGTGATTACAGGAACTTTGCATTCTTCTGGTATAGAGATGGGCTCTTTAGGGGGTGAGAGGGGGTAAACTTAGCACTGAACCTATCTGCCAGGATGTTGGTAATATCAGTTGGGTCTGTATATTTAGTGTCATTGTGCTGTAACTCAGAGCAGATCTGAGTGTTGCCATTGAGATTCTTGACATAGCTATAGAATGCTTTGTGGATGTCTTTAAAATCAGTGGCGATTTTGTTTTTGTAACTAGCTCTGGAGGATTTTATCAGGGATCGCAGCTTCTTACTGAAGCGGACCACCAGATTGGTTTCCTTTTTTTGGAGGATAGTGTCTTGGTTCTGTTTGGGATAGCACTATCCTTGCACTCATGTAAGTGCTTATAAAGTGCAATTGTGTAGGATTCAGTAGTCATAACTGTATTGTCCATCATCATGGATGTCATGAAATTCACCACTTCTGTCTTAAGAAGCATGAAGTTGGCTTTGGAGAATTTTTTTACCATGGTTTCCTTAATGTGGGGTGGGGGCAGGATGTGGATATCTAGGGTAATAAGCTTATGGTCGGATCGGATCAATGAGGTGCTAATTTCAGGTGTGGAACACCAGTCACTCATGTTTGTAATGACTAGAACTAGGATATTGTTGCCCCTGGTGGGGGTGTGGATAAGTTGATCCAGGGCATTTGAGTTTATGAATTTCAGATAGCGTTGAGCAAAGGAGTTGGTACATGAGTAGTTTTCCCAGTTAATGTTGGGGTAGTTAAAATCGCCCATTATTAGGGCGTTTGGTTGAACCCTAATATTTTCCAGTACATCAAGAAAAGAGGAGTGGGAATCCTGGGGTATGGTGGGTGATGTGTAGCAAGCAACAATTTGGATTGCAGTTTTGCCCAGAGTTAGTTGCACTTGGATAACCTCGGCTGCATTATGCTGAGCAACTAGCCTGTAGGTGTGGATATCCTTAATGAATATGGACACACTCTGTGATTGCACAATCAGGGAAAGGGCATATTTCTCTACACTGAGAATTGTGTGATCTCACAGACCTGTCGACCATCTGTTTAGTCAACTAAATTTTGTTGGCAAAACCATATAACTATATCTATATCTATATCTGTATATATATATATATATATATATATATATATATATATGTGTGTGTGTGTGTGTGTGTGTATATATATATATATATATATATATATATATATATATATATATATATATATATATATATATATATATATATATATATATATATATATATGGGTTCTCTATAGAATCCTGAAATACTGAAATCCCAAATTTAAGTGTTTTGAAATTCTATAGCCGAAACCTTTAAATACCGAACCCCCATTATTGCAAAGCTTAAAATCGCGAACCTACAGTGCAAATACACCACACTCATACACATACACACAATCTCCCCCACAATAAAACAAACAATCCTACACTGCAGACTAGCAGGGGGACAAGCCCCCTGCACCCCATGTGGAAGGCTTTGCCCCCCACAATCCCCCTACTTATATATATTAACTCCGAGATCACACACACAAAGGTAACTCACACACACACATTTCACAGCCCCTTGCACACACACATCACAGCCAAAACACACACTAACATACACTAAAGCCCCTAACCAAAACACTCATACGTACTTATCTACACTTACACCTATGCATTCACACAACGCAACACCCCCTACTTATATGTACTAACTCCGAGATGGCACAATCACACACACAAAGGTAACTCACACACACACACACACACACACACACACACACACACACATTTCACAGCCCCTTGCACACACACATCACAGCCAAAACACACACTTACATACTCAAAGGCCCCTAACCAACACACTCATACGTACTTACCTACACTTACACCTATGCATCCACACACATGCATTCACACACCAGAACACCAGAAGCTCCGAACTTCATTGTTTTAAATTTCTCGCTTCTGGTGTTTTGGAATTTCAAGGCTTCAGTATTATAATTTCAAAATAATGAAAGTCGGGATTTCAGTATTTCGAAATTATAAAGGGAACCCATATACATATATATATATGTATATATATATATATATATATATATATATATATATATATATATATATATATATATATATATAAAAAACACACACACATATGTATGGTTTTCCTTTTACTGAGTGGTCTGTCTGTGTGTCCTTTGTACCCTTTGTTTTGGATGTGTTAGTTTGTGTATTTTGCTGGCACCTTAATCTTTATGAGCATCAACTGGGTTTAAAGACCTGTGTTTCTGAAGTATAACCAAACTATCCACTTATGCTGTGCTGACAAGGTCAATAAAAACACTGATACATGCACGTTCACAGTCAGTTTGGCTTTACTGTCCTGAATATAACCATAAAGACTTGAAAAGTAAAAAAAAAAAAAAAGTCATGGGCATTTAGAAGCCATGAAGCTAAAATACTTGATGTCCTGAAGGGGTCATTTGCATATATCCCATCGGTCTCCACTACTGCTTTAAGGTATCACACAGTGATAATTCTTGCTTGTGTGGTTTTTCCTTGCAGTTTTTACTGAATGGTTTGTCTATATATCCTTCTAATCCTTTGGTTTATACACACACACACACATACACACACACACACACACACACAAACACACACACACATATATGTGTTTATATACATATATATATATATATATATATATATATATATATATATATATATATACATTGGTTTATTACTGAAATGCCGGATGGCATTCATGCAAGCTGGGAATGGTCAAAAGGCTAACTTCCAGTTCACAGAAGGTTGAACTGAAAATGGTCAGCTCCACAACAATGAATGCTAGTGTGCATTCAATGTTGTGAGGTCGACGTTCTATCTGGAGATCGCAGTACAGGGGGGATTTGGAAATGTACCCATTTGCTCAATGTAGTGCAATCTCAGAGTTTGTATATATAGTTAGCAGGGGGTGGGGGTGCAGGGGTGCTTGCCCCCCTGCAAAATATTACTTCGGAGTGACTGGAAGGCAAGGTACTTTGGGTAATGTCGACTTTGTCGAATGGGATGGGTCAACATTACTGGTTTTTCATTATTGCTGCCTGTCTGATATTTTTATTTTCAGTATTTTTTTTAGATGACGTGATCACTCGGCAGCATTTGTTTCGGGATTTCAATACTATACTATATATATATATATATATATATATATATATATATATATATATATATGTGTGTGTGTGTGTGTGTGTGTGTGTGTGTGTGTGTGTGTGTGAGAGAGTGTGTGTATCTACATAGGTCTCCTTCAGATTTTCGAAAACCAAAACACACATGATCGAGACAACAACAGCGAAAATGACAGTTCATCAACTCCTCACATCACCAACAATTTACTGAGGGAAAAGAGGCAGTCATCCCACAATAAAAACAAACCACAGCAAAGCACTATGGACCCCAAAAAAGGGGGGTCTTCACCCCACACACCCCTCTTAACTTAATATACTAACTCCGAGATTGCACTATAGGGGAGAAAGAACAAACTTATGACTGTTGGGTGACTGCCTCCTTTTTCCCTCAGTAAATTGTCAGTGATGTGAGGAGTCGATGAACTGCCATTTTGCTGTTGTTGCCTCGATCATGTGTGTTTCATGTATGTGGGTTTTTGATACTCTGAAGTAGATCTGTCACACATTAAAACAATTGCAAGGTTTAATAGTATCAAAATTCTTGGCTTTCTTTTTCAACAGTTCATCAAATTTCTGATTTTCTTTTTTGTTTTGAAATATTGGCACTCAAAAAATCAGTTCAGACTTCAATAGGGATGACCTTTTTGAAAGCATCCATGCTGACTGCAATATATAAATGAGTCTATTGATGTGAGTGAATCCATCGGTGTGCTGCATAATTTGGCGTCTCATGTATGCAAATATTTTATTTACAAAAAGTGAGAGCAGAAGGGGTACTAGTAAAGACCAATGAAGGACTTCTGTATCCATGAAATAATGTTTTAAAATAGTGTTGTAATATAGCATTTTGCCTTGCAGATAATTGGATATATCCTGACAGACTGTTGACAAATGAACTTTGGAAGCAAACTAGGTTGTCCTGGGACATCTTCATGGGTGGGTTAGATTGTTATTAGGGTGAGTTAAGTGGGTTGGGGAGGTGAAAGGGTTAAGTGAGGCATGAATGGTTGGGAGGAAATGAGATAGGGGTGGGGAGGGGCCTTAGACGTTTAGTCTAATGTAGCTGGGTTAAGCAAGCACATTTTGGCGTGAACTTGCTACAGCAGGTTCTCGTCCATGGCGACCTGCAAATTTGGTGGTCAGGTGGGCCTGGAATGGTTGGGTGGAGGAAGTGAGTGATGTTCAGTGCCAGGGGTTGGTGGTGGTGCTGTCAGTTATATGATAGATGTTGCTCATGTATGTAAGGGTTTTTTTTTTTTTTTACCATTTGTTGGGGATGGGGAAGGCTGTGCTTGTGGTCTGCTGCCAGGAGGAGGAGGGTAGATTTCCTGTGTTTCCCGCCGGTGTCGTGGCTGGCGCGAGGTGCTCCTTTTGGGCCAGCCTGTTGTGCCATCCTCTGGGGTGTTTTCCTCGGCTGGGACCAGTGGTGCCTTTCATGGACTCTAAGCAAGTTGTTTGGCAGTTGGCACAGCTTTCGGTTGTCCGTCTCATTACATTGATGTTTGAAGTGGATAGGAAAACTGAAATGTTGAGCTAACATTTAAAGCACATTGACACTCCATGCTTTGATGAATAGCAGGAATAAAATTGTGAGTTGTGGCCAGATGTTATCGGCTCCTCTTCAATGTGCCCTGTTTGCTTTCGGAGGTTGAGGTGCTGGGTTCAGTGGGGAGGCCAGTGCGCATGCTCTGGCTGCTCGGTGCTTCGTTTGACATGATTTCATATATATATAAAGAAAAAAAGGGGAAGAAGGAAAAAAGGGGGAAAGGGCCTTGAATTGGCGATGCGATTTCATTGCCTGTGATTTGTGCTGCTTGTCCACTTTCTCCATTCGTGGCACACACACAGAGACACGGGGCACAGGTTTTCAACAAAAGCTGTTTGGTGTCACATAGAAGGCAGGATGCGAGCTTGAGGTTGTGTGGAATTTTCTGCTTTGTCTTCCAGTTGGCAGTTTCGTGGGCTTTGGTGGTGTAGCATGATGTTAAGTTGTCAATCTCGCCTTCATTCTTGCTGGATGGGTTCAGAGCCGATCCTCGGCTCCGACTCGGCACTTGCTTTAGCTCGAGAACTCCTTTTACCAGCTCGAGGCAACCCTATATCCCATGATGCAAGGCGGAACTACCTCAGATCTCGTTTGCCGCTTAGCGAAAGAGGTCTCCTTTGCCAGCTGAGGTAAGTTTTTCTTTGTGAAATAAGAAAAAGATTAGTTAGGGGTTTATTTTTCCTTTTTAGTGTCAGTTTAGTCTGTAGTTAGTTACAGCCCACCCTATTCCCTTGTTTTCAAACTTTTTATAATCTTTAATCTAAAGTTTTTTTAGTCAGGCCTAATTCCCCATTGGTTATTCCCTTTCTGTGTGTTTGTGTAAGGGATTAATTTGTGTGTTTGTTGGGATTGTTTGTGTTTCCATCCTCTTAGGATGTCTAAGGAAGGCAAGGTCTCAGGCTTCAAGAAGTGTGACCAGTGCTGTCAGAAAATGTCTCTGACAGACGGTCACACTTCTTGTGTTTATTGCCTGGGGCTTTTGCACCTGCAGGACTCCTGTGCTTTATGTCATGCTTTTAGCCAGAGAGTCCTGCAGGAAAGGAGGAATAAGCTCATCCTCCGAGGCTTACTTAAGCCAGAAGGTTCTCCTCCTAAATTAGGGTCAGGAAAACCTCCTAAGCCACCGAAGGCTCAGGCTACAGTGTCCAAGCCTCCTCCGGTGGCTCCGGCTCCGTCGGAGCCGACATCGGCTCCGGCCGGAGCCGATATATCTTCTGTTCAAGTAGTGGGCCGGCTCCGATACCCTGACTACTGTGGCCTTGTCGGCTCCGGCTGGAGCCGACACTTTATCCAGCATCGGAGCCGAGATATCCTCGGCTCCATCTGGAGTTAAAGGGACTTCGGCTCCGATGGCTTCGACCCGTAAGAGATCTCGGTCTCCTTCTATACTGTGTATCCACTCGGCTCCGGGGTCTCCTCTTTTGTCGGAGCGGAGCCATCGGAGCTGTTCTTCGAGATCTTCCAGGCTGTCTGACCACGATTTGGAGAGGGTGGTAAGCAGGCTGTTGAAGTCTCAGGCACTGGCCCAAATGCTCCATAGCCCGTCTCAACAGACTTCGGCTATAGCCCCAATCCTTGAACTTCCTCCTCCGACTCCACACCGGAGTTCGGAGCCGGAGCTTCTTGGGACAGCGACTGTTTCGATGCCGGAGCTGATACATCCTTCGGCTCCGTCGTCCTCGGCTCCGATCTCTTCCTTGAGACCTTCCTTGGAGGGATCCGGTCGTCGGGTTTCCACTGTTGGCTCCGAGGGGGCTAGTGGCATCGGACCCTTGTCCGACCCCGCTCTCCCTCTCGGGCTTCGCTTTGGTAAGCTCGGCGCCGACATCGGCCTCGAGCCTTCTCTCTCTTTGGAGCCGGCCATTCCTGTTTCTTCGGAGCGGGTGTGTACTGGCCTCCCGGGGAGGGGAGCCTTTGAGGTGATGAGGAGTGTCCTGGCCTCTGAGCCTGGTCAACGGTCCATCCCTCTAGCTCCTCCCTCTTCAGTGCCTGCAGATGCCTCTTGCCAA
The DNA here is from genome assembly GCF_019279795.1 of Protopterus annectens. Classification (NCBI taxonomy): domain Eukaryota; kingdom Metazoa; phylum Chordata; order Ceratodontiformes; family Protopteridae; genus Protopterus; species Protopterus annectens. The sequence continues at coordinate 244,437,964 of NC_056730.1, read as the reverse complement.
CCTCTTGCTCACAGGCCCAGGGATCCATCGCCCCAGGTTTCCCCATTGGGAATTTCCTCCTCTTCTGAGGTCTCTCCTGATCCTGCAGGGGAACCCCTCGGAAGAGGACGTGTAAGAGGAAACACACAGACTCCCCTGAGTCTACTACATCTGATACCGACTTAGATGAGTTGGAGGGTTCCCCACGGTCCCCCTCTGAGGATGTCTCCTTTTCAGACATCCTTGAGCTCCTCAAACAGAGGGGAATTGGCCCTCCATTGACCCCTCTGAGGATGAGTCGGTATACCTGGAGGCTTTGGATCCCGACCCTCCACCTCCTGGGTGTCTCCGCCTTCACCCACTCATGCAGGTAGTGGCTCGAAGGCGTGGCTCCAGATTCTGTGGAACCTGTCCCCAGAAGACCATCCAAATTCATACGGCCCCTTCGGATAAACAGTTCCTTTCCAAAGGTGTCTCTGTGGATGCTATGGTGGTGGCGGCCACTAAGAAGGAACTGGCGGATCCTTCAGTACCTGTCCATCCTCCTAACAAGGATTCTAGGACCATGGACAGATATGGAAAGCGGATGTTTTCCTCAGCGACCTTTGCTATGCGTTCGCTGAATTATCTTTGTCACTTCACCAGGCTTCAACGAGATATTCTCAAAGAACTGGGTGAAGTAGTCCAGGATCCTTCTGCTGCTGGGGCTCAGGAAAAGATTGCCTCACAGCTTGCTATCCTGAATTCCATATCTAACTCCTCCATGCGGCTCATATCTTATGCGGCCGATGGAGCGAGCAGGGCCGCAGGCACAGGAGTTGCTCTTAGACGCCAAGCCTGGATGCGGCTGTGTAATTTTGTGGACCCCTTTAAGGCGTCCTTCACCAATACCCCCTTTGATGGTTCGGCTTTGTTCGGACCTCAGGTGAAGGATACCTTGACCAGGTGTGAGCAGGACGGTAAAACTCTTTCTGCCGTTGGAGTCCAATTTTCCACTCCTTCTAGACCATATCCCAAGGGTCAGAAGGGGGGGGAAGATGTGGTTCCGTAAAGCCCAAGGAGCTACACCGGACACACGTGGTCAGTTTACCCCTAGAGGCAGAGGGGGTAACAACAATAGACGCCACCCTAGAGGCAGGGGGGGTCCTCAGAACCAGGGCAACAGGGAGTCTCTTCCTGAAAAGCCCTTTCAACATCCCTGAGGTGTTGCCCGACTGTCCACCCTTGGAGGCAGTCGGGGGAAGGATTTCACTGTACCCAGTAGCCTGGCAATCCCTATCCCAAGAGAAGTGGGTACAGTCGATTATATCCGAGGGTTACAAGATCCCCTTCGAAAGGTTTCCCGTACCTCTACAATCCCTTCCAGACATCTCACCCGGTCAAAGGGATTTGGCAGAACAGGAGGTTTCAAAACTCCTAGAAAAAAGAGCCGTCCAGACAGTGCCTACAGACCAAGTAGGATCCGGCGTCTACTCAAGATTCCTTTTGGTCCCCAAAAGGACGGGAGATTGGAGACCAATATTAGACCTAAGCAATCTGAACAGATTTGTCAAGAAGGCAAGATTCCGGATGGTCACGCTTCAGTCCATTCTGCCCTTTCTGGGCAAGGACAATTGGATGTGCTCTATAGACCTTCAGGATGCGTACTATCACATAAAGATTCACAGACGCTCCAGAAGGTTTCTCCGCTGCTAGGGACCAGTCATTACCAATTCAGAGCACTGCCCTTTGGCCTCACTTCAGCCCCTAGAGTGTTTACCAAATGCATGGCAGTGGTCACAGCTCACCTGAGACGTCTAGGATTCCAGGTGTTTCCTTATTTGGATGACTGGCTCCTCTCCGCCACCACCAAGTGTCAGCTTCTTCAGTCCAGAGACTACACCCTACAGCTTTGCAGGAAATTGGGAATTTCAGTAAATTTCGAAAAATCTTCTCTGCTGCCTTGCCAATCTATCACCTTTATAGGCGCAGAATTAAACACCATCAAAATGTTAGCCAGACTAACAGACCAAAGAATTCTGGACATCCAAAAATTTGTTCGGCTTCTGTTACAAAGCAACAAGATCAAAGCCAGATTTGTCCTAAAGGTTCTAGGTCTTATGGCTGCGGCCATTGTTCTTCTACCACTGGCTCGCTTCCACATGCGTCTCCTGCAGTGGATGTTATTCACGCAGTGGTCATACCACAATCTTCCGATGAGACACAAAATCTTAGTCACACAGTCGTGCAGGGCTCATCTGGACTGGTGGATATCTTCCCCTCTTCTTCATCAGGGCCGACCCTTTATTCCCCCTCCTCCAGTTGCCACAGTCACTACCGATGCCTCTCTGATCGGGTGGGGGGGGCATTATCAGGGCAGGATGGTCCACGGGACGTGGCAACCCATAGAATACCATCTGCACATAAATGTCCTGGAGATGAGAGCAGTGCTTTTAACGTTGCAAGCCCTCGACGACTTTCTTCCCACGGGGACTATTGCAGTACAAACGGACAACATGTCCGTGGTCTGGTACATCAACAAACAGGGCGGAACCAAGTCCTATCCGTTATGTCGAGAAGCTCTCAGACTTTGGCAATGGGCGATCTCTTCTCAGCAGTTTCTGATAGCAACGCACATCCCCGGCAGGTCCAACCTATTGGCGGACAGGCTGAGCAGATCTATTCTGATGCCTCACGAGTGGTCTCTCAATCAATCTGTAGTGGATCAGATTTTTCTGAAGTGGGGCACTCCTTGTTGCGATCTTTTCGCTACCCCTCAAAACAACAAGTGCCCAGACTATTTCACTCTATTTCCCTTCCAGGTCAACCCCTGAGAGACTCTCTAACCCAGGATTGGCCTCGGGACTTCTTTATGCTTTTCCTCCCTTTCCCTTGATTCCACAAGTCATTCAGAAAGCCACCGTTTTGAGAGCCAAATTGATCCTCATTGCTCCATATTGGCCTCGACAAATTTGGTTTCCGTCTCTGCATCGTCACCTTCTGGTGCAGCCATGGCATCTGGACCCAGTTCCGGATCTTTGATCCACCAGTCGGGTCAGCAGCACCGGGCCATTCATTCTCTCAACCTCACTGCTTGGTTGCTCCACTTCCTTCCCTAGCCAGGCTACCAATGATTTCTGACTCAGTCAGAGACATTTTAGTGTCTTCTTTGAAGTCGTCCACTAGGACTATTTATGCTAGCAAGTGGCGACGTTTTTCGATTTGGGCAAACTCCAGAAATATTGATCCTTTTACTGCTCCCATACATTCTGTTTTAGATTTCCTGGCGGAGGCTTTTCATTCAGGATCCTCGTCATCTACAGTCAAAGTACAACTGGCTGCTATTTCCAAGTATCATATTGGCTTGCATGACAATAACATTATGTCTCATAGATTATGCAAGGCCTTTTTGAGAGGAGTTTTTCTCCTAAAGCCACCTATAAAGCATCCTCCTCCGCAATGGGATCTAAACTTAATGTTGGCATCCTTGATACTACCTCCCTTCGAACCATCTGCTTCATGTTCTTTGAAGTTATTGACATGGAAAACTATATTTTTACTGTCTGTCACTTCTGCTAGAAGGGTTTCTGAGATTCAAGCTCTCTGCATTCGTTCACCTTATTTGGTTTTTCATAAGGACAGGGTATCGTTAAGAACTAACCCTTCCTTTCTCCCCAAGGTTGTATCTCAAACCAATATTAACCAATCTATAGATCTACCAGTCTTTTTCCCTAACTATTCCGACAGAGCTGAACAGAAACTGCATTTTTTGGATGTCCATCGTCAGCTCAGGTACTACTTGCATAGAACTAAACAAATTAGAAAATCGGACCAATTGTTTGTTTCCTATGCAGAAAACAGGATAGGTCTTCCAGTTTCTAAAGTGACCTTATCCAGATGGTTGACTTCCACCATTTCCTATGTGTACTCTCTCAGAGGCAAACAACTATCTTCTAAGCCAAAAGCACACTCGACCAGGAGTCTATCCACTTCTGCAGCCTTTCAGGATAGGCTACCCATTGATACCATTTGTGTAGCGGCTACTTGGGCCACGCCTCATACATTTGTCTCTCATTACAAGTTGGATTTGGCCTCCAGAGATAGGGCCAGTTTTGGTTCCACAGTTCTCAAGAGTCTGTTCCATTGAGCCACCCGGGATACAGGTGCTAGGACGGTCCCATCCAGCAAGTATGAAGGCGAGATTGACAACTTAACATTTAGAAGTTATGTACCTACCATAACGTTCCATGTTAGTTGTCTTCTCGCCTTCTTTCTTGGCCCTCCCTCCTTCCCCCTGGCCTGGACAGATCTTGGAGAGTTCCTATTAGATTGTTTCCTCCAGTACGTTGTTATGAGGATTTCTTTTAGGAACCATTGTTTCTAGTTCTCTTAGGATAGTCTTTAGCAGGGTAAGTTAGCTGCCAAACGAGATCTGAGGTAGTTCCGCCTTGCATCATGGGATATAGGGTTGCCTCGAGCTGGTAAAAGGAGTTCTCGAGCTAAAGCAAGTGCCGAGTCGGAGCCGAGGATCGGCTCCGAACCCATCCAGCAAGAAAGAAGGCGAGAGAAGACAACTAACATGGAACGTTATGGTAGGTACATAACTTCTAATTTTTGGCTACTGGCAGTCTTTCCGTGGGTTTGTTTCGAGTATGAGTGGCAAGGAATGTGTGTCGGTATGCAGGAACAGTGGCGTGAGTAGTGGAGAGAGGTAGTTATGATATTATGTTAGATGGTTATCTCACTCTTTTCCTGAGGTGATTCGTCCATGTGCGGGAGGTTTTCCTAATCCATAGCATAAGAAATGTTCCCGCTCTGGTAATTAGTTGTTGGTGGGGGAAGGGTGTGCACCTGTCCTCTGCTAGGTATAGCTTTCCACTGAGCAGTTCACTTTTTAGAAAAAAAAAAATTACAGGGGTTTGCAGAATGTCTGGAACCTTGTTATACGTTTGGTCTGTATAAAAAAAAAAAAAAAAATCAACATTAAAGTTTCGGTCTTGGAAAAGGACTGGTTATTAATGTAATACCTTGAAAAAAATCTTGACAAATGATAGGTTAAGCAGCTGCTTGTCATCCTAAATTACAGCTCCTGATGTGTTTTCATTTTCTTTCTCTCTCTCTAGTGAACTGCAAAATTCTACATATGCTATACACATTCTTTAATCCCTCATAAAGTTTTCATTTACCATCTCTTTGTATACTACTCGAGTCCTCCAGTAATTGTAACTGGAAAGTCTGCAGTACGAAATCGCAAAAATGTGTATGATTCATAGATTGGTACCTGTCACAGGTAATTTTAAGCCTAACAAATTTCTCTTCAACTCTGCATCATCTGTTGGTGAGGTGAACACCGTAAACATTAGGTCAACATGCTGCAGTAATAACATTACAGTGGTAGGCCTTAAGCAAAGGTGCTCATCCAGTGTAGAAATTACCATGTTATTCAGACTAATACTGCTCAATGCAGATTATAAATTAAGACAGTTAACCAGTTGGTTTCAGTTTCTGCGTTGTTGTCAAGAAATTCTGTCATGCAGTTTAATATTTTAATAGTGTGTATATGGATCATGCTGAATAGTTCATTTATCAAAATCAATCTAAAACTGTACTCAAATGCAAACATGTTGTTTCATGGCAACATTATTATCATCTACAAATGCTTACAAAATGTCTCATTCACTAGTGCTGAGGTTATTTTAAGTAATCCATATTCTACTCAGAATAAAAACTGGTGCAATTTCAAGAATGGAATGCAGAGCTTAAAAGAAATTATTTTAACATCAGTAGTGCTATGTTAGATTAACACATTTAAGAGCATTCTCAATAAATCGGCCGGGAATACAGCTTATGGTCTCTTATACAATTGGATGCAGAAACCAGAATGGTTGGTCTGGAGGATGGCATTGGACTGGACTGACCTGCTAGATAGAGCCTTGAGTTAAACGCTTGCAGTGCACATGCAGTACATGTGGGAATGGTTTAGACCGCATGAGACTTGAGCAATGGGAATGGCAGTTTAATCATACCTCTCACTCTCTTAGTGCAAGAAATCTTGACAAAGGCCCAAAATTAGGGACAGGTTTTAAACATACCTCTTGAGGGGTCTTAATTCAATGTTAGGATATTTTAATTTAATCCATGGTAAAATAACTACATCATATTAATTCACTAACAGATACAAATAAAACCAGCATCTTTTAACTATCCTATGACCTTCCTAGCTGAAGTTGATAGTCAGCCACATTTTTCCCATTTGATCCACATTATGAGGGCTAGTAGAGATGGAGGGTCGAAAGCTATGATTTTCGATATTGCTCTTTTAAATTTATAAAGTGGTTAAAGTAACAGGATTTGTTTTAAAGTACATTTTCCAGAAAACCACGGGTGTGTGTGGGCCAGGAAGGGAGAGACAAGTATCTGGACATTTTGCATGACGTTGTACATTTGAGAGGTATAAAGTTTAGTATATAAGGGGTGAAGGAAGGGGAAATTCTTTGGCACTCAGTAGTAGCACTTAGAACTTGGGACACAGCAAAATTAGGATCAACAGTGGGGACAAGTTGTAGGGATTACTCTTATGGACTTGGTAGAGTGGTGGAGTAGCAGTTTGCATTGGCTTGGGTATTCTGAATGGAGGAAGCATGCGGCTCAGGAATTGTCATGGTTGTGAATATTGACAGGTCCCTTCATTGGTGTGGTTTAATTTTAACATACTCGACTGGTAGTTAAATTTATCTTGGATATTGATAGGGTCATTGGAAAGCATAGCTTCAATTATAGCTGCTTTGTCATATATGTGAGTGGTGGTGGTACATTTCTTCCCGGGTTGGCAGGATAGGTTGTCCTTGCATATGTCTTGGAATATGTATTTTGGATGATTTACATGTCTTTTCTTTCTTGCAGATGGGGTCTTGGAATGCTGCAGCTGTAATTTGGAATAGGTGGGTATAAAGTGGAGCCTTCTCTCTACATATCAGAGGGTTTATTTTTCTCCTTTTCGTTATAGACAGTGGTGTGCCGTGTAGCAGTGGAGGCGATACACAGTGAATTTGCAGAGGATGGAAGCAGTGGTGAGTGAGGAGGTTACACATGGGAAGCACGTGTGGGCAACAGTTACTGATGGAAATGGCTGAAGTGCAGAAGGCATCATGCGGTGGCTTGAAAGGGGATTTGAAAGGTGATGTTTTGATAGGATGGATGTTCTTGCCACTGGAATGGGGCAAAAGGAGGGTCTGAGTAACCACCTTAATAAGGCATGTTAGAGCTCTGTGTTTAATTAGTGGGAGCTGATTATTGTGTTGATATGGGGGCAAGTAAGGAAGAGGTAGTTAGGGGGCCAAAGGGAGAAAACTTTTGGGGGTGTTTTATGAGAATTATGAGGATCTCATGGGATAAGTAGAGTTATGACATTTATAGGAGCATAGGAACTTATTAGGCTACAGCCCAATGGCTTTTGCAAGCCAGTGAAGTTCAGTCCTGGCTTTCCTGGAATCTTGGGGTGGTTGAATTCACTCATGCAGTTGTTTGACCCATATGTGGAGGAAGGGCCAATGAGGTACTGGATAGGATGCTGGAGTTTGTTCCTAATGGGTGGTATTTGCGGGATGAAAAATTTGTCCCTTCAGTACGTAGTGTTGATGTTACATACCAGGTTAAGGTTTTACAGAATAGTACAAGGATCATTTCACTTGGGGTTTGAGTGAATTTTGTAGATAGGATTTTAGGAAGCATGGTAGGTAGGTGGCTGGTTGGGGTACTTTTAGGAACTGGGTGTGTGGTTACAGGGGAGTTAGAAGATTTAATGGAACCTTGGTGGCAGGATAAAGCAGCTATAGGGGTGATATGCTACAGTTGACAGGGTACTGGGTCTGTGACTTGATACTAGTTTTGACTGGGTGTCTGAGTTCAAGGGGTATAGTTTGTGGTTTTGTTGTGGTTATAGGTTGTCAATCCATTCAGGTTGAGCAATGATTTCAGCTTTAAAGGAAGCAGGCTAAAAGGGTATGTATTCTCTTGATGTGGATGTTCTGGTTTTACAGTGGAGTCATGGTAACTTTACTTTATTTAGTTTCATTAGGGTGTGTTTCAGTGAGGGTATGGCAAGGTGGGTTTATGACGAGATTCTAAAGTGCTTTCCAGATGATGGGTACACCAAATGATGTTTGGCTTGACCCTTCCCTTTATGGGAAGTAGTGGGTTGAACAATTTTGGGTAGAAGGGAGGGGGAGCAGCCTGGTCAGGCTGGTTGGCGGAGAAGAGGGGATAGGCTTGCCCTCTTCTGTTCCCCCTCTGGTGCCTGGATGTTCATTTCAAGGATTTGGAGGAAGCTTGCTGAATAGATAAGCAAGCTGAGGTAAGGATACTGCTTATTTGGTGGAAGGTAATTTAATGGATGGTATATGAAGTGAGATGGGACACTGCTTCATAAGTAAAGTAAGCTAGCAGAGGTATGGACTCTGCTTGTTGGGCAGGGTGAGTAGGTACCCTGACCCGATTAACATTACAAGGATGGTGCTTCATAAGTAAAGTAAGTGAGCAGAGGTATGGACACCGCTTACTGGTCAGGGTGAGTAGGTACCCTGCCCTGATCAACATTACAAGGATGTTATGCTGTGTTTAGAAGCAATTATATTATGACTAGTTGTATTGAATTTGAACAAGTTATGTTATGGAAATTTAATAAAGGTCGTCAAATCTCATTTGGTGTGATGTGTTTATTGAAGGGTACCGGGACAAAATAGTATAGAACTTCTTGACTATATTGCAATTATTTTTCTTGGTCTTCCTGATATGATTGCTTTCTAAAGAAAACACATCTCACATGCTAGATAGTCCCTGAAGGCATTCTTTGTCCAACCCTAAAACCATGCTTGATTTGTTCTATTATATTGATTTTGCCCAGACATTTGATGAGATGTTGGTTTACCATTTTTCCCTGCACTTTTGCTTTAGGGCTAGTTTTACTGATATTTTTCATTTTCTTCACATCCTGTCATTTGATCTGTGGTATGATCTGAACAGGCTTCCAAAGTTCAGGTAATAGATTTTGTGCCAGGCTTCTGTTTGCAACTTTTGTGACTGACAGACCTAAGAATGCAGCAACCTTGAATAATACAGGCAAGATACAGGAGATATCATGTGGTGAGCCAAGATCTTCTATTTTGATGTTTTTTTTTAATGTGCAGTCTGTTGTTAGACAAAAATGAAAGTATCAAATATGGTAACAAAGTCAGTTGCTGTTGCAGAGAAATGCAGGAGACAATACTTATGTGGTGAGTACCAGATGAAAAATATGTGCTTTTATTTGATGGTTTTCTTGATACAGTACTATCAAATCACTTTTAGTAGATGATTCAGTTTATTCCTTTATTTTGCTTCTATGGTATAGTTGTTTGTGTTTCTTTTGACAAAGCAGCATACTTTTGTTTTCATCTTTAGAAGAGTTTCCTTCTTTGGCATATGGTTTATCATCTTCCATTGTTTGGCTTGCATATTTAAATTCTTTTCACAGAGAGATGCATAGAAGTACATCTTTGCGTTCTATGTCTGCATCTGACTTCTGTTAGTCACAGTAAATATTTTTTCAGGGCTCATCATCTGTTTCATTCTAATTTCCATGATTTTCCCTTTTTCCTTTGTTGTCTTATAATGCATTAATAATCCATTTGTTCACGTTCTGATATGACTAACTGGGCCATCTTTAAATAGAGTAGCAATCAGCATTTTTTTTAAATAATATCATTGTTTATTTCCAGAGAAACAGAATAAGAATGACCAACCAACTCTATTCAGTTTTTGTTCTAGTCTGTGAGACTGAAAAGGTTTTGAGACTTTCAGTATATAAAATCCCGACAAGTTTTGGTGAATTTTTGATAGTAAATGCTGGTAGATTGTCACACAGTTGACTAATCCATATATCCAAGGTTATGTTGTTAGCTGAAGTCCTGGTTAATATATCCAGCATAGCATATCATTGGCACATGTCATTTTATCAGTCCCTGTAGGATATTTGAGAGGTTTTATTTATCTAAATGAGAAACATTTACTTCAAACCTCAGTATGCATTTGTCAGATGGATTGAAATTAGCTGGAAGGAGTAAGTCAGCTGTTGACCATGACATAAGAGAGCTCTTGGAAAGTATTGCCCCGTCACTTCATTCAGAATGTTCACTTCTGCACTAGGAAAGATAACTACAGGTCTTCTCTTCCTGCAGCACATGGCCACTGCTGTTCATGTAGCTTTACAGACAAATGTATCAGAGCACCTCTTGCCTTAAGCCTGTTCTATGTTTTCTGTACTCTGTTTAACTGGGGACATTGAGGTCTGGTTCTTGTATATGAGACATATCTCTGATACTGCACCATGGGAGTTATGGGTGAGGAAAGATGTACCTAAAGGCTCCTGATGTGGAGAAGAATTACTCACAACCCTTCTGTTTTGAAATATGTCATTAGTTAGGTCTCCTCTTGCACTGTTACAGGGGGTTGCTTTACACATTACCAGGGCATTGTTGATGCTAAGTAGGAATACACTCTTAAGGAAGACTCTAGAGGCTGAAGCTTTATATAAATGTATATAGGTATAGATAGATAGATAGATAGATAGATAGATAGATAGATAGATAGATAGATAGAAGTGTGCAAACAGTTTTTTGCCTGTTGTAAGGCAAGGTAAAACTAACTGTGTAGGGAATGTGACTACATATAGATCATGATTATTTAATGAAACTTGCAAGGGAGAATGTTGGATTACTGAGGCAGTGATTTTTCAGCTCAAAGTGCTGAAGATCATCTTGTTAGTTGTTTGTTGGCATGTTTAATGGTAGTGTATCTAAAAATATAAGTATTTGCATGGATTTAACAAACTGGTTAAACTATGAGAGGATTCTATACTGTTATTTACACAGGAAGAAGAGTGCAGGCAACAACACAGGAAGAAGAGTGCAGGCAACAACACAGGAAGAAGAGTGCAGGCAACAACACAGGAAGGGCAACAACACAGGAAGAAGAGTGCAGGCAACAACACAGGAAGAAGAGTGCAGGCAACAACACAGGCAGAAGAGTGCAGGCAACAACACAGGAAGAAGAGTGCAGGCAACAACACAGGAAGAAGAGTGCAGGCAACAACACAGGAAGAAGAGTGCAGGCAACAACACAGGAAGAAGAGTGCAGGCAACAACACAGGAAGAAGAGTGCAGGCAACAATCCATTGCTAAAAGGTCTGTTTGAGCACAGAACTTGTAGACAATGCCTTTTGTCCAAAGTGGAAGGAAAAGTAGTGAGGTATAGGAGTATTTGATTGAGGGGGTACCTAGAACATATACCAAAGCAAGGAGTAATGCTGTAAATGCCATTTGAAATGTCAGGACCTGCTAGACTAAATCCCAAAATACAGAAACTGACTAGCTGAAAGAACAGACTTACTTATACCAAGTCTGAGATATCATTTCTTGGAATATTCCCTTTCCACTAAGGGATGGCAACCACATGGTGGGTACAAGATGCCCCCCCCTGCAAAAAGAAGCTTAAAGGAGAAAAGTGATTTTTATGATTTGATCTTCTCCTATGTTTTCAGTCTTTTTTTTTTTAGCTTGTCGTCATTCGGCATTTCAAGTGCCAACATTTCAATAGGAAGCTCTATAAATTAATACAAAGGGAGAAAATACCTGAATGCATTCAGCCTCAGTAAGAAAATTAAGATGGGATCAATAAATAAACCTGTTTAGTAATTGTTAGAAACTACCTGATCAATGTTTTTTTACTGTTGTATACCTTCACAGTAATGGAATTAGAAAATATTCACTTTAGTATTTAGGTTAAATGATGGTTTCATTATTGTACTGGTTTAAATACAGCTTATTACATTTCTGTTGCAGCCAAAATTTGCACCTTTTAAATTCATTCACTTTGAAGGGCATTTTATTATAGCTGTTTTTAAGTTCCATAATGATATGGTATTATAAATACTTTTCATAACTCTGTATGGCCCATACATTAGTCTATATAGGCCTATACTGTAAATGTTCCAAGAATTATAACTAAATATCTATATAAGTAAATATACAAAGTATACTAGAAATATACTGTAAACCAAGTTATATCTGAAAGCACACCTCAAAGATAGTTACTTTGCTTTTAAAGTCACTTTTATTTGACATATATTTTGCTGCATTGTATATTAACAAAATAAGTTCAAATTTTAGTGAAAACTTATTTTATTATTTTATTGATAAATAGAAGTATGCATATTTTACATACCATTGGATCTTAAAGCATTTTAGAGAAGGAATTTGTCTTAGATGGGTGCTGGATTTATAAGTGCAATGAAGAGATGTATTCTGATATAAAAACTTTGGATAGCTGCCACCTATTTAAGATTAATGTATACACTCATTTAGTTTGCACAAATAGGCACCTCAATGTTTACATTATACTCCGTGGTTCATATTACAGGTAGGCAACATTTTTAGGCAGTCTTTTCAGCAATATAGCATAAAATGTTGCCAGTTCAGGATGGCCCAGAAATTTAATGGAGCAAAAAAGTGTGATTAGCATTTTATCATCCAGTGACCTGTATCTGTGATTTCCCAGTTGTATCTGTTCTTTGTGATCTGTAATTATAAATTGCCCAGATTATATTATGGATCACTGCAAACAAGAAATGGTATGAGTGATGAATAAATGATGTAAGGTAACAGAATTACTAATATATATATATGTGTGTGTGTGTGTGTGTGTGTGTGTGTGTGTATATATATATATATATATATATATATATATATATATATATATATATATATATACATTAAGTAGCATCATGTATGCAAATAGAAGGAAAGATAAATGGACAGATGGATAGTCAGTCAGAAGATGGACAAATAGATGGATAGACAGACAGAGAGACAGGACTGCACATTATTTGAAGTTTTACACATGCAGACTAAACTTTGTCACTGTGGTCAAACAGCTAAGATAGCACCCTGTAAAATTTTTAGTGGTTAAAATATGCAATGTTTAAATCATTTAGCAATAATCTGTTCACCTCATTTTCTCTGTAATAATGCTGTAATTTGTTCTTCTATTTGTATATTCATCAGAATATAGATGCTAAAAGCTCATGATGAATATAAGCAGTTTCACATGTATTAACAAACTGAAAGTGTAGTCTTCTGTCCTTGCAAATGTAAACTATGTTATCTGCCTTACATTAGTGACTCTAGGCAAATAGTTTAATTCTGGGCATATTAGCAAGATCTTGCTCAATGTAATGGTCTGTAGAATGAAGTGATAAAGCAAATAAAACCAAAGGATTATTCTCTGCTAAATTGCTTGAGAGTTTACAGTGAAGCTCTTTAATTGATGCATTAAGTGGTCACACTTGGACCCTACAGACAAAACAGTTGGCAATTTATAAACTACCTCTGCATTCCACTGGGACATATAATTCAATTAGTTTGTGTAATGCTTGCTAATAAATCATGCTATATGTACCCAGCTGCACAGCAGATAAGAAAACAAGTTGTTTTCAGAAAGCTCCCCATAGATCAGTGCATTTGCATTTTGTGAAATGAGCTATTATACATACAGGTAGAGTAGAAAAAGCCTATAGGTATATTAAAGGGCATTAACATTATAAGATAAAACACACAGACATCAAAATGCACTTTCATTTAGGATATAAAATCATTTCACTTTTAGCTTAGATCACTTGATTTCTGAAGTACAGTATGTTGCTCTATGAATATGTTAGCAAAAGCTGTCTGAAGGTAAAGTAATAGCCGTTATCAATTTTAATCAAGAAACTTATTCAAAGAATGTTATAATCTGCTTTCTTACTAACACCTCTGTACTTGTATATCTATTTTATGCCTTAAACCATCATGAATTATTTGTATTAATGTATTATCATGAAACTTATATGGAAAAATAGGCTAATTGTATGCATGTGTATATACACACACACACACACACACACACACACATACAAGTGCACACTGCATACACACACATACACACCGAGGTATGTATTTACATGTGAAAGTGAAAGCCCCATGTGTGTGTGTGTGTGTGTGTGTGTGTGTGTGTGTGTGTGTGTGTGTGTGTGTGTGTGTGTGTGTGTGTATGGAGTGTGTGCACTTGTATTTGTGTGTGCACTGTGTCTGCATACACGTGTGTGTGTGTGTGTGTGTGTGTGTGCGTGTGTGTGTGCGCATGTGAGTGTTTACGTCTGTGCATATATGTGTATGCATATGCATGTGCATATGTATGTATGTATGTGTGTGTGTGTGTTTGTGTGTGCATGCGTGCGTTTGTGTGTGCGGGTACAGTACATGCATGTGCCTGTGTGTGTGTGTGTGTGTGTGTGTGTGTGTGTGTGTGTGTGTATGTGGGTATGTTTATGTGTGTTTGGGTCTTTGTGTCAATGTGTGCATCATCCTTATTTGCTATGTGAAATATTGACAAAACAAATGATGACTGCTGTCTTTGTTGAATTTTGTTTATGATTCAAAATAAAAATGAATTAAGAGTATGTAAATAAAATGTACAACTGCATAGACAGTAGCACTCTTCTCTTTCTTGCTTTATGTAAGTCTTAACAAGAACATGTGATCCATATTCTGCTTTGTGTGAAAATCATATCACATCTGATCCACAGGGATTTCTTCTCAGTGTAAGAATGAAATAGGAAACACCAGTATCAAAAGACTTGACTTTAAACACAAGACATACAGGTCATGCAGTCCTATTCAAGCTCTTCAGATTTATCTACTTTTTGTTGAGGTATAACCAGACTAAGCATTAATGTAACAGTACATAAAATAGAAGCACATAGGCAATAATTTATCCAGTAGATGCTGAATAATAAATGAATGCTAGAAATTAAGATGTCAGTGGTATATACCATGTCATATTAGGAATTAACGTGACCTAATGCATTAGTTATTTTTTTATCTAAATACATTAGACTTTTGCCTTCATTTAATTGTCATGGACTCTTTGCAGATTAATTAAACTTTCACTATACGTTATGCAGAATATGGGCTGGATCTACTTTTTCTAATGTCCTCTGTATTTTGCACAGACATCTAAATTTAAATATGTCATTCATCATTAGTTGGAATATATTATGTCGGAGCATAATCTGAGCATGTTTTTTATACTTTATGTCTAGCATTTTACATTAATTAGTTCTTTTCATTTTTTTTCCACTAAAGGTATCCCAGTGTATCTCCACTGAATTTCTATTAATTTAGTCATTAATGAATAATTCACAATGCTTGAAATTCTACATGTTTCAGTATTTATCTGAGTGATGTAAATAGTTGAAGTTTCCATGTTTATTTTGAATAACCAGTAGAAGGTTTGTGGAATCTAGTCTGAGCTGAATTACATTTGTATTTGTAATTCAGAATTGTTGGTCACAATAACCACTGTTACGTGCCACTGCCTGAAAAAGCTGCATGTTGTGTTTGATGCTAGGAAAATTAATCATGTACAGGTTTGATCTACACAGAAAGCTGCTAGTACATAATCCTGCATAGACATTAATTTTCAGAGTGGGTGTGTGCTGCCTTTTTGAGCTCTCATTCTTCAGAAGAGATGTCATGTCAAAACTCCTCTATTTCATATGAGTGTAGTCTGCTCAGTTTTAAAACATCCGGTGAAAATTGATAGAGACAAAATTTATCAGATGTTGTAAATTAACTCATAATCCCATTGCTAGTCCCTATGCAAAAAAAATCACTTGATGAAGCAGTATGTATCAAAATAGCAATAATGATACTGATTTATGTTAGACAATTGCACACTATATAATGAAAAAGCCTCAGCAGAATGGAAGATAAAAAGCTAAGGCATAATCATTCATAATGTAGACATATGCAGCATTATAATAAGGAATGTGCTTTACAACTTTGTGTAGTAATTTATAAGCAAAACTCAGAACACTATATATATATATATATATATATATATATATATATATATATATATATATATATATATATATATAACATATTTAAATGTACGTAGGTAGCATTAGCATGTTGCATATCATTTGTATGGTATGCCTACAGTCAGTTGCTGTCTTCCAAATCCATTGCTTCCAAAATCAGGAGATGGTCACTAAGTGCTTAATACAGAATATACCAATTTATATTTCAATAACGTTCTAAACAGGACATTGTGTGTGTTTTACAATATTAAGCAGTCATACAGTACAGATCAAATAAGATGTGTATCATGAAAAGAATGCTTAATTCACTTTCCATACACACACACACAGTCACGCACAGACACACACACACACACACACACACACACACAGATATAAATATATATATATATATATATATATATATATATATATATATTTACGCACACACACATATTTACAGACACATACATACATATATATATATATATATATATATATATATATATATATATATATATTTATTTATTTTTTACACACACACACACACACACACACATATATATATATATATATATATATATATATATATACATATGTGTATACAGGCAAAACTAATTGTATAGGTATAATGTCAGCATATGAATTACAAAAATATGGTGTTATAACTTCTTACATAAAATTCCTGTCAAGGATTACTTTGCATTCTTAATAAAAATAAGAAAATAGGATTCATGCTGGTATTGCTCATTTAAACCACAGTTTACTAAGTTAAAACAGGAAATGAGCATTTTCACCCTTGTCAGAGCTTAATCAGATTTAAGTTATAGATAGCAGTAACAAATAATATATACTTGTATATGTTACATATAAAGCACTATGTAAATAACATTAAAGGCTTTAATATGAAAGCACTTAAAACAGAATGCATTCAATGATAGGAACACTGGTATATACATAGTTTGCATCTTTATTATGGTTGCCAATATAATTTCTATAAAACTAGTTTTCCCTTTTTTTTGCTTTGTTCTTCCTCAAGAAAAGTGTGTACTATCATTAGGGCTTGGAAAATTGCATTTCATCTGTACTACTATGTTATGTTGTCTGGTTTTATATATATATATATATATATATATATATATATATATATATATATATATATATATATATATATATATATATATATATATATATATCCATACATCCATCCTTAACCCCTTTTGCCATTATGCATATGGGGTTGGGGTGTCACTTCCACAGTGACAATTATCTTAAGCCAAGGATATATATATATACATATATATATATATATATGTGTGTGTGTGTAGATATATATATATATATATATATATATATATATATATATATATGTGTGTGTGTGTGTGTGTGTGTGTGTAGATATATATATATATATATATATATATATATATATATATATATGTGTGTGTGTGTGTGTGTGTATGTGTGTGTATTTATAAATATATATATATATATGTGTGTGTGTGTGTGTAGATATATATATATATATATATATATATATATATATATATATATTTATATATACACATACACGGGTCTATTTTGGAAGCTGGAAGTTTCAGAATGTTGAAGTTAATATGGTGGAGACCATAAGACTGAAGTTTTCAAACGAACAGTTTAAATGGAGATCGCTGTACAGCACAGAATGGGAAATTTACCATTCTCTTCACTGTAGTGCGATCTCGGAATTGGTATATTTAATTACCAGGGGGTGTTGGGGGAGCAGGAGGACTTTTTGTTTTTATTTATTTATTTATTTATTTTTTGTGTGTAGGTATCAAACTTTCAATACTTCTTAGTTATGGTCTCAACCATATGAAGTTTGAAGTTTTCAAAGATTGAGCTTCCAAAATAGCCCTATATATATATATATATATATATATATATATATACATATATATATATATATATAGAGAGAGAGAGATATCTAGCTTGTTTTATTTATTTATTGACCAGGTAAGTGGACATATTTTCATTTTTCAATAGTGAGTGATGAGAGTACTTTCAGGTTAAGAGACTTGCTGAGAGTCACATAGTAGGCAAATAAAGGTAGAAGGAATAAAAATTAATAAAACTCTATACCCTGGGCAGAAGAAGTAGCACATTAATAACTCAGAGCTTCAGCCCTCTGTACTAACTGCTATATATATAATGCATGAGCCTTTGAATGCATATACCTTTGTACTTGTGTGTGTGTGTGTGTGTGTGTGTGTGTGTGTGTGTGTGTGTGTGTGTGTGTGTGTGTGTGTGTGTGTGTTTATAGATACACACACACATATATATATTAATATATACATATATATATATATATATATATATATAAAGAGAGAGAGAAAGAGAGAGAGAGTGATTGGGCAGGGAAAGGTGTTTGCTTCTTCTGCATGAAATCTGTTCATCTATTCTCTGCAAAGCAAAAGTTAATGCATGCCTCCTTGATCTCACTTTCACTCACATATTCCAATTCCCTGACAACTTTCAAACTCCAGGAATTTGGGAACACCTTAAAATTAAAGAATTAAAAATAGAACATACTTTACTGTAATAAAAGCCTGAAAATCCTCATACTTAACTGTATTACCTGGTTATGAACCATACAAATGTAACCTCCTGATTAACATGAAATGTGAAATGGAAGAAAAGCAGAATATAAAGTGAGTTGCACTCTGGAGCAAACAAAATGT
The DNA here is from genome assembly GCF_019279795.1 of Protopterus annectens. Taxonomy (NCBI): domain Eukaryota; kingdom Metazoa; phylum Chordata; order Ceratodontiformes; family Protopteridae; genus Protopterus; species Protopterus annectens. Next base: position 244,419,352 of record NC_056730.1, on the reverse strand, counting down.
CAGCAAATACTGATGTTAGACAGACAGCCTGAACAAGCCAAACATGTTCTCTAGTCACCAAAGCTGCAGGAGCCATTTTTATTCTAAAGAAGTCTTTTATCAGATGAAAGCACTTAATAAAATAAATTGTTTGGATTATGTTTGTGTATATTATTTTCCAGGTGTGTTTACATGTATTAAGCTGTTACCAAGGTATTGGACTGGCTATTAATGTTCCCAAGTGAGATCTGTAAAGCTAAAAGTAGAAAAGTTGAGATGTGGGTGAAAATGCATAGAGTCATTGCACTGTGGAGAGAAAAGACAGGAAAGGACAAGTTTTAGAAGGTTAACATGTATAGTCCCCCCCCCTCTCATTCTTATCTGTGAGGAAGGCATCCTGACCCTAAGTGCTATGCTCTAGCACCTTGCACATTATTTGGGGGGGTATTAGTTCAAATAGGGAGTAAGTATAGGACCGAAAGGAAGTAACTCAGGTTTTGTCCTCAGCAAATTCCCAGTTCCCAGGCAACAAGTGTACTGTTTCTGATTGGCTGCTGCTATGGGTTACACATACAAGACGTGACCTTCTTACCACTTCCTCTCTATCCAAAGAAGTAGGAAGTACATTGTCTTCATTTCTGAGGCATAGTGATACCGCCGTAGTTTGTAAGAAGAGAGTAATGTTATCTTGGGTGAATTCCTGATTGCACTTTAAAAATACTGCTATTAATTGCATAGTTTGGCTTCCTGTCTTTATGTTTAAAATATTTTGTCTTGCCCAGCAGAGTAGAAAGAATGCAGAAAGATCCAACTGAAGACATGCTTGGAGTTTACTAAGAAGTGTTTGAAAGTTTTCTTGGAGAGGGAAGTCTGAATTATCTCTAAAAATATGTCTTATTGCTACTGTGTAAAGTAATGAGGAAGGAAACGGGCCAGCAATTAGAGTGGAGAGGTTCAGATCATTGTAAATTGCTAAAATGTTCATGAAAAAGCCATTAAAAGACTGAGAGATAGGTTGATGGATATGAATAAATACTGTAGAAAAACAGTGATAGTATGGATTACAGGCTGAGAGGGTGGTTGTATAGATAAAGGGACCAGGAATTTAGCTATAGTGGGGTAATTAGGAAGACTACCCTTGGAGAAAGATATTAGGGGCATGATCAATAACACTAATCAGGTGAATGTGCAGTACTGGCATTTGTTTAAACAGTCAGGGATGAATGAGTTCACAGTTATGGGTATGTGTGTGTATGTGTGTGGCTGTGTGTGTGTGTGTGTGTGTGTGTGTGTGTGTGTGTGTGTGTGTGTGTGTGTGTGTGTGTATGTGTGAGTGTGTGTGTGTGTGTGTGTGTGTGTGTGTGTGTGTGTGTGTGTGTGTGTGTGTGTGTGTGTGTGTGTGTGTGAGTGTGTGTGTGTGTGTGTATGTATGTGTGTGTTTGTATATCCATGTGCGTGTGTGTGTGCCTCTGTGTACGTGTGTGTATCTTCATGTGTATATGTGTGTGTGTGTGTGTGTGTGTGTATGTATGTGTATGTATGTGTACGTGTGTGTGTGTGTGTGTGTATTTGTATATCCATGTGCGTGTGTGTGTGCCTGTGTGTACGTGTGTGTATCTTCGTGTGTGTGTGTGTGTGTGTGTGTGGGTGTGTGTGTGTGTGTGTGTGTGTGTGTGTCTATGTGTGTTGTGTGTGTGTGTGTGTGTGCTTCCATATGTGTGTAGTAGTGTCTTGCTCTGTAACTCTATGTAGTAACTAGAAAACAGGAAAAGCAGTTTTGAAGGACATAAATACTGCCAGCTTCTGTACACTGACAAATTAAGAAGTCTATTGGCCTTCGTTAATATCTCTGAATATAGTATTACATCTGTTTTTCTCAATCAGCTGAATCCATGTGCATTATGTTTTAATACAGACATTAGTGAATGCTGAAAAAAAATTACATTTACATAGGTAAGTGCCAGTAACATCTTCATCCTATCTGCTGCTTGATGCCTTGCTCCACACAGCATGAGCTATTTCTGTACTTTATCACAGAGTTTTTACAACACTTCAGAATCTTTTCCGTTTGGTATACACTGTAACTAATTTTGAGCTTTACTTGCAGCCCTGTATTCGAGTCCCTCATTTTTGTGTTGACTTATGTTATATGTCTTTTAGCATGTCTTATATTCCAATGTCATCCTTAAAAAGAATAATTGTACTTTTTGAGGTTTATCTAATTAATAATTGTATATAATATAGACAATAAAACATAAAACAGATGTGAAATCTACATGCATCTGCCAGTATTATTAATGCAAGAATTGCACAAGCTTAAAAAATAGACTGGTATGAAAACAAATCTTCTCACTGTTCACTGCCTGACCATTTTCATGTATTTAGACTTCATTCTTACATCTGACTGTCAAAATTAGGGGTATAATTCTAACCCCATTATATCCAAAGCTCAGCTTCTAGCAGCTGGGTCTATGTGAATGAAACATTTAATCCCTAATGAAAACTAAGGCAAGTAGTTTGGGAAATGAGAAATACATATAGATAATACTGTACAGTTAGGGGTTTCACTGTACACCAGTGAGACTGCATGTACATTATTTCAATATGTTATGCAAAAGGAAATCAGCATTCCTGATTAAATATTCAGTGGCCCTAACTTAACAAGGAACATCTACATCATGACAAAGTTTTGACTGTTATGTACTATTCTAGATATGTCTTGCTACCAGTTAGAGATATAACTTGCATGGAGACTTAAAAAAAAATTCTAGCATAACATCAGTGGAAAAGATTTAATACAATGGCTACCATGTGTTATATATTTTTAGGCTACCAGACAAATAAAGCCTAAACAATGTAACCTAATTCATTGCATTCAGTGTTATTGTGATATACTTACCCTAATCATAATTCTGGAAACATATTTTTTCTGTCCACATTTCTGCATAATGGACTCTTTGTGTTATCGGGACAAGGCTCCTAACCATCCATTTTCTTCCAAGATATACCTTTAGATCCATTGTTCAAAGCTGATTGCTTCTCACAGCTACCTCTTTTTAAAATTCATGATTTGTTCCTTACAGGCAGTATGAACACTCATTTAATAAATGAGATGAGAATTTCATTTTATACTAGCTAGAGAGCAATATCTAAATAGGGGCCTTGAAGGTGTTTCACTTTGTGGAAAGGTAGACAGACATGATGTCAGCAAGTCAGAAAGAGTGGCTCCATATGCACCTCCAAAAGGAGCCAATGGGGTACTGTCTGTATACAACCAGCCACAGAAATATTGCATGTTGGTCTCCAACAGTAGGTAGGGTCATTGCACCTTATTTCCACATAAGTATCTGTAGGGATATAGAAAAGAACTGTTTGCAGAATACAGTTTATTATGCTTAAGTCAGGCCTCTAATAATTCCACTGTCATCTTCTAATCATCATGGAAAAGGAACAGTTTACTTCTCCATAGGAGCACTGAAGATTCAGCTATGTATTATTATTTATCAGTGCCATATTTGTCTGCCTGTGAGTTAGTATACCTATTTATAAAGTATTTATATTTTTATCAATCTACATATATATTTTAACAACTTATAGATTCACTTAAGTCTGAAAAAGTCATCTTATAGAGCTCAAAAGACACATCTCTTTTTCTGGAAAGATGCAAGTCATTTCATCATTGTGTGCAAAATGTGTGCAAAAGTTTGAATCTGCCATAAAAGTTCATTTTCCTCTAGTTTAAGTGCCCATGGTCCCCCTCTTATGTTATGTTGCTCTTGATGTAAAATTGTAAACCGAAATTTATGAGTAGGGAATTCCAGTATGTGCCTAGCCAATGCATTAGTTGTATTTCCTTTATTAATGTGATAGACATGTTCATATATTCTTTGTTTCATTGTTCTCTCTGTCTTCCCTATATAAAAAGACTGGCATTGTTGGCATAATGCTACATAAACTATCCCCTTAGACTCACAGTTATGGCAGATTCAAATTTTTCGTCTTAATGAGTATGTCTCTATTATGTGCACTTTGAAACTTAAACAATTAGACAGGTAAATAACAATTTTCATTTAATTTAAAAATATAAGAAATTAATTTTGAAGGATTGTGGGCTGGTTTTAATGCCCTTTTAGAACAATATGTTTTTATATGTATGTAGTTTTTAATGTATTATAAGGTAATCAAAATATAGTACAATTAAATGATTTTATGTAGTTTTAAATTCATTAATATATAGGGTAGTAATACAAACTTAACCTGGGATATATACCTTTAATTTATTTTTTATGAAATGCATTCTTAATTAATTTGTTGATTGATTCAATGATGTTGATTATTTGAATGTTAATATAAATTGCTGTACCAATCAAAAAGGATGTCTGAGGAAGTTTGGAAATTTATTCAAACGAAAGTGCTAACATAATAAAACTTTTCTAAGAGGAGAATACAGACGTTTTGCTTGTTTTGCTGGTTTAAAAAATCTACTTTGGTGACAGAAATGCTCAACTGTTCATAGGTTCATAGGTTGGTACTAGGCTATCGGCCCTAGGGCCTATGCAAGCCTAGCCATAACAATTCCCTGGATATTTCATCCCACAATATTTACTTCTCTGGACCCCTGTCTAGAAGGGTGACTGACATGATCCCTGGGGTGAATTTCCTGTCTCCCATCCAATCATCAAGGTTCCTTTTGAAGAGGGCCAATGAGGCACGCTGATTGACATGTATAGGCAGTCTATTCCAGAGTATGGGGAGCCTCTGGGTCAGGAACATATCCCTCCAGCATGCTTTGTTCATTGTGATGACAAGGTTTAGATCCCTGGAGCCTGTGGCTCTGAAACATTGGGATTTCTTTAAGTGGAGCATGTCCAACAGCTCAGGGTTTGACATTTCCTTGTGTGTTAAGCAGAGATCGCCTCTGAGTAGACGATATGCCATCGAGTATAGCTGGAGTTTTTTTAGATGGTCAGCATATGGCATCTGCTTTAGGCCTGTGATTCTTTTAGTGAGGTATTTCTGTGGCCTTTCCAGCTGTTGCAGATGTCTTGTGAGGTACATACCAAACGGGAAATTATACTCTATAATGGGTCTAATGAGGGATGAGTACAGTGGGACAATGACCTCCTTTTTATGGATGAAAAGCCCTTAGTGATGAAGTGTGCCACATAGGAGGATTTCCTGACTGTTGTGGTGATTATCAAAAGTGAGACCACTGCCCACCTGTGTCCCTAAGTTTCTCATCACACTTTTGATGTTTAGTGTCCTGCCACCTATGTGGTAATTCATGAGTACATGTTTTTTTCCAAAGGGGATAACTATACATTTCCTGGCATTAAGCTTGAGCCCATGGCTCTGGTACCAGGCATCTGTTTCTGTAAGGCCCTTTGTAGATCATCATCATCATTTGGATTCAGTAATGGCTTCCAGTTTGCAGTGCATGTAAACGAATTGTGTTAGTCAGAGTCCCTAGTCCTGTATTTCATCGAAGAGAAGAGATGAACAAGAGTGGTCCCAGGAGGACTGAACCTTGAGGTCGAGGTACTCCCACCTGTCACTGGAGCTGGAGCTGGATTTGTAGTTGGCTTTTGCTGCTGGTGTCTGCAGTCAATGCTTATCTGGCAATCCATCGATAGTTGATTAGGATTCATGTCCAGCTTAGTTTATTTGTGGGGGATGTATGGGGGAAGGTTGTGCTGGAGGGGTGGTGGTCCATAGGTGTGTGGCCCTGCCCTCTGTCCGCCCCACAGCTCAATTCAAAGAAGTCAAAGAGACAAGATCGATTCAGGGAGACAAGAAACTGGGTCCAAACTGTGTTTGGGTGGGGTCCAGTGTTTGAAGGGTTACAATGTTCTCGTTCATGATTTCCATGCATATGCATTCCATGCCCCTGCATGATCAGGGAGATGTAATTTGTCAGGTGGATGGTCAAGGTGGGATCCCCTGTGGAGTGGCTGGGATGTCAACTGATAACCACTGCTGCCCGCCACGCCCGGGGTGAAGGTGCCAGTTCATTTTGTATTTCATGTAGTACACTGCCTGGGATGTCATCTGGTCCCATGGATGCTGTATTCTTAGCTTTGGAGAGTGCAGTTTCTACCTGTGTAGACGTGATTACCGGAATTTGGCAATCTTTTGGTATTGAGATGAGTCCTTTAGGGGGCGAGAGGGGGGTGAAGTTGACACTAAATCGATCTGCCAGGATATTGGCAATATCCTTGGGATCAGTATATTTAATGCCATTCTGTTGTAGCTCAGAGCAGATCTGAGCATTGCCATTTAGATTCTTGACATAACTATAGAATGCCTTGTGGTTGTCTTTGGAATCTTTGGCAATTTTATTTTTGTAACTAGCTTTTGAGGATTTTATGAGGGATTTCAGCTTCTTACTGAGGCTGGTGAGGACGTTTTTTACATCCTGGGATTTTCCTCTTTTCTGCAACAGTTTCTTCCTTCTGTTGTATAGTTTGTTTATAGCAGGGGACCACCAGATTGGCTTCCTTTTTTTGGAGAAGAGCATCTTGGTTCTATTTGGGATGGCACGATTTATGCATGAGTGGATGTGCTGGTACAGTGCCTTAGTGTAGGATTCTGCAGTCGAACTTTCAGATCCCGTCTGCATGGGTGTCGTAAAGTTTGTCACTTCTGACTTCAGTAGCATGAAGTTGGTTTTGGAGAAGTTTTTTAAGGAGGTTTCCTTACTGGGGGGTGGGGATGGGATGTGGATGTCAAGGGTGATTTGCTTATGGTCAGACCTGACCAATGAGGGGGTGACCACTCGTGTAGAGCATCTATCTCCCATGTTGGTAATGACTAGGTCTAGGATATTGGAGCCCCTGGTGGGACAATGGATTAGTTGACCCAGGGCATTGGAATTTATGAATTCTAAGAACCGTTGGGAAAAGGAGTTGGTACCCAAGTAGTTTTTCAGTTAATGGCAGGGTAGTTGAAATCACCCAGTATTAGGGTGTTTGTTTGTATCTAATATATTCCAGTATGTTTAGGAAGGTGTAGTGAGAATCTTGGGGCATGGTGGTGGATCTGTAGCAAGCTACAATTTGGATTGCAGTCTTACGTAGTGTTAGTTGCACCTGGAGAATTTCTGATGCATTGTGTTGGGCAACTTGCCGGAGGTGTGAATATCCTTGGTGAATATGGACACTCCTCCACCTTTAGTGTTTCGGTCTTGGTTTTGTGGCCAAAAAGTGTGGTATGAGTTGCAGCCTGGTATTGCAGGGGTAATCTGTGGAGCCTTGAACCAGGTCTCAGTTACTGCACAGATATCGATGTTCTCCATTTTTAGGAGTGCCTTGAGAGAGTGCATTTTGAGGTTTAGACTTCTAGCATTGAATAGCATTACCTTCAGATTTTGCATGCTTGTATCTGTTACAGTGGTGGTTTTATCCTTTGAACCTTGCCTAAAAAAGGCACTATAGGGGTCGCAAGAGCTTTAGCCAGTAACCTGAATCCCGGGTGTGACAGGCGTAGACCATATCTGGCAAAGCATCGTGGTTTGTCGATCATGTCTTCCCAGGCAGACAAATACTGGATCCCCTTTGAATGACACCAAAAGCTTAGCCAATTGTTGAAGTCAATCATTTTGTCCTTATACTGTGGTATCATTCTGAGTGGTATCATTCAGAGCCCATTTGCACAAATCATGTGGACCAAATAGAAATAATAACCATATAATAACAATAATATATGCAGGAAATACTAGCATATTTTTTCTGAAGAAGTAATTGCAAACATACCAGAATTAAGTCATATTATACAATAGTGTATCAGTAATGCAAAACTAATAAAAAAGGAATAAGCACTAAGTACATGGTGTTGCATATACATGATAGTGAATGTTTTTTTAAAAGTTACATGGTAGCTCATAAATAGCCTACCACTATTTGCACCAGTTTGAAAGCAAATTTAAATAATTTAATATCTGGAGAACTGTGCTGTGTTGACATCAAAGATAAACTGGTGAACGAGTACTGATTCATGGTGCTGATTTACCTTATTCCCAGCTACATTAGAGAAATGATAAAATAAATACATGCAATATGAATGCAAACAAGTTATATACCAAGAGATATAGATGTTATTTTGCAGTGTTTATAATGGCTTGTATAACAGTGACTCAATACTGCAAAAAAACATAAAGGAAATGTTTGAAAAATATAACTTATTCCATATAACTGATAATTCTGCATTAGTGACACTGATGATTTTGTTACAAGATGAGATGAATGCATGTTTTAAGAAGAAAAATCTTAAGTGCAGAAGGCTACAGCAATGACTTTTAGGAACCACTATCAGACTTCAAAGGACATTTTGTACCATAATACATACATTGGTGGCAACTACCTTCAAAATGATTTACTGCCTTGCTAGGTATATATATATATATATATATATATATATATATATATATATATATATATATATATATATATATATATATATATATATATACACACACACACACAATTATCATCCACCTCTACATCTCCACTCTTAGGCTCATACTACAATATAATGGCCCCTTTGCTATGTACTTATCAATGCAAATGACTCATCTTGAGAGACCACAGTGTTTCTTCACTAACAATTAATGGAATGTCTTCCTTGTGCTACCCAGACTGCCTTATAGTACTATGTCTGTCTTATTCTCTCTCTCTCTCTTGTGTTTCCTACAGACTCCTGGGAGGCTATCTTTGTCTAATGTACAGACACTCAAAGAATCCAGTCCTATGTGGACTTCGGTGCATCTGAAAAAATAATAACACCCAAAATGTCCACTCAAGGCATCTTAATTTCCACCAAAATATAAACAGGACCTGCTGCGATATATATATCCCAGATAATCCTCTTTTATGGAATAGACTTCCTTACCTTCTTTAAGCATAACCTGGACAAATGGACAGGCAATTATAAATATACCCCACATCTGGCCCATTAAGCCTTTATTGAAAGTGGTTGAATCTATGTATAAATGAGTCATGTCAGTGGATATCTACAATATGGTAAAGGGTGTGTGGAATAGTCATTGTCCTTACATGGATCAACAGCATCATACTAACCTATGAACCTTTAATCTGGGTTAGGATCAGTTTACTATAATAGGGAAGACAAAAAAAATGTTTTGTGGGGCATAGATTCTTAGACGTTACTGCAGTAAGCATTTGTCATACAAGAAAAAATGTATTGACTCTCCCTCAGATGTGACAAAAGTGCTTCAGTTGCTCCATACAAAAGAACAATTTGCATTGGAATGAAGCAGACAAGAGACCAACCAGCATGCAGACAGAGATGTACACATTCAGTCCTACATGAGCATGTATGGCCTGTCCACACAGACACACACACACACACACACACAGACACACACATAGACAGACACAAACATGCACATTTGAAATAACTAAGATTTAATTTATTGCACTATGATTTTTTTTAAGTTGAAGGCAAATACATATACATATTCAATTATTTAATACTTCTGCTGATTAGGCTTTTTCAAGAGGAGAACCAAAGCATCATTTACACAGATAAAGATGTTTTGCAACTACACAGAGGAAACTGAAGTACTGATTTTGCACAAGGCTTTATTTTTGTGGGTTGTTATGAAAAAGAACAATAGTGTCTGCATGCATTGTGACTGGATCATGCAGTCTTAGAAAAAATATATCAGATTGCAACAGATAATACTGACATCAACATTATAAAACAGGCCAAGTATGAACTTTGTCTCTGGCATACAGTTGCAGTTTTTGAGCAGCAGGAATTTCAAAGAGATCACAAAAGGAATATTATTCAAGAAGTTGCCATGGAGGTTACACAGAAGGAGTTTGAACTCTGATGGCTGAACTAGAGAGGTGGCTTATGGAGAAATGGCTGTACTGCAAGGAATTGACTGCAGTGTATGGGAAAATACAGGAAGACAGGACATATTTATGGCAGAAGAATGGCTATGAGATAAAATACCTTCATTTTCTTGGGCTGCAGGTGCAGCCCTGTAACCATGCCATATACTTTTTGGACTTGGTACTTTAGGCACTAGCATCCTGGTATCATTGATGACAGCACTAATTGATTTAGGAAGATAATCTATGCACAACACTTCTTTTAAGGATGCAAAACATTTAAGGGATGATGAGTATCACTTCTTTAATATCTTCTTTTGAAATTTTCATTTGGAAGAAAACTTTTCTCTGCTTCAGTAAAAACTTTTTAATGCTTTTATTAATTTTTCACTTTGTAGATATAGGTACACATACAAGGTGATAAAGGATAATGAGGGAAGCATACTCACAAGCGAGGAAAGTGTGTTGAGGAGATGGAATGAGTACTTTGAGGGGTTGATGAATGAAGAGAATGAGAGGGAGAGAAGGTTGGATGATGTAGGGATAGTGAATCATGAAGTGCAGTGGATTAGCAAGGAGGAAGTAAGGATAGCTATGAAGAGGATGAAGAATGGAAAGGCTGTTGGCCCAGATGACATACCTGTGGAAGCATGGAGGTGTTTAGGTGAAATGGCAGTGGAGTTTTTAACCAGATTGTTTAATGAAATCTTGGAAAGTGAGAGGATGCCTGAGGAATGAAGAAAACGTGTTTTGGTACCGATTTTTAAGAATAAGGGTGATTTGCAGAGCTGTAGTAACTTCAGAGGGATTAAATTGATCAGTCACAGCATGAAGTTATGGGAAAGAGTAGTGGAAGCAAGGTTAAGAAGGGATGTGATGATTAGTGATCAGCAGTTTAGTTTCATGCCAGGAAAGAGCACTACAGATGCGATCTTTGCTCTGAGAGTGTTGATGAAGAAGTACAGAGAATGTCGGAAGGAGTTGCATTGTGTTTTTGTAGACTTAGAGAGAGTATATGACAGGGTGCCTAGAGAGGAGTTGTGGTATTGTATGAGGAAGTCAGGAGTGTCAGAAAAATATATAAGAGTGGTACAGGATATGTACGAGGGTAGTGTGACAGTGGTGAGGTCTGCGTTGGGAGTGACAGATGCGTTTAAGGTGGAGGTGGGGTTACATCAAGGATCAGCTCTGAGCCCTTTCTTATTTGCAATGGTGATGGACAGGTTGACAGACAAGATCAGACAGGAGTCCCCGTGGACTATGATGTTTGCAGATGACATTGTGATCTGTAGTGACAGTAGGGAACAGGTGGAGGAGACCCTGGAGAGATGGAGATATGCTCTAGAGAGAAGAGGAATGAAGATCAACAGGACTAAGACAGAATATATGTGTATGAATGAGAGGGAGGATAGAGGAATGGTGAGGATGCAAGGAGTAGAGATGGCGAAGGTGGATGAGTTTAAATACTTGGGGTCAATAGTTCAGAGTAACGGTGAGTGTGGAAGAGAGGTGAAGAAGAGAGTACAGGCAGGATGGAGTGGGTGGAGAAGAGTGTCAGGAGTGATGTGTGACAGACGAGTACCTGTAAGAGTGAAAGGGAAGGTCTACAAGAGGGTAGTAAGATTAGCTATGTTATATGGGTTGGAGACAGTGGCATTGACAAAAAGGCAGGAGTTTGAGCTGGATGTGGCAGAATTAAAGTTGTTAAGATTTGCACTGGGTGTGATGAGGGTGGACAGGATTAGGAATAAGTATATTAGAAGGTCAGCCCAGATTGGAAGGTTTGGAGACAAAGCCAGAGAGGCACGATGACATTGGTTTGGACATGTGCTGAGGAGGGATGCTGAGTATATTGGGAAAAAGATGCTAAGGATGAAGCTACCAGGTAAGAGGAAAAGAGGAAGGCCTAAGATGAGGTTTATGGATGTGGTGAGAGAGGACATGCAGGTGGTTGGTGTGACAGAGCAAGATGCAGAGGACAGGAAGAAATGGAAACAGGTGATCTGCTGTGGCCACCCCTAATGGGAACAGCTGAAAGAAGATGATGATGATGACAATAACCAAAAAGAAACAAACCATATCACACATTTTGTTTATTTTCATGTATTTTGCATATATTTCTTTCTAACAATTGATATATGCATTATACATTTATGTCTTATTTTTAACAGTTATCATTCGTCTAGCACTTCATACATTGATCGATTTCTGCCTTCCCTTTGACCTCACTCCTTCTCTTGACCATTACCCTGCAAATATCGGTCCCTGAAAACGCATAGATTTCCAGGTAGTTTGCTCCTTCCTTTTTCTAAGGAACTTAGCTTCGGTTCCTTTGGCTCCTTGACAATATTCAATATTTTATTTATAGCTGGTTTAGATTTGTGTTTCCATTTTCTAGTAATAGTTTTTTGGTAGCCAGTAGCATTAAACTTAATAAGTCATTACCATGTCTGCACAATTCAGGCCCTTTGTCCCAGCTCAAAAGAACAAAAAAATTCATAGTTAACAACATTTGCTTCCCAAGCTTTTCTGACAAAGTACCCTGTAGGGAAATTTTAAAATCTGCCACCTCCTTACATTTCCAGAAAACATATTCCCAATTACTAAGTTGTAAACAACGAAACAGACAGAAGTTTTTTTTTGCAAATGAAAACAGAAAGCCTCTAAAGAAAATATTAAAGGAGAGATAATGAATACTACTTATTTAGTTTTATAGTAAAAGTGATAGGGCAAACTTGGTTTTTGGAGTAAGATCCAGAATTATATTATTCTTGCATGGATGTGGGACATCTTGCAGATCAATGTATGAATGAGGATGTGCACTTTGAGGACAAAGGGAAACAATTAAAGTCACGATTGAAATTGCAAAAAAAAAAAATGCACTGCATTTGATCATTTTAGTTTGACTGCAGATGTGAGAAATAAGTAGAGAAAGACTTTAAAGAGTAGAAGAAGTTAGCTGAAATTTCAACGTGAGGTTGACAAAGGAGATCATGGGGTGAAATAAAGGAAGACACTGTACAACTTGATTTGCTGCAAAAATACAGAGATAGTATAATTATGACAAAGATGGTAAATGATCAGAGGTAGATGAAATAAATTCCAGTAGACAAAGAGTCAAAGAATGTTAAGGCTGAGTCCAGTAAATAGATGAAATCGTTTGATGATTGGGGTATAAAGCAGTAGTTCTGAATGTAAATAATATATTATTTTATATGGAATATTATTTTGTAATAGGTGAAACAAAAATATACTGAAATTCTGTTTAAATGATTTTTTTCTAAGAATTCCGACAGCTTAATGTAGGGTATAAGGGAGAGGGAGAGGGAAAACACTGTGGACTTAAGTTACAGAAGACTACTTTGAAGTAGTTTTGGTAGTAAAGCACAACATGATATTAATGTTCTTAGCAAACTGTGGTGGTGTTAGGAGCACTGATAGGAAATTGCTAGAATATAATGTCCAAGCTGAGCAACCATCCAAATTTAAAATCCAGCTGTCCCCAGGTAAAACGAGAGCCAGTGAAATGGTGAATATTCAAATGGAATCTGATCATTTCAGACTGAGACCTGGAATGAAATAGCTTACTTTTCCTCTCACTAACAGCATATAAACCTCATGGCCAGTAAAGATAAATCCAAGCTGGCAAGTCACATAGGAACCCTCACATATATTCAGTGCAGATCCAGAATGCTAGAAGAAATGCTTTTTCATAATTTTCTCTTCTTCCTCTGCATTGCTAGGATGTACATGCTAGGATGGCCACAGCTCAGCCAAAATAAAAAAAAAAAAGCCACAAATGGAAACATAAGTACCCTGCGATTGTGAGACCACAAACATAAAGTCCCCATCCTGGGTTATTTGCTTGTCTGTATTTGCTAATTGGGGTATAAGCACTGACCCTCATAAGTCTTTTGAAAAAATATGCATAAGAACACTGTATTGTTAAGTGTATTGCTAGAATCCACAAGATAAACAAATAGGGTTTTGAGGAAATCATTCTCAGAACTGCATGATAGAGCTTTAATTCTTTGAACTACATCCCAGATATGAATTAACTTTACTATCTGAGGAAATAAAATAAAAGAGGGAAAATAAAGAATTCACTGGTACTTGCGTCTCACCGAACCAACCTAAGTTTTGCCTTCATCTGGTACAATCAGACAGAAACTAATCCTGCACTCGGTGCTGGATGAGAAAGTAAAGAGGAGGCAAAACTGATAACCTATTAACTGAATATGCTCTTGACCACAGATGTGCCTTATGGTCACTTGTGAATCATCAGTAAAATGTAGATGAGTTTGTCCACCAAACATCTGGCTTCCTCTGGGGTCTAAACAGCTAACTGGAAGCCCACTTTTATACTCTTCTCATCTTTCGACATAAGAGGTGGGAGTGAGTAGTTCTTTTCTTGATGATACAACAAACAACAGCAATGTGGACTACAAGACTACATAATGTTCTGTGGTATTATCTCTGCTGACCACTGCTTATGACATATTAAACAGTAATGCTCCAGTAGAGTTTCAAAAATGTCATATGTATAGCTTAGTATGATGTTGTTGCCTACATGCCCATCCACACCCACTATACACCACGTGAAATCTCCCATTGCATTCATTAGAATAAATAATATAATGGAATAACTGTGTATGCACCAAAGGAAGAAAGATTTTCAGTCATAAAATGTCAAAACTAACTTTAGCAGCTATACTATCAAAAATACAATAATCACATACCATTGCCATTTTAGTAAGAAAGAATGATACTTTAAACACATCAGTAAAAAGATGGGGTTCAGAACTCCTACTACACCTTTCTTTATCAACAATACTCCATCAAAACAAAAATACCCACTTAGTGTACATGGTCATGCAGCAATCTATTCTACACATATCTTAATAAGTCATGCTTAAATATAGATATTCCTACCCCATAACTAACACAGCGAATATAGAAGATATGCAGATTATATTTGTTGCCTCAGTCCATTACAGCTAGTGGAAGTCCATTGCTACTTTGACTGCACTATAAGTCTCTTACATATCAGTTGTTTTCTGAACAATGTATTTTTCCCATCTGCATCTAGTATGCTTGAATAGCAGTTAGCACAGAGGATCAAGGCTCAGCGTCGTTAGGTTGTTTGCTGTAGTCAGGGGCACTTGGTTTGATTTCTTGCTACTTCATTTGACTACTGTGTGAATATGAGTAAGTCACATGACCAGTGCTTCTTGGTTGCAAACTAAAAAGTACCACTTGTGTCCAGTGGCTTTCCTAGCTAACAAAAGTATTAAAAAATGGGACATCCAAAAATTAAAAGCCAGCCCATAGCTCCAGTTCTAGTTTACTTGAACTTCAAGGCCACAGTCCAGTCTAACTCCTTCCACAATCATGTCAGATTTAGCACAGTGTCTTGCCACCTAAACTTACATCTGCTTTGGCTCTTCTTATGTGCAGCTCCAGATTTTTCTTTCAGGTCATTCTGATAATCAAGCTCATCCAAATCTTGCAGATTTCTCCTCTGTTGCTTCTTGTTTTAAGGGAAGGATCTCACACACACACACACACACACACACACACACACACACACACACACACACACACACACACACACACACACACACACACACACCACCAGCAGTAGCACTAACAGCAGGTCTTTCTTTATCATTCACATCAGACCCTATGGCTGTTGTGATCACTGTCATTCCCCTTCAGTACACAGGAGATTCTTATTTTTTCATTGGCCTGTCTGGGGACTTATCAAAATTATTTTCTTTACCATCTGTGAATGCCAGCAAGCAATGTTCAATGCAGAGCCAAGAGGGTCTTCTACAATGAGCAGTGTACCATGCAGAGCCTAGAGGGGCTTCTACAACAAACAGTGTATGATGCAGAGCCTAGAGGGGCTTCTACAACAAACAGTGTACGATGCAGAGCCTAGAGGGGCTTCTACAACAAACAGTGTGCAATGCAGACCCTAAAGGGGCTTCTACAATGAACACTGTACCATGCAGAGCCTAGAGGGGCTTCTACAACAAACAGTGTATGATGCAGAACCAAGAGGGGCTTCTACAACAAACAGTGTACGATGCAGAGTCTTGAGTGGCTTCTACAACAAAAGTGTATGATGCAGAGCCTGGGGGTGCTTTTGCAACAAACAGTGTACGATGCAGAGCCTAGAGGGGCTTCTACAACAAAAGTGTATGACGCAGAGCCTGGGGGTGCTTTTGCAACAAACAGTGTATGATGCAGAGCCTAGAGGGGCTTCTACAACAAAAGTGTATGACGCAGAGCCTCGGGGTGCTTTTGCAACAAACAGTGCATGATGCAGAGCCTAGAGGGGCTTCTACAACAATCAGTGTATGATGCAGAGTCTAGAGGGGCTTCTACAACAAATAGTGCATGACACAGAGCCTAGAGTGGCTTCAACAACAAACAGTGTACGATGCAGAGCCTGGAGGTGCTTTTGCAACAAATAGTGTACCATGCAATGCTAGTAGAAGCTGCTGTGCTTGTCCATTCTATCTTCTGTAACACTACAACCCACAAGCCACCTGCACTGCACATATTTTTAGTTTCAATTTTAACAGTGCCCACCATAGTTTTTTTCCTAAGAAGTCTGCCCACTTCTATGTAACCCTCAATGTGGCATGGTAAATAATATGAATTACAACTGCCTCCCATATAATGTTCCAGAGAACTGATGTAAGAAGCACTTGCTGGTTATGCATTAACAGTGAGAGATTTTCTGGCATCAACACATGACAATTAGCCAACATCAGACCTGCATTATTATCCAGTCTTTCAGTGAAAGCTGTCATACTTGACAACTAAATACTTTGGATTGTTACATCGGCTTCTAATTATGGAATCCAGTCCTCTAAAAAATGTATTGGGTCTGCTCATTCAGGACCTTCCACCAGAACTGCCATGAAGATGGTCTCCCTCCTGCCATAATTTTACTGATGGGTAAGAAATGTTTCTCACTACATAGCAAAATTTATGGACACCTGCTTTCAGCTGCTGTTTCAACTCTTCAGTGTACTATACCTTGCTATCTGTGCTATGTACCAAAGACTTTAATACCTAATTTCTATGCTGAATATTCCCTACTTGTCTTCTCAGGTTGCTTGTGTCAATTGCTAGCTTCTCCTGATGGGAGATGTTATTGTCTAATTTTTCATCTGTTAATGAACCTACAGTCATCTGATTACTGCTTGATAGCTGCATTGAAATTTCCTATCCCTTTTACTACAACCTTGACAATAAAAACTCATAATCCAGATTTTTATTTCTTTAACTGTTTTTCCGAGTTAGAACAAAAATATTCAGGCTGTCCTTGCTGAGTCATCTTGACAGCACCTTCCAAAATGGTCAGCCTTAATTCGTAATTCTAAATTTATAGTCACATTACACTTTTTTACATCAGAATTAGGGCAAGCAGTCCATGGTGTATTCTGCTGGTTCATAATCTGTATGGCTTTTTTTCCTATCTGCGTGACACATACACCTTGGTATATCATCCCATCTTGACATGAGTATCACAATCAATATGACTTGAACTTTTTTCATTCCTTCACCCATAGCACAACTTGAAAGGGCAACCACTGGTGTTACCTTAACTCAGCTTCAAATAATGTATAAATATACAGTGCCTAGAGTCAGAAAGATAAGCTAAGCATGGATTCAATCTTAGTACTACTTTATGACGTCTGCTTGATAACCCCTTTAACCTTTATATATTATATGGGCATAATATTGCTCTTTATGAGGTAATTCAGAAAAGATTTTACACATGAACACACACATCCCACAAGCAAGATTTCTCCCACTCTCTTCCACATCTTTCACGCACACACAGGTGCATACGCGTACATGCACAAGCACAGACGTACATGCATGCACAGACAACTAACCACTGGTACACTTAGCATTATGTTGTCTATATTTAACTGCCCAACCTGGTAATGTCCTTGGCAGTCCAGAATGCTATAACTGATCTATCATGTTTTTTTTATATATTTTAAACACTTTGTGTTGTCTCATACTCAAAGTATGACATGAGCTAGCTTCTTCAGTTATGTTTCAGTTTTCTGGAATCTGACATTAAAGTTTGAAGGCTTACTCTTCTGCTGTGAGGTAAGACAAGCGCTTCTTTATTAATAAAGTATTAAAACTCAGTCTTGAATTAACATACAAATGTCTATAGCTTAGATTCATTATCGCAAAATGACATTAAAATGTTAAATACTAAACGTACATTTTTATTAAGTTTAATCAATCTTTATGGAAATGATCCAAGGTGCTTGTTTCTGTTCCTATAATTAATAATGTTCAAACTTCTGGTGCTGCTGTTTTTCACTCTGTCATGGCTGATCAGTTTGCAAGTCATTTACAGCCTAAGACATCACATATCAAACATGGAGTTCTTGATTACTGTGAAGGATATGACTGATGTTGATGTCTTGATCTCAATTACCTTTGCTATGAAATACATCAAATGTATTTCCTGTGCTACAGTTTTACACCTTGTGCAAATAACTTCTTAAAGTTAAATGTGCTAACCTTGCAGTGTAGCTGTGAACTTAAAATATCCTGAAATAAGACTGCAAAGTTTTTAGAACTTTCAGAGATGTTTTGATGAATTGTACACTTTTTACAAAAAAAAAAAAAAAAAAAAAAAGATATATACTTGAATGTGGTAAACTATTCTGAGAGCTGCAAGAATTAATGATAGTGGAAGCCACATCAACTGGCACCAGTATTATCAATAAATCATGTCTGGCAGTACTCGGGAATTGGCATTTAATTTAATTTACTTCTGTAACTTCGGTTTTCTGTCACATTTCAGTGATATTTGTTTTATCTTACCATGTGGCTTAAACACTGATGATCTCTGTCAAACCATGCTACATTTTCTTCACCTCAGCTTCTCTTACAGTGCAATAATGTAGTCCAAGTTTTGACTCAAGGCTTTATAATTCTTGAATTTTGACTTCCATATCACATCTGAAAGTGAAATTCTAAATTAGACAGGAAATAAATTGTTTATTTTTAAGCAGTATTTAGTTGCCTTTTTACCTGGCATCAATTGTTGTTGTGTCTTTCGGCTTTTCCCGGTTAGGGGTTGCCACAGCGGAACTCCAGTCCGCTAATGATTGGCAGTAGATTTTTACGTGCTGGCTTGCCGGGACTAATGCACAACCTCCAACGAAGGAACGCCCATTCATGCATGTCACCACACAGAAGACGCTCTAACTGACAATCAAATGGGCAACATCTAACTGTGAGGCAACGACGCTACCTCAGCACCACCACCGCAGTATAAAAAATTATATTCATCACATTCTCTTTTAACCATCATTTCGGAAAGTTCCTGCTTTCATTTCCATCATATATGTCAAGTACAGTGACCGATCCATTATATTTCTTTCAGATAGCAATTTGCTGCATTGTATTGACTTCTATGATTTTAGGTGTTATTCATATTCGGGGAATTTGCAGCTTCAAAGTGGTTACCTGGAAAGAGTGGCAATATGCAAAAATGCAAATAAGCTAAGTGCAGTTTGTTCACAGTGAATAAGGAAAAGCGAAGGTGTTATGAAAAACAAATTTATGTATAGCAAAAGCCTAAAGTACCTAAAATGAAGCTTTAAGTAGATACAAAGTACTGCAGGAAAGTTTTAGGATTCATATTAATTTGTATGTTTTCAGATATTACGGACAGGTTTTAAAACCTTTTGCATACAGTTTTCGTTATGTGGATACCATGTTGGTTTTTTAAACAATAGAAAGGAGAAGATAGGAAAAACTGAAAAAGGGGAGACACAGCAAACAGGGAAATACTGCAGGAAATCATCATGATGGACACAATGTTTTGGTGGGGGATAGACTCCCCTATTTTTTCAAATATTTTTATATAGGAGGATAGGAGGAGTGGGAAAGCAGTGCCAAGGATTAAATGGTGGAAGTTAAAAAAGGGTGATTGTGAGGTGGAGTTCAGGGAAGAGTTAAGACAGGCAATGGGAGGCAATGAAGAGTTACCGACTAGCTGGGTAACTACAGCAGAGCTAGTAAGGGAGACTGCTAGGAAGGTGCTTGGTGTGAATCTGGACAGAGGAAGGAGGACAAGGAGACATGGTGGTGGAATGAGGAAGTACAGGAGAGTATACAGAGGAAGAGGCTGTCAAAGAAGAAGTGGGATTGTCAAAGAGATGAAGAAAGTAGACATGAGTATAAGGAGATGAGGCGCATGGCAAAGAGAGAGGTGGCGAAGGCTAAGGATAAGGCATATAGAGAGTTGTATGAGAGATTGGACACTAAAGAGGGAGAAAAGGACCTATACCGATTGGCTAGACAGAGGGACAGAGCTGGGAAAGACATGCAGCAGGTAAGGGTGATAAAGGACAGTGAAAGAAATGTACTCACAAGTGAAGAGAGTGTGTTGAGTAGATGGAAAGAGTACTTTGAAGGGCTGATGAATGAAGAGAATGAGAGAGAGAGAAGGTTGGATGATGTGGGGATAGTGAATGAGGAAGTGAAGCAGATTAGCAAGGAGGAAGTAAGGACAGCTATGAAGAGGATGAAGAATGGAAAGGCTGTTGGCCCAGATGACATACCATTGGAAGCATGGAGGTGCTTAGGAGAAATGGCAGTGGAATTTTTAACCAGATTGTTTAATGACATTTTGGAAAGTCAGAGGATGACTGAGGAGTGGAGAAAAAGTGTTTTGGTACCTATCTTTAAGAATAAGGGTGATGTGCAGAGCTGTAGTAACTACAGAGGGATAAAACTGATCAGTCACAGCTTGAAGTTATGGGAAAGAGTAGTCGAAGCTAGGTTAAGAAGGGAGGTGATGATTAGTGATCAGCAGTATGGTTTCATGCCAGGAAAGAGCACTACAGATGCAATATTTGGTCTGAGAGTGTTGTTAGAGAAATACAGAGAAGGTCAGAAGGAGTTGCATTGTGTCTTTGTGGACTTAGAGAAATCATATGACAGGGTGCCTAGAGAGGAGTTGTGGTATTGTATGAGGAAGTTGGGAGTGGCAGAGAAGTATGTAAGAGTGGTACAGGATATGTACAAGGGTAGTGTGACATTGTTGAGGACTGCGGTGGGAGTCACAGATATGTTTAAGGTGGAGGTGGGTTTACATCATGGATCAGCTCTGAACCCTTTCTTATTTGCAGTGGTGATGGACAGGTTGACAGATGAGATTAGACAGGAGGCCCCGTGGACTATGATGTTTGCAGATGACATTGTGATATGTAGTGAGAGTAGGGATCAGGTTGAGGAGACCCTGGAGAGGTGGACATATGCTTTAGAGAGGAGAGGAATGAAGGTCAGCAGGGCTAAAACAGAATATATGTGTGCAAATGAGAGGGAGGGTAGAGGAATGGTGAGGATGCAGGGAGTAGAGTTGTAAAGGTGGATGAGTTTAAGTACTTGGGATTAACAGTTCAGAGTAATGGTGAGTGTGGAACAGAGGTGAAGAAGAGAGTACAGGCAGGGTGGAATGAGTGGAGAAGAGTGTCAGGAGTGATTTGTGACAGACGGGTACCAATAAGAGTGAAAGGGAAGGTCTACAAGAGGGTAATGAGACCAGCTATGTTATATTGGTTGGAGACTGTAGCATTGTCGAAAAGGCAGAAGTCAGAGCTGGATGTGGCAGAGTTAAAGATGTTAAGATTTGCACTGGGTGTGACTAGGATGGACAGGATTAGGAATCAGTATATTAGAGGGTCAGCACAGGTTGGACAGTTTGGAGACAAAGCAAGAGCGGCGAGATTGCGTTGGTTTGGACATGTGCTGAGGAGGGATGCTGGGTATATTGGGAAAAGGATGCTAAGGATGGAGCTGCCAGGTAAGAGGAAAAGAGCAAGGCCTAAGATAAGGTTTATGGATGTGGTGAGAGAGGACATGCAGGCGGTTGGTGTGAAAGAGCATAATGCAGAGGACAGGAAGAAATGAAAACAGATGATCCGCTGTGGCGACCCGTAACGGGAACAGCCGAAAGAAGCTGATGATGATGAGTATCGGTGGGAAATAAGTAAGATGGTGTAGGAGAAAGGATAAGGGAAGAAGGAGTGAGGACAAGTGACATCAGCAGGAGTCCCTAGTGCACAGAGCCTCAAACATTTCCAGTGCCATTTGGTGTGCAGCGAAGGATCCCAATGTTGAGATGGTAGGGTCATGTGGTGGTACAGTGGTTAGCACCATCTGAGACAGCGTGTCTTGAACACTCTAAAAAGAGGCTTCAACTGTCTGAATCTATTTGTCTACCAAGTCCCAATACCCCTATTCTTGGAGGTTTGCCAAGCTGCCATGTTCCATGGAGCCTGCAGGCCTGGTGCCAGTGCCCTGACCATGACAAAATGTCCCTCAATAGCCTTGGATGGGCAGAGGATTAGCACTCCTTAGCCTGGGAGGTACATGACTGGACTGCTCCTGAAGATTTTGTTTCTTTAAAAAAATTGAACATAAGTGGTAGACAAAGAAAGTGAAAAACAAAGTAGAAAGGAATGCATTAAAATAAGAAAAACAAAATAAGAAAAGTGGACATAATGTTATACAGCATTTCATTTCTTATTTTAAAACATCATTATTTTTTATAAATCTTTACTGAAGTAATGCATAATGTATGGGATGTGCATATGCAGGCATAGGACAACTGATTTGGGATCTATTTATGTGTACTTGGGAAGAATGGTATGAGAAGTACTTATGCATACTTTGGATGACATTATTAGTGTGGAGTGCAAAGGCACACTTTTGAAAACAGTTATTGCTATCAAGTTTTGGTGGAGTTTACATTTTGCAGCCTACTACACAAACACAAATAATCATATCTGTGCCTGATAGGCATTTGCAATACTGTACTGCCAACACTCTATATAAATACTTACGTCTTATAAAATTAAAGATAGAATACTGCAGTTATATATCGACATATCTTTTAACTTTGGTTGCAGTATTATTTATTGTATTTACTGACATTTGTTTACTGGAAAAGTCCAACTGGGTACAGCTGCCATTTTTCAATGAAGGAATACGGGGAAAAGCTCCATTGTATCATATTTAATACAATCAATATTTATACTAACACATTTTATAATGCTGTTTCAGGGAATACATAGCATAATAGTCTGTATAATAACATTTGTATTGATATTCAATAACATTAAATTTAAAAACCTTCTATCAAGACTATACAGATAGAAGAGTTGTATATAAAATAGATAGGTGTAGTTTAAAAATACAGTAGAATGTTAACTGAAAAGTAGTGAGGAATAGTAATTTGGTTGTGCTAATTAGAAGTAGGTATAGTAGTTTAAGAAGTACAATAAGGTGAGGTATTAGAAGGTGATAAGCAGGTTAAGTGATTTAGTACTTTAAAGGGAGGTATAAGAAAGGTGAAGAAGGGTGTTAGAGAGCTAAGTCTCAGACGAGGAGCAGGGATGAAGCCAGGAGGCAGAGAGGAAGTATTTTAATAATGGTTTGAAAAGATGAAGGTGTGTGATAGACCTTCAGATATGTACTGCATGCATTGTAGAGTTTCAGTTACCATGTTTTATAAATTATTTCTTTACATACATTAATGAAATCAGTTAAAGACAGAATACTTCACTTATATACTGAGTTACTGACAAATTTCTTATTCTTCTTTTCAGTGATGCACAGCATCCACTGTAGTGCTTCAGATAGTATCCTTTATAAATTATTTCCATAGCTATATTAATGAAATCAGTTAAACACAGTGCTATGTATTACTTTGTTTATGCTTATCCGCTTCTTAAAGCAGGGTTGAGGTTCTCCTTTATGTTGATTATTGGTATATTGATTTTCCTCCACAGTTAGAAAGAGAAAACATACGACAATTGTTGTTTACCTGTATTTCACCACTTTTGTCCTTATTACTGATATCACCAGCAGTTAAATGTGATGCATTACATTCCTAGCTGTACTTGATTACAATACATTTGTTTAAATATTTATTACTTTCTGAATTTTCATACTCTACTAATTGTCCCTTTACTGCAAGTTATAAGCAAATTGTTAAAGTTTTGGTGGAATGGTGTTTTAAATATTACTCTTTACATATAACAGTCTGTGAATTGTGTTCAGGCAGAAGGTGGTCACACAGAAAATTGTAACAATTCAAGAAAGTTTTCAGTTCCTTAGCTGTGCAAAAGTATGTGCTTTGATAGTTTTCTACCTAAGAATTCTAAGCATATGAGGGGATGAAATAAAACACGTATACAGAAGTAATATAGACGTAACACAACTGGTGACTTCTCACTAAAGTATGTGCCAGTCTTTCACTTATAGGTTAAAGTACTAGGCTAGCTGCACTTGTGGGTCATTTTAAGACAAGCCAGTTTTACATTTTGTGCTCAAAATAACCTAACCATTTGGTTATAACTGACCTTACCCATCCCAATTGGTCTATAATTATATAGTACCCCTAATAAGAATAACTGGGATCATACCACAGGTAATCTGAGGGAACACATGCATGGGTAAAACAGTAAGGAGCTGTCTCTGTTAAATTAGTAGCACAGGGGGCAGTCCTGCGGTAAAATTTCTGTTTCACATTTGTACATCTAAGTTGTATTTGAATATAGACAAGAATGAACTTTGTTTTATGTGGATGAGGAGTTTGTTCCAGAGCAGCATTATCCTTTGAAAGATATACCTGTTCCGCCAAACCATTCTGCTGATGTTGCAGAAGAGGTTTAGATCCATAGACTGAGTATTTCTGATGACACTTCACTTGCTAATGTGCAGTAAATCCATCAGTAATGGATTGAAGGATACCGTGTATGCCAAACACAGGTCACCTCTTAGCAGTCTGTAGGATGCCGAGTATAGTGACAGGTCTTTGAGTTGATCTCTGTAGGATATATTGTTTAGGCCTTGTATCCTTTTAATAAGGTATATCTGTGGGTGTCTGGACAGATGCATGATGAAGGGGGCATTGTATTCAATAACGGGCCTAATGAGGGCTGAGTAAATGGAACAATGACATACCTAGATAAGGCACAATCCCTTTGTTTATAAACTGTGCAATACAGAAGGACTTTCTAGAAAATTACAGTCAGCTGCCTGTCAGGTGCCAGGATCCATCACATAACACATGCACTCAAGTCACTCCACAACAAGTACAAATATGACTCTGTCATTGTCCATGCTGAAGTGAATGACTTGAGATGTACCTCCCTGGACTACATGAAAAGAGATATGGAAGAGCTCTTGGATCATGTGACCCAGGAAGGTATGACCTTAGCCCTGAGTAGCATCCTGCCTTCACACAGAATGATACCACAGTATAAGGACAAAATGACTGACTTCAACAATTGGCTAACCTTCTGGTGTCATTCAAAGGGGATCCAGTATTTGTCTGCCTAGGAAGACATGATTGACAAACCACAATGCTTTGCCAGAGATGGTCTGCACCTGTCATCCCTGGGATTCAGGATACTGGCTAAAGCTCTTGGCACCCCTATAATGCTTTTTTTAGGCAAGGTTCAAAGGATAAAACCACCACCGTAACAGATACAAGCGTGCAAAATCTGAAGGTAATGCTACTCAATGCTAGAAGTCTAAACCTCAAAATGCACTCTCTCGAGGCACTCCTAAAAATGGAGAACATCGATATCTGTGCAGTAACTGAGACCTGGTTCAAGGCTCCAGAGAGCACCCCTGCAATACCAGGCTACAATTCTTACCACACTTTTCAGCCACAAAACCAAGACTGAAACACTAAAGGTGGAGGTGTGTCCATATTCACCAAGGATATTCACGCCTCCAGGCTAGTTGCCCAACACAATGCATATGAAATTCTCTAGGTGCAACTAACACTACGTAAGACTGCAATCCAAATTGTAGCTTGCTACAGATCCCCCACCATGCCCCAAGATTCTCACTACACCTTTCTAAACATACTGGAAAATATTAAGATACAACCAAACACCCTAATACTGGGTGATTTCAACTACCCTTCCATTAATTGGGAAAACTAATCAGGTACTAACTCCTTCTCCCAACGGTTCTTGGAATTCATAAATTCCAAAACCCTGGATCAACTAATCCATTGTCCCATCAGGGGAGCCAATATCCTAGACCTGGTCATTACCAACATGGGCGATAGATGCTCCACACCAGTGGTCACCCCCTCATTGGTCAGGTCTGACCATAAGTAAATCACCTTTGACATCCACATCCTACCCCCACCCCCCATTAAGGAAACCTCCTTAAAAAACTTTTCCAAAGCCAACTTCATGTTACTGAAGTCAGAAGTGACAAACTTCACAACACCAACGCAGACGGGATCTGGAAGTTCGACTGCAGAATCCTACACTAAGGCACTGTACAAGCACATCCACTCATGCATGAATTGTACCATCCCAAATAGAACCAAGATGCTCTTCTCCAAAAAAAGGAAGCCAATCTGGTGGTCCCCTGCTATAAACAAGCTATACAACAGAAGGAAGAAACTGTTGCAGAAAAGAGGAAAATCCCAGGATGCAAACAACTCCTTCACCAGCCTCAGTTGAGATCCCTCATAAAATCCTCAAAAGCTAGTTATGAAAATAAAATTGCCAAAGATTCCAAAGACAACCACAAGGCATTCTATAGTTATGTCAAGAATCTAAATGGCAATGCTCAGATCTGCTCTGAGCTACAACAGAATGGCACTAAATATACTGATCCCAAGGATATTGCCAATATCCTGGCAGATCGATTTAGTGCCAACTTCACCCCCCTCTCACCCCCTAAAGGGCCCATCTCAATACCAAAAGATTGCCAAATACCGATAATCACCGCCACGCAGGTAGAAACCGCACTCTCCAAAGCTGAGAATACAGCATCAATGGGACCAGATGACATCCCAGGCTGTGTACTACATGGACTACAAAATGAGTGAGGGATGGTGGCCTAATGGTTAATGTGTTTGCCTTACAAACACAAAGTACATGGTTTGAGCCTCACAAGGGATAATTGGCTAGGCTTAAATTGGCTCACAAGGGCAGTTAGCCTAGTACTAATCTATGAACCTATGAACTGGCACCTCACCTAAGTGTCATGTTTAATCATAGCCTTACCTCAGGTTTCGTGCCCACTGAGTGGCGCACAGCTATAGTTATCCCGCTCCACAAGGGAGGATCTGGCTTGGATCACGGGAACTACCATCTCATCAGTCTGACAAGCCTGATCTGCAAGGGCATGGAATGCATTATCATGGAACTTATAAAGAAAGACATTGGCAACCTTCAAACACTGGACCCCGCCCAGTTTAGTTTTGTGAAGGGCCGATCTTGTCCCCTGAATCTGATTGACTTCTTCGAATCAGTCTCCAGAGCTGTAGATGTGGGTAAGGTGGTCCACACAGCCTATCTGGACCTTGCCAAGGCCTTCGAAACCATCCCCCACTCTGCAATCATAGATAAATTTACTAAGCTAGGCATAAATCCCTATGTCACTTGATGGGTTGCCAAATGGCTTACTGACAGAACCCAGACTTTATAAGTAGCCAACTCCAAATCCAGCTGCAGACAAGTGACAATTGGAGTACCTCAGGGTTCAGTCCTGGGACCACTCTTGTTTGGCATCTACTTCTCTGAAGTACAGGCCAACACTAAGGGACTCTGGCTAACAAAGTTTGCAGATGACTGCAAACTGGGAGCCATTATTGAATCCCCAAATGATGTGGATATTCTGCAAAAAGGCCTTACAGAAACAGATGCCTGGTGCCAGAGCCATGGGCTCAAGCTTAATGCCAAGAAATGTATAGTTATCCCCTTTGGAAAAATACATGTACCCATAAATTACCACATAGGTGGCAGTATGCTAAACATCGAAAGTGTGATGAGAGACTTAGGGACACAGGTGGACAGTGGTCTCACTTTCAATAACCACATTGCCACATCAGTCAGGAAACCCTGCTATGTGGCACACCTCATCACTAAGGGCTTTTCATCCAGAAAAAAGGAGGTCATTGTCCCACTGTACTCATCCCTCATTAGACCCATTATAGGGTATAATGCCCCTTTTGGTATGTACCTCACAAGACATCTGCAACAGCTGGAAAGGTCACAGAAATACCTCACTAAAAGAATCACAGGCCTAAAGCAGATGTCATATGCTGACTGTCTAAGAAAACTCCAGCTATACTCTGTGGCATATCATCTGCTCAGAGGCAATCTCTGCTTAACATACAAGGCCATGTCAAACCCTGAGCTGTTGGACATGCTCCACTTAAAGAAATCCCAATCCCTCAGAGCCACACACCCCAGGGATCTAAACCTTGTCAGCACAATGAACAAAACATGCTGGAGGGATAGGTTCCTGACCCAGAGACTCCCCATACTCTGGAATAGACTGCCCATACATGTCAAGCAGAGCGCCTCATTGGCCCACTTCAAAAGGAACCTTGATGATTGGATGGGAGATAGGAAATTCACCCCGGGAATCATGTCAGTCACCCTGCTAGACAGGGGCCCAGAGAAGTAAATATTGTGAGAAGAAATATCCAGGGAATAGTTATGGCTAGGCTTGCATAGGCCCTAGGGCCGATAGCCTCGTACTAACCTATGAACCTATGAACAATGAACACGTGATGGTCAAACATTTGGTCACTGCTCTCATAAGTTCCCAAATCCTGAACAACTGGATCAACTCTTATGGGAGTATTATCAATGTGGTACTTTCCTGAGGGGGTGGGTGTAGATGACTTCCCAAAGGATGCAGTAATGCATTTTTTGGCATTTAGTTTCAGTCCATGGTTTTGGTATGAGTTATTGATTTGGGTAAAACCTTCTGCAGGATGGCTAAGTCATTTGGGGATTCAATAACTGCTCCTAGCTTGTAGTCATCTACAAACTTAGGCAGCCAGAGTTCTTTGATATTAGCTTTTACTTCAGAAAATTAGATGCCAAACAGGAGAGGTCCCAGCACAGAACCTTGGAGGACTGCACTGATTACTGGTCATTTTGTGGAGGTAACTTGCTGTATTTTGATTATCTACATCTTATCTGTGAACCAGTTGATAATCCAGTTGGTGACACAGGGGCTATTACCAGTTTATGTAAGTTTTCTATTATACCTGAGTGGGAAATTGAGTCAAATGCTTTGGCCAGGTTGAAGTATGTTGTATATATCATTTACCTTCATCCATTGCTTTGGGGACCTTTTTTAAAAAGAATTCATCAGGTGGAGTAAGCATGACCTGCCATTGATGAATCCAAACTGGGATGGGTCCAGTGTTTGGAAGTTCTCTATGTCCTGACTGATTAATTCCATTATAAGTCTTTCCATGGCTTTGCATATGAGGCTGGTCAGACTTAAGGGATTGTAATTGCCTAGGTCTGTGGAAGGTCCTCTCTTATGCAGGGGAATGGCTGTAGCTGTTCTCAATTCACTTGGTACAAAACCCTTGAGGAGGCTGAGATTAAACAGTCTTGTTAAGGGTGTGGATAAATATTGTCAGGACCCATCAAGGCAGTATTTTTAGCTTTTGATAGCACTTTTAGGACTTGGTGTTATGTGATAGCTGAAAGTGAGCACATTTCAGGTATATATTGATAGACGGAGGGGAGACAGGTAAAGTCAGAGCTAAGTTCATCAGCCAGTATGTTCACTATATCCTCAACCTCATCTTTACATCTTTCGTAATTAGCTCAACACATTGCTGCATTTTGCTTTTGAGATTATGGGATTAACTAAAAGTGTTTTGTGATTATCATTGCTTTGGGTAAGTACTTTAACCTCAAACTTATCTTTGGTGGATTTTGTTAAGCTCCTGAGTTTGTTTATTTCAATGACAAGTGCACTTGACACTGCAACCCCCACCACCTCTTCTAACCTCCACTCTGACTAGGTTGTGGCGCTTGACTGAGAGCTCTGCCATCTTGTACTTGCACTTAATATTGTGGAAGAAATTACTGTCTTATATAATTATTATATTAAAATAAATATTTTCTAGCCTACACAAACAAAATCTTTAATTAACAAAAACTGCATATAATTTAAGTACTACTTAAGGTAATACAGTACTAAATAAAATCATATGGAAATACATTTTTTTGCTTTTTGTATAAATATAAGAACAAGCAGTTGTAAGCGTACTCATGCAAATGTACATATATGATTTGCAGACATATATATGCAGGTTATTATTTTAAACATACAAACATTTGTATTTATACAGATGATTATGTTAGCATATAAACATTCAAAATATTTATATACAGATGCAATTTTGTGTACAGACATGTTTGTGGTTTCTTTTGCATTATTATAGTAACATTAACTATACATATTTGTAGTTACACATACTTCCTCTAGCAAATATCTTCAATTACACCACCTTCTTATATTCTATTTTTAAACCTATGTTTAATAAGACAAAAAAAATTTGCTCCAGAACTTTGTCCTCTTGATGCTACCTGAGCAACTCATTCAGCCTGCTCGTTGGGCTTAGGCTTCTGTAGGTCATTGTACCTGTGGCAGCACTGGTGAAAGGGACAGGTGAATCCTGTCAGAGATGACAGATGCTTACCCATCTTCTACCAGATGTTTATCTTTTTCCATTTGGAGCTATAAATGTAACCTGGAACTTAACTAGGTACAGCTCGCTTATCTGACCAGCTGAGAGCCAGGGCTCATGATTTCTCAGGTACTGCCATCATTTGAAGTGGCAGAACCAGAATGAAGAAAGTATGGGCAGGGCTGTGGTTCGTAGGTTTAGAACCACTCCTTCTGGGGTATGAAATCACTTTAACCAAACCCAAGTAACCAGAAAGGGCATTAGACCAGGTACTGCTGTTATTGGCAAGTTTGTTTTAACCAAAAATGCTTTGTCATGTACAGTTTTTTTTAAAGGAACACATTCACATTTCATTTATACTCTGGACAAGAATCAGTATGCAATCATCATTTTTTGTTTATGTTACTTACAGTTGCTGGACCTTGCCAAAGCTATCAGTTTGGAGTATTGCACCTGAAATTTATGCAGCAAAGCAGCAGTATCATTATGATTATTATTTGGGGGGGTTACAGAAATAAGTACTGCTGTTTGTGTAAGCACCAAGTTTTACTAAATTTTGAGTGGTTTGAAATTAAAATGTGGATCAGATGATGTTAGATAGGCAGAGATTATACATCATAGTTGCATGCATTCTCATGCATATGACTCCATTTTGTTTTCTCTAAATTATCCAGCTTTGAGCATATCACAGACTATATGTACATTCCCCTGCATGCTGGTGACTGCTGTGTACGACTGTCCCCAGTACATTCATGTTAACTAACCTGAGGCAAGATCTATGACTAGCTGAGAGAAATTTACATACATAAGTGGCCGCACAATTTTGTGTATTACTACGATTCATAGAGATAAGTGTAAAAGGGCCTAATTAGCATACAAAACATACATGCCTATGAATTTACATGAAATGAGACTGTTGTATTAATTTGTGATTACTCCATTTAGGCGGTAAATGACTTATGACCCACAGACTTTTTTTAAAGTAAGAAAAAAATAAAAGAAATATTGTAAATTAATATGACACATTTTTAGATCTTGCTTTTTAAATTACTGAGTTCCCTCAAGAAATATTTGTGCTACAATATGTGATGGGCAAATTGCAATGGCTTTTTATCTGCTTTATACTTATTATTTGTAAACGGAAAATTATCACAGCAGCAGTAGAGTAAATGATTAATGATCGCTGAGAAAATCATTTATTTGGTGTCATCTAGTGTTTGCGTATACATGGTAGAATGTGGTGATTTAATTGTTATTTACTGAAGTGGTAAGGATGCTTTGCTGGCTCAACAACTGGAGATTTGTGAGTGCCACTGTGGAAAGAAAAAATGTAAGTACTATGAATGCAAGACAATGGTAGGGGCTAGGGGAGGAAGAGTCTGCTAACAAAGAGAGTGCTTTATTGTTGTGAATTATTTATGATAGTGCAGACTGTAGCAAAACTCTACTTGGCTGGACTGAGCTTTTTCATGTGTATATAATTATGGTATTTGTGTTACCTACCTTTATTATGAGAATTAAAGACAAAACGAGATTGTTCTGTTTTTTAAACTGACAATTACATCAAAACGTTTTTGTGTATGACTACGGCATATTTTTTCATGTGTAGTAATGATGCAGAACAAGGGATCAAGACAAAGGAAAACTTCAGCCTTGACAAAAACTGCGTTCTCATGGAAACCTTTTAGTACATATAATAATCTTCTGTTTGGTAAGGGAGGGGTCAAAACAAGCTGAGGTGACAATCAAGTTGCCCTGGACATTAATGTGCAAACCCTTATGTCACCGGGTGGATAGTCAGCGGGCTCACAGGTAGTACCTAGGATATTCTAGTTGGGGAGTCCACCTTTACAAACAGAGTTCCTCAAGGATCAGTCCCTAGGACTGCTCTCTTTTGCCATTTACTTCTCTGAAGTCAAGGCTAATGTCAATGGCCTCTGGCTGACACAAATGTTCTCCAGGAAGGACTAACACAAATAACTAGTGTCAGAGCCATGGACTAAAACTACATGCCAAGAAATCATAATAGTATACTTTGGGAACTCATCCACTTTGGTAACTTTCATATTGAAAACACACCCCTTAGAGCTGACCCAGTAGTCAGGGACTTATGGACACACATAGACATAAAATCTAGACTTTGACAATCATGTGTCTGCAGTGTTGTGGAAATCATTCCATATTGTGCAACTTATAAACAAAGGTATGGCATTTAGGTCTAAGGAAGTCATTGTTCCACTGTATTAGGCATTCATTTGGTATGTGCCTAAACAGGCTGATGCAGCATTAGAACATCCACAGAGGTTTCTCACTAAAAAAAATAAGGCATAACTAACATGTCCTATGCAGACAGCTCACCTCAAGGCCCTATCCCTATATTCTGTCTCCTACAGGCTATTGAGGAGAGATCTATGCCTGGCATACAAGGCATTGTTAGACCCCACTCTGATGGACCCCCTGCATATCTACAAAATAAACAGTACCTAAATTGCTAGTTCTAAACACTTAAACCTTGGCTGTGATATAAATAGGACCTGGTAGAGAGAAGGGTATGTATCCTATAGAATCTTCCTTCTCTGGAACAAGCTGTCCATCCATGTGAAGCAGAGATTTTACCTAACCCAGTTCAAGTGTAATTTGGATGGGAAACAGGAAATTCATCCCTGGTTTGGCACCTATGTCTCTAATGGAAACAGGCAGCCTGCAAATATTTTATCTTCCAGGCCCCTGCTTGTAAATGTTTCATCTCTCAAGCCCCTGCTTACACTTATAAAGGATACCAGACCTTGTCGTAGATTTCGATGCATGGCTAGGTTAAAAAAGGTCCTTGTGGTCATTAGCTTAGTAAACACCTATGAACCTATAATGAAGTCGGTGAAAGAAACTGCACATCAACAGTGTGCAAGAAGAAGAGGGCAAATGATATGGCAGGACATAATGGAAGCAACATGAGGCAGAATGCAATTGCCCAAAACATTATTGGTGGAGGGGCCTCCAAGAATTATCCCTTTAACCTATATGAGGAGAACCCCCTCTCCATCTGCGGGGATGGAGATGACACAGAAAAGGATGGCACTGGAATAATCAGAGGTGGTGTGGACACTGGCTATTCCCAATGTCTGCAGCAGCAAATATAGTAACATATATTTATATAGAGAATTGAATTCTGACATGAAAGGATTAAATCAGACACATGACAATTACCATTAATAGGTTAAACCTTCTACGCACAATGACAGTGAAGGCAGTGTATGTCCCTCATGCCTCCTTAATAAGCATACAGTAGTGTATGCTATTTTTTACTAGTAATGTTTTCAAATCAAGTTTTGCAGGGTGAGCATCAGACACAAACAGTTGTACTATACCAATAAATTTGGAAGATATCAGCAGCACAACTGTTGTTGAAGATGATGATGATGATAACAGTTATATTTATGAGGTGTCCTAAAGAAAGTAGCACACAGTGACCAAGTTTAATGACTGGGTCTTATACTCCACAACATGTTGATAACTGCACAGGAAGTGACAATGCATCACAAAATCAAGCACATGCTGGCATTGCACTCACACTTGTACAGGGGTATAATCTATGCTGCTGTACACCAGTGTCTCCAAACCCAGACAAACACTTTGAGGATGATGGAAGACTTTCAGAGGTAACAGTGTCAAAGAATGACACCTTTACAAAGGGGAGCCAGGTACAGGAATTTGTTAAACCTACCCCAGGAAACATATAAAGCATTGGCTGCCCAATAGCAAATGTGCCATAGCATTGCTAGGGCTCAGAGCACTGCCAGAAAGAGTAGCTGGAAATGGTCAGAGTCCTTCAGGGTAGGCATGAGCATTTTCAGTACTACTTGGAAATGGCACAAAGTATGGATAAAGTCATGATCACACTGATGCATAGTATGGTTGCATACCAAGCATCCATGGCACCCTCCATTCATACACTAGCTGAGACTTACCAGACTCAAGCATGAGTCAATCCTACAAAGATAAATGGACAGACTACAGTCTAGATACATTAGAACAAATCACATGACACTACAAGTACTTCTCATGAATGTACTGTTCATATGTTTATAAGAGTTTACTAGGCTAATAGCCCTAGGGCCTTTACAAGCCTAGCCATGTTATACCTATGTTCCCTAACTGACCATGGTTAAATGGCCTTTATTTGCAGGTTGAGTCTATGATCAGCTTCAACTGCCCCTGTCCATGAAGGACATAGGTGCCAACCCTGGGGTGAATTTATGGTCTCCCATCAAGTTGTCTAGGTTTTGCATAAAGAGCATCATCGAAGAGCTCTGCTTTACATGAGTTGTG
This sequence comes from Protopterus annectens, assembly GCF_019279795.1. Lineage (NCBI taxonomy): Eukaryota > Metazoa > Chordata > Ceratodontiformes > Protopteridae > Protopterus > Protopterus annectens. The sequence goes on along the minus strand of NC_056730.1, from coordinate 244,384,639 downwards.
AGTTTATTCCAGAGGAGCAGCAATGTCTGGGAGACATATTTGTCTCTCCAGCATGATTTGTTGATGCCACAGGCTAGGTTGAGAGCCCTGAAGCAAGTGATTCTTGTTCCATTTGTTTTGCAGACATGCAGCATTTCAATTAGGGCAGGGTCAGAGACTGTTGTGTAGGCCAGGCACAAGTTGCCGCTCAGCAGCCTGTAAGCTATAGAGTACAGTGACAGGACTTTCAGTCTTTTCATGTAGGTCATGTTGTGGAGGACTTGAAATTTTTTGGTGAGAATCCTCTGTGGCATCTCCAGCTGCTGCAAGTGTTTGGTGAGATACATGCAAAAGAGAGTATTGTACCCTATTACTGGTCTGTTGAGGGTCAAATAGAGAGGAGTTATAACATCCTTAGTCTTGGTTACAAATGCCGGTACTTATGAGATGCGCAATGTTGAAGGCTTTCCTTATCACTGTGGACACATGGTGATCAAAGTTTAGGTTGCTATCAACCAGTATTTATTTATTTATTGACATTTGTTAACCTATTTACTGAGTCAGAGCCCCATTTTCAGTGGAGAACTGAGGAGAAAACCTCCAAAAATATTACAATTAATAATGAATGACAATGGTAACAAAAAATTAAATATGGAAAAAAGTAAAAATCAACAGATAGTAACACAGAAGTCATACATGTTGGCATGATTATTGCTCTACTAGCAACGGCAGCATACATACATGGCATGATTCCAGGAGAGTAATCATAACAACAAAGATTCATATCTACATAAGAACAGTCAGGTATAATCCAGAAAAAATGGCCTGTACAATATTATAGAGGTTACTATAATTTTTTTAGATTAAATTGTTGCCCTCTGTTGAGATAGCTAGAGAACCAGTTAATGGAGGAAGTAGAGAGGTGAAGTTCGTAAAGTTTAGTTAGAAGTTTGGAATGAGAGACAGTATCAAAGGCCTTAGGAGATTGAGGCATAGACAGGAGAAGAGCATGTTATTGTCACTGGCTTCAGCCACTGTTTGGGTGAAAGAGATTAGTGCAGTGGCTGTGCTATGGTGGGGTCTAAAGCTGTCTTGGGTAGGAGTGAGGTGGTTGTTGTCAAGAATGTGTTTGACTAGCTGATTCTGGATGTACTTTTCTAAGATTTTGGATAGCTAGGACAGGAGAGAAATGGGTCTAAAGTTAGAGGGATTAGTAGAGTTCCCACATTTATAGGGAGTAATAGTATAAAAGGATTTCCATATAGGTTCATAGGTTCATAGGTAGGTACTAGACTATTGGCCAAGGACCTACGTAAGCCTAGCCAGCAAGGTTCCATAACTTATGCCACCCAAGAAAGTTATTTTCCTGTGCCACTGTCCAGCAGAGACACAGAAGTGATCCCCGGGGTGTATTTCCTATTTCCCACCCACTCATCAAGATTTTTCTTGAAGAGTGCTAATGAAGAGCATTGCTTGACATAGATGGGTAGCTTGTTCCAACGTATAGGAAGTCTCAGGGACAGGAATCTATCCTGCCAGCATGTCAGGTTTATTGTGGTGACAAGGTTTAGGTCCCTAGAGCATGTAGCTCAGATGGATTGGGATTTCTTTAGGTGTAGCATGTCTAACAGCTCTGGGTTTGACATAGCTTTATATGTTAGGCAGAGATCACCTCGGAGTAGGTGATATGCTATGGAGTAAAGCTGGAGTTTTATGAGGCGGTCAGTGTAGGGCATTTGTTTGAGGCCAGTAATCCTCTTTGTGAGGTACTTCTGTGGCCTTTCCAGCTGCTGCAGATGTCTTGTGAGGTACATTCTAAAAGGAGTGCTGTACTCTATAATGGGTCTAATGAGTGACGAGTAGAGGGGAACAATGACCTCTTTTTTTCCTGGATGAGAACCCTTTTATGATGAGGTGTGCCATGTAGAAGGACTTCCTGACTACTGTGGCGATGTGACTATCAAAGGAGAGACTACTGTCCACCTGGGTCAAGAACATGGGCTTCGGAGATGGAACTATTGATTAGAATAGAGACAGAGTAGGCTATAGATTGAGCAGCAAGCTTTAGAATGTGAGGGTGTAGTTGATCGACAGAGGGGAAGCAGGGCTTAAGTTTCTTTAGGAGAGATTTAATAGCGGTGATGGGTACTGTTTGGAAAGTAAATGTACTGCTAGGATCATTGTCATGGGGTGAGGGAGGGGTGGGGTCTGAATTGCTAGCTGGAGCATTTTGTTTGAGTTTTTGGATAGCGTCTATGAAATAATTATTGAGGAGTGTGGCAGTTTCAGTAGCAGTGTTGTTGGGAAAGGGGTTGGGAATAGAAGAGTTACTGGGGGGAGCAGGTTATTGATGGTAGTCCAGAATTTCTTTGGATTATTGTCTGGGCTCCTTTGATTAGACGTGAAGAAAGCTTTCTTATTTTTGTTGACTGGTGTTTTGGTCATATTTCAGAGCTCTTTGTATCTCTGTAATAATGGAGGGGATTTGTTTTTAACCCAGGCTTTTCAGGCCTGAGTGGGTTTGTTTGGAAAGCAAGGGAGCAAAGTTAGATTTAATTCTAATTTTCTTAGACGGGGCAATAGCTTCAAGTGTATCAAGGAAGATCTTATTGAAGGATTCCACAGGATTATTGAAAGGGGGTTGATATAGGAAGGACCAATTGATGCTAGATAGTTTTGAGTTGAGTGTGCCTGGGTCAAACTGGGTTAATTTTCATCATAATCTGTACATTTGATCTTTTAGAAAATATTGGGTGAATCTATATATAGTGGTAGGGGAGTGATCACTTAAAGAATTAGGAAGTACACTAGGATAGTGATAGTGATAGTGATTAGGAGATGAAATGAGGAACCAGTCAAGTATAGGCCCAGAAGTGGTATGTTTCACAGTTCTAGTAGGGATAGATATAAGATGGTGAAATCCATGAAGGTTTAGGTTGTGAGTAGAGGATGAGGAGGTCATTTTAGACCAATCTATGTTAACATTCCTGAGTATAATGGTTTCATAAGGGATGTGTTGGGTGAGCCATGATGGAAGGTTCTCTAGAGTAGAAATGTTGTCGCCAGGAAGAATGTATATAGAGACTATAGCAAATATTTTGTGAGGGTTTAGATGGCAGTTTATGCTGAGAATTTCTGCAGATGCAAAGAAAGGAACAGAGAAGGAGAATGGGGACAAGCTAAGCTGTTTGGAGTACATGATAGCAGCTCCCCCACACCACATATTGGTTCTATCTGAGCGAAAGATATTGTAGCCAGGAGGTAGGATTTCTGAGTTGGGGATGTGAGGTTTACGCCTTGTTTCTGATAGTCCGGATGTGTGGAGATGTGGTTGAGATCCATGTGTGGAGTTCTGTTATTTTATTTACAATGCTTTAAATATTTAAAGGGAATATTTTTAGTGACTGGGGTGTGGGAGAGTTGTTATGGAATGGTAGGTGAGAGGGAGAGGTCTGAGTTGTGGTTCTCTGCTGGGAAGAAGGTGGAGGACTTGGGTTGGGGTGGATATTCCCATTCAGGAGGAGACAGTCAAAGAAAGAGAGAAGATATGTGAGTAAAGTTTGAGTTGTGGCATGTTTTGTTTTCACAAAGGTGGAGAGCGATGATGTTGGGAAAGTAGTAATTTTGAAGAGGTCTGGTGTATTGAGGGGAAGGAGAGATCAGATGTGGGGGAGGAGGGCTATAGTGGGCGGTAAGAGAATAAGGGTGAGTGGGTGAGCATAGTTGATAGTGGAGAGGTATGTGGTAGGAGGTTGTTAGAGATAAGAAGAAGAGCAAGGTGGGAGAGAGGTAGACGGGGCACATGTTGATAGAGAAATAAGGCAAGTAAGAGAGTGAGAAATGCAGAGGATAAAGTGTGTAGTGTACTAGAAGGGTGTGACAGGAAAAGGTGGAGTTAGCCATAGATAACAGGGGAGTAAGGTAATGTGTGGGGATGGTAGTGGGAGGGGAAGAGGAAGGTGATGTGGTCAGTGAGGAGGGGAGTGTGCTGGGTGTGGTGGTGGCACAGAGCCAGTCTTAATTGAAAGGGATAGCTGATTGGATGGAGGGAAGGGAATGGGTGTGGTTGGACTGTATATAGGAAATGAAAGTGGGGTTGTGTGGGAATGGGGGTAGGGTAGAGGAGCAGAGTGAGCCCAAGCATAGCGAGGGTGAATGGAGCAGGCTGGCCCAGTTGAAGTATGCAAGTGAAAATGGGGAAAAAAATATTAGTAATTCAGGTACGTTACACTTTTCCCATGAAAGTATAAGTGAGGGAGTTAAAAAGTAAGCTTGTAGTCATAAAGGTTGAATGCTTATATAGAAGGGTACATGCATATTTAATTTCACAGTTTGCTGTTAAACTCTGCACTTTGAAAAACTGCAGGAGAATCGAGGAAACAGCTGCGAGAATCAGATTGGGCTCAGAGACCTAGCATTTCCTGGTCTATGCTGCCACCTAGTGGCCAGAAAGGGGAGTTAATATAAAAAAATATATAGAGAAACTGAAGGGGGAAAAGAAACAATCTCCAAGTAGTCTGTACAAGGGTGCAAGCCACAGAAAAAAACAGAAAAAGCTGGATAGACCATGTTAGATAGGATATTGGCAAGCACCTACATTATTTAATTAATGGGTGCTCTCCTCACTCAGTGTTTTCAAGGGTGTTCCAAGTTTTCTATGAAAAGGGTGCAGTCCAAGAACAGTGAGATTCAAGCTGGAGGAAAGGGGAGGACCAGTGGCGTTCGAGCACCCAGCATTACATCAAATCATGCACTGCTGGGTTTGATCTTAGTGTTATGCTGTCAGTACTGTAATGTTCAGGGGCTTTCTCTTTGCCAAGGAGGATAATAATGCACCTTTTTGCATTTAGTTTTACTCCATGGCTATGGCACCAATAATTTGTCTGTGCTAGCCCCTTTTTGTAATATGTTAATATCACTGGGGACACAATGATTGCGCCCAGTTTGCAATCTTTAACAAACTTGGTAAGCACAAACCATTTACTTTTGCCTGGACTGATAACTGATCTACTGGTACAGGTGGACTCCCCAACTTTGACAGTATGCCTTCTGTTGGAAAGCCAATTGGCTATGCATCTAGTGATGAATGGGTTAATCCCCAGCTAGGAGTTTCTCAATGATACCTGAGTGGTGGATTGTGTCAAAAGCCTTGGCCAAGTCAGGGTAGGTAGCATGAACTGTTTTGCCTTTTTCTAGGGCTTTAGTGACATTCTCAAAGAAGTCCATTAATAGGCAAGATCTACTTTTAATGAAGCCAAACTGGGGCGGGTCAAGAGTTTGAAGGTCACTTATGTCCTTGTTGATAAGGTCCATGAAGATTCTTCCCATGGCCTTGCAGACAAGGCTGGTTAGGCTTATGGGTCTAAAGGTCCCAGGGTTGGTTGGTCAACCCCCTTTGTGCAATAGGATTACTGTTGAACTTTTCCACTGTGATGGAACAAACCAGAGCTTAGGCTGTGGTTAAAGAGAGTGCCAAGTGGCTCAGCTGGATCTTGTTTTAGATTATTTAGTAAGCAGCCTGGGATATTATCTGGTCCCATAGAGACCATGTTTTTGGCTTTGGAGAGTTTGGATATGGCCTAATCTTTGGAGATACTAGATAGAAGACTGCTCCCAGGTATGCTTTGGGGTATGGCTGATGGGGACAGGGGGTTAAAGTTTGTACCAAATCTATCAGCTAGCATGTTGGTAATTTCCTTGGGTTCAGTATGACTGGTACCATCCACTATATGTTCGGCACATTGCTGGGCATTCCCTTTCAGATTTTGGATGTAGCAAAAGAATGCCTTATGATTATCCTTAGCTAAGGATGCTAATTTAGCCTTATAACTAGCTTTAAATGGCTTCACAATATATCTGATTTGCTTGTTCAAGCTGTGGCAGGTATTCTTCTTCTGCTATGAAACCCTTGTTCTTAGATAACAGTTTCTTCCTTTTATTATATAACATATTTATACTTGAAATCCACCAGGGTGGCTTGTTTTTTCAGGAGGACCTGATTTTGATCTGGTCAGGTATAGCTGAGTCTATACAGTAAGTGGTTGCACAGAGCATTTGTGTACTCCTCCACATAGGATTCTTTGCTGACAGTGTTATCAGAGAGTATTAAACTTTGTATGCCATTGCTTAGTAGACTGTAGTTTGAGTTGGAGAAATGTTTCAGTTTTTTCCTCCAGCGATGATGTCAGGACAGATTGTTACTTCAAATGAGACAGCTTTATGGTCTAACTTTATCATGGAGGGAAACACACAGTGGCCCCCATGTTGGTTAGTATCAAGTCCAGAACACTTGACCTCCTTGTGGGGGTGGAGGCAAACTGTTCCAGGGCATTTGTATTGACAAAGTCCAGGAACCTCAGGGTGAGCATGTATGTGCTCATGTATATCACCCAGTCGATGGAAAGATAGTTGAAATCTCCCCTGACCAAAGTGTTTGGTTGTATAGTGAGTGACTCTAAGAAGTCCAGGTAGGTGGTGTCCTTCTCTTTTATCATGGTGTGGAACCTCTAGCTATGATGTGGTAGGGTGTTTTACCTGTAGTTTGTTGGCCTGGAGTAGCTCAAGTGAGTCATACTGTTTAACCAGTCTTGAGGAGTATTTCGTTTTAATGAAGATAGATAAACCTCCACCTTTGGTTGTTTAACACTTGTTTTGGGGTCTGAATGTGTGGAAGGCATGGATACACCGCTACCTTTGGTTCATTCATGCTCATTTTGGGGTCTGAACATGTAGAAGGCATTTTAGCCTTGCATGGCTGAGGTGTTCTCTGTAGCTTTGAACCATGTCTCAGTGACTGCACAGACATCAGCATCTTCCAAGGTGAGGTGTGCTTCCAGGGAGTTCAGTTTCTTGTTTAAGCTCCTAGCATTAAGCAGCAAAACCTTGATTTTGTCTCGAGTGGATTTGTTGTGTCAGGAATTTTTTTGTTTTATTATTGCCTAAAAAAAACGCTATGGGGCTGGAATAATACTCAAGTGATACAATACAGTATAGATTCAGCAGATCTGAATCTAATCTATGCTATGTGCTAGCTACTAAAGCAACAGAACATTTTTTAAAGTGTAAAAAAATACAGTAAAAATCAGCAAAATGAGGTAGCAGAATGAAAAAATACAGTCAGCAAAGTGCAAAGGAATCTCAAAAAGTACTTATGTTTGTATGTTTTGGATTTCAGCAGACTCTCTCCATACTTTTTGCAAATGTTGCCAAAATTGAGCAGCTCTGGTTAAAAGTGCTCAAACCCATGAAAACATAAGGCTTAAATAGAAATGAGGATAAAAACTTAAGCTAAACTACCAATGGGAAAGCAGACAATGAACTTTCCTGTAGTAATCTCCAACTCAGTTGAGGCTCAGACTACACACTCCTTCCACAAGGGTGCAGACAAGGCCTTCCTAATGCAAGATGGCTGGAATAGTGCTCAAGTAATACAATACAATCTAGATTCAGCAAAATGCAAAGGAAACTCAAAAAGTACTTTTTTCTAGCAGTGGATGCTTTAGATTTCAACAGAATCTCTCCATACCTCTGGCAAAAGTCACTAAATGTTGAGCAACTCTGGTTAAAAGCACTCAAACCCATACAAATGTGAGACTTAAATACAAACCAGAATAAATACTTTTATGTTAATTCACCAATGGGAAAGCACACAATAAGCTTTCTTCCAATAATCTCTAACTCTCAGAGGAGGCTCAGACCACACACTTCCCAATCAGCCCTCTTAACTAGTCTACTACAAACGTCATAGCAGAACTAGTATTGCTCCACCTACTCTACCAACTCTCCCTAGTATAATAAACAACGTACCCCTTTTCACATTACTCCAATCTGCAACTCCTACTCTGTATAATCTCCATCTGTATCCTGCTTTTACTATCAGCCTTAACAAACTATTATGTCCAGCTTCACCACAACCTAACCACCCCCAGGCAATCTACAACCCTAAACTATAACTCAGCCCCACCAAACATTCATTTAGCTCCATACCTCTCCCAACCCTCCCACACAGACTATCACCTACACAGATTACTTCCACCCAGTAGAAAGTCCCACTCCTCGCTAAAACACATTAAAATTATCAGCAAGCTTAACAAACTCTACTTATAACTACTAAAAAAAACTCACATGTTGTGGGGACATTCACCCCAACCCAGGTCCAGGCAAACTAAGCAGCCCAAACCCCAATCAAATCAATTCCCCACTCCATAGACAAACAACCTCTCTCCTCTTTATTAATCTAAATGTGAGAAGTATCCTTAATAAGATCCACGACCTCCATGCCCTACTAGCTCTATACAAACCAAAAATTGTCTTACTAACTGAGACTTGGCTAAAACCTGAAATCCACAATAATGAAATTACAGCTCCAGGGTACAATATCATTCACATAGAAAAAGCAGGCAAAAGGGGATGGGGGGTTAGCCATACTGTATAAAAAACACCTCATCCTTGAACAACTTGATATTACCATCCCAGACTTCAAAAATGTAGAACTCATCCTTGCCAAGTTTAAACTGAACCCTAAAAAAATACTAATATTATTGGCTGCTACATTCCCCAGGAAACAATATCACAGCCATGGAAAACCTACTAGAATGGATTTCAACCTCTGTACCTTAAGAAAATATCCTGCTAGGTGACTTCAATATAGATTGTCTCAACTGTTCTAGCCAAAATCCACTCACCCATATTAACCTCCATGGATTTACCCAAGTTATCACATCCCCCACTAGAACCAACAAAAGATCCAAACGCCAGTCCATACTGGACTGTATACTTGTATCCCACCCATTTCTCACATCCCTAGCTGGATGTTTGCCAGACATTCTCAGAGACCACCAACCAACTTACCTACTGAGAAGCAAAACTCCACAAATGAACCAAGTAACACAATGAGAAGTCAGAAACAAAAAGAACTTTAATCCTAATGACTTTATCAATTACCCTAAAATTTTGCAACTGGACCCCTCTGCAACAGTTAACTCTTGAAGACACAGTACTATACTTTAATGCACCTTCCTACAAATATTAAACCATCATGCTCCCTCCAGAACCACTAGAAGAAAAGGTAAATATGCCCTCTGACTAACTAAACCTACCAGATCAATTCTCAAGGAAAGGAACAAGGCATGGATACAATTTCAGAAAAACAAAACCCAAGTAGACAAACAAAACTACTTAGAACTATGTAACGAAGCCAAAAAACTCATAAAAACTGGCAAAAATCACCTATTACCAAAATCTACAAAAAAGACATGCAAAAAATCCAACAAAAATTCTGGGCCGCAATCAGCTCTGCATTACAACCTGGGAAACCTTCCACTCCCACACCTGCAACAGGGAACAACCAAGATAACATCCCCACCCAGTTCAATAAATACTTTACTGAGACAATCCAGGCCCTAGCTAATAACCAAATTAATACCATCACCCTATGTCAACAAAATATACCAATTACAAATGAAACACAAAATAATAGCTCCCACTTTAGCTTTCAGCCGGTATCAATCAAAACCCTTCTAAAACCCCTCCAAAAACTCAAACTCACCACCCTGACCACAGATAACCTATCGGTAGAATACCTCCAAAAAGCTGCAGTAGCTATAGTCTATTCTGTTGCTATCCTCAATAAGAGAAGTATCTCAGAGTGTAAAGTAACCCATATAAGGAAAAACTCCCATATCGTACCACTACACAAAGGGGTAACTCCTTTGAACGCAATAGCTATTGTCCTATTGCTATTCTGTCATCCTTATCAAAAATCCTAGAAAGGGTTATACACACACAACTTATGGATTACCTTTAAGAAAACAATTATCTATTTAAAAACCAGCATGGCTTTAGACCCTTCCATAGTACCACCACCTCACTTATATCATTCACTAATACTGCTAATCACCATAGAAATAATGGACAACTAGTCTCTGCTATATTCTTAGATTTATCTAAAGCTTTCAATATGGTAAACCACAATAAACTTCTCCACTCACTCTCTACCCTGGACCTCAGTATCTACTCTATCACATGGTTTAAGAGCTATCTATCAGATTGGCAGCAGGCAGTACAATGGCTGAACCAAATATCCTCTCTACTACCTGTATCATTAGGAGTCCCTCAAGGCTGTATCTTAGGCCCACTACTCTTCACTCTTTTCACCAATCAACTCTCATCCTCCACACCTAAGGCCTCAGTTATTCAATACGCAGACAACACCACTATAATATTTGCCATCCCCACATTTGAGCCCCTCCACTCCCAAACATAAGAATACTTTTCACTAGCTGAAACCTGGTTCACCAATCACCTGCTTATTCTTAACCCAACTAAAACAAAATTACTTCTCTTCAGCTCTCATAGATCCTTCCCCCAAACAGATAGCTTTACTATCACCTCTAATAACAAAACTGAAATTACCCCAACCACCCACACCAAACTTTTAGGAGTTGAAATAGACAACCACCTAAGATTTGACTTGCACATTGCCCAAACTATTAAGAAAGTTCACAAAAAAATAGGACTGCTTTATTGTAACAAGTAATTTCTCTCGAAGCAATCAAAAACCACAATAACCAGGACACATCTGCTATCCACCCTCCACTACGCATCCCCAGTACTAACTAACCTTTGTAAATTGATCTACACAACTAGAATCCTGCTACAATAAGATAGCTAGATTTGCTACAGAATCTTCATATAGAACACATCATTGTGACTCTCTCAAAAAGCTAAACTTGTCGGAGCTCCTTCTTTTACTTCAATTCAATCAACTGTCACTAACACACAAGGTATGCTATCACTCAGACAAAATCTCAGCCCTCCAACATCTTATAAATCCTCACACCATAACAAGAACCTTGAGATCTAGCATCCTAAACCTCCTAGAAGTCACCAAACATAATGAGGCAGGAAAATCTCTCTTTAGCTACTTAATTTCTAAACTCTGGAACACCCTGCCTGCCCACCTATCATCCAGTAATTCCACTACACAATTTAAAAAACTCCTTAAAGTCTACTTCATGAACAACTGGCTATGGTCCTGTCTCATCCTGGGGTAAACACGGGCATACAAGTAATATCTCTTACTGCCATATGTCAAGTCTAGTTTCTAACCTTGTTTCTGGTCCAAGTGTAACCTTAAAAATGGACTGTATAAGTCTGCTAAGAAAAGCACGCACTGCAACATATTGTATCTATAAATCCTCAAAGAAGTGCATGAACTCTATGTATAAGTCTGCAATATTCTGCGTGTATTAAGAAATGTGCTACCTCGGAACTGTATATCTTACTATGAGCCTGTTCTATATACTGTTGTATATTTACTAATGTTAGTCTTCCTGATTTGTATGTAAATGCCACTGTTCTTAAGAGCTTGTTCATGTATCGAAATGGAGCTTTTCTCCCCGGGCATCAGGTGAAAATGGACCTGTGTCCAGTTGGACTTTCCTGGTGAACAAATGTAAAATAAAATAAAATAAAATAAATAAAAATAAAATAAATATGGGTGCAGGCAGGGCCCTGCTAACATAAGATAGCCAGAATATTGCTCAGGTGTTACAATACATTCTAGATACAGCAGATCTGAATTTAGTCTATGCTATGTGCTAGCTCTACTAATCAACATAATTTTTTTTAAGTGCAGAAAATACAGAAAAATCAGCAAAAAGAGGCAGCAAGATAATTAATTGGGGGAGAAAACACAACAGATTTCACACAGGCCATGTCAGCTTTCATTTACACCTAGAAAAACCTTTAATTTCATGTCCAGGTCTTGGTCCCTCAGTGTCTGCAGGATCACCTACATCAAGTAGGTCACAACACATCACCATGCAGCTGTCATGACAGCACCTCTTAAAAATCACTTGTACCATCACCTAGCCTATCTTTAGGAGATGCCTATGACACATTTGACCTTAAAGTACTGTGAATCGAATGTGACATTTCTTGACCTTCACAAATAAAAGGCAATGTTTACCTCAAAAGGGAATGTTATTTAAAACAAAAAGGGGGGAGGGCTACTTAAGACACTTTTTAACTGTATGCATTTCATTCCTTTAAGGGTACCTAAAACCTCATGGCACTGTAGAAAGGCACATGTATAGCATAACATATGATTGCAGTCATTGTCAACAGTGCACTATGCATTACCATTCTTACATCTGGCAGTTGCCTACAACTTAAAAATAATAATACAGAAGTTTTTTTTTTGTGGGGTGGAGGCACTAATTAAAAAACTTACAGATTAAAATGAGTATCCTGACATGTAAAACACTGTTGTGACTTCACCCTCACCACTGCACAAATGATGATATTTTTTTTTGTCTCTGAGGCAACAAATTATTGTGTATGACAAAATAAAATAATCTGTTGTGCATATTTTAAACTGAGAAAACCTTACAAAATACAAAAAAGTATGATATGTTTTCATTCAAAATTAAGGTATGGACTCGTGTTAAATAATGAACTAGCAGGTTTTACTATTTTAACCACTTGAGGACATTTAGTATAAGCATACATAAGTAAATTACCTAATTAGAGTTTATTTTGCAACGCAGTTAAAATGCCATTATTATATGATGCCTTATGACATCACTGAACAGGAGTCAGTGAGCAGTCCAGAATGACTTTTACAAATAATAATATGAGTACCTGTTCTGAAATATATATATATATATATATATATATATATATATATATATATTTATATATTTATATATATATATATATATATATATATATATATATATACACACACACACACACACACACACACACACACACACACACATATATATATATTTCTGTAAAGATGAAAAAGAATGTCTGATACACAGTGACAGCAGATCAAGCACCAAGCAGCAAGGCCACCAATATTGCTTTATCATTACTTTATGCATCAGCTACAGTGAATATGTATTTTTAAAGAAAGGAAACACTAACCCGAATAAAATAGTCCTTAGTTCTGAACTAGATACTACCTCTTTACCTGTGCAGTCTTATTCCATGCATAAGCCTATCACATGGGGTCCCTTACAACTGCTGCTGGCTGGTCTTCATTAGTGTTAGTGTGATTGGAACAGGGAGATGCAGTGACAGCATGGGTCACTTCATCACCAGGCTGGTGTAGGATCATGTCATGCAGAATTCACCATATAGTAAACATCCTGCATGCAGCACTTCATTCATACTGAACTGAAGAGCACACTCACACTCACACTCATGCAAGCACTTAAGTAATTCTTCAGGTTGCCAAAAGCCAGTTTGATGATAATACAGGTCTGCAACAAGGATGTGTTGTAGGTTTCTTCTACACCCCTACTTGGATTTCTCACTGATGTCATGAGCCATGCCTCCTGTGGATATCCAGCATCACCTGAAAGACAAAAAAAAAAAAAAAAGAAAAGGAGAGAGAGAAAAACAGAGGTGAAACAAAATAATAGTTAAAGTGGTTTTGTAATCAGCAATACATTTCACAATGAATATCTTCTTAAATATAATGTAAAAAAATATTTTTCTACTTACCAACCAGATGACCACTGGACAGCCTGCCATACAAGAAGTGGCAGTAAAGTGAACTAGTGTCCCACATATGAGAATTATGTACATTGCCAGGATGCTGGGCACAGATGTTACTGATGCACCCTATACATTTCATGCTACGTGGCAACGGAAGGAATGGTAGCTCTTCCTATTGCAGTACCACTCACCCCTTTGACCAGAAGGGGCACTAATTCACACACTGGGTTCATAGTTTCATAGTTGTTTACTAGGCTAATGACCACAAGGGCTTTTTTAAGCCTAGTCATGCATCCCAAATCTCTGACAAGTTCTGATACCCTTGATAAGTGTAAGCATGGGCCTGGGAGATGAACCTTTTAAGGGTTACCTGTTTGCATTAGAGACATAGGTGCCAAACCAGGGATGAATTTCCAATTTCCCATCCAATTGTCCAAATTGTACTTGAATTGGGTTAGAGAAGATGGATGGGGAGTCTGTTCCATAGACGTGGTAGTCTCTGAGATACATACCTATCTCTCCAGCAGGTACTCTTTATTTCACAGCAAGGTTTAAGTCTTTAGAATGGGTAACTCTGCTACTGTTTATTTTGTGGATATGAAGGTGGTCCATCAGAGTGGGGTCTGACAAGGCCCTGTATGCTAGGCATAAATCTCCCCTCAAAAGCTTGTAGGAGACAGAATACAGGGATAGGGCCTTGAGGTGGTCTGAATAGGACATATTACTTACTCCCTGTATTCTTTTAGTGAGGAACCTCTGTGGACATTCCATTTGTTGGATATGCCTGGTTAGGCACATACCAAAGGGTGCATTGTACTCAATAATAGGTCTGATGAATGCCAAATACAGTGGAACAATGACTTCCTTGACTTAGATGCCATACCTCTGTTTATAAGTTGTGCAGCATAGAATGATTTCCTCACCACTGTAGACATGTGATAACACAAAGGCTAAATTACTTTCTGTGTGTGTCCCTAAGTCCCTGACTACTGGGTCAGCTCTAAGGGGTGTGTTGTCAATATCATAGTTACCAGGGATGGATGACTTTCCAAAGGATACTATTATTCATTTATTGGCATTTAGTTTTAGTCCATGGCTCTGACACCAGTTATCTGCCTGTCTCCACCCCTCCTGGAGAACATTTGTGTCAGTGTGATATTCAATGACAGATCCTAATTTGCAATCATCTGTAAATTTAGTCAGCCACAATCCACTAACATTGGCCTTGACTTCTGAGAAATAAATGCCAAAAAGGAGCGGTCCAAGGACTGATCCCTATGGGACTCCACTTGTGACTGGTATCTTTGTAGAGGTGGACTCCCCAGTTCTAACTTCCTGGGTCCTGTCTTTGATCCAGTTGGCTATCTATGGGGTGACATACGAGTTTATACCTAACCTCCTGAGTTTGTCAACAATGCCCAGTGGGGTATTGTGACATATTCCTTGGGCAGGTCAAGATAGATGGTGTGAATGATTTTGCCCTCATCCATTGCTTTGGTGACCTTCTCAAAGAATTCCACCAAGTTGACTAGGCATGTTCTACCCTTGACGAAATCAAACTGGGTTGGGTCCAGTGTCTGGAGGTTTACTATATCTCTGTTGATCATCTCCATGATAATTCTTTCCATGGCTTTGCATATAAGACTAGTGAGACTTATGGGTCTGTAGTTTCCAGGGTCTGTAGATGGCCCACCTTTGTGCAGAGTGATGGCTGTTGCCTTTCTCCATTCATGAGGCACAAAGCCTGTTTGGAGGCTACAGTTAAATAGTAATTCCAGAGACCCTGTTAAGTCATGTAATTGCAACATGGGTCTAATATATTCCACTGAGTATGTGCCACCACATAAATGGCATGAATAGCCCAAGATCATCCCTGAGTTGACACCAGGAAATAGTTGTAATGACCCACACATGCCAAGAGTACACCCAAGAACTGCTGCAGTATCCTTGAGGCAGAAGCTTGTGGGGTACCCAATGTGTTCCCAGTCTATGAGGCAGAAGCTTGTGAGGTACCCAGTGTGTTCCCAGTCTATGAGGCAGAAGCTTGTGAGGTACCCAGTGTGTTCCCAGTCTATGAGGCAGAAGCTTGTGAGGTACCCAGTGTGTTCCCAGTCTATGAGGCAGAAGCTTGTGAGGTACCCAGTGTGTTCCCAGTCTATGAGGCAGAAGCTTGTGAGGTACTCAGTGTGTTCCCAGTCTATGAGGCAGAAGCTTGTGAGGTACCCAGTGTGTTCCCAGTCTATGAGGCAGAAGCTTGTGAGGTACCCAGTGTGGTCCCAGTCTATGAGGCAGAAGCTTGTGAGGTAACCAGTGTGTTCCCAGTCTATGAGGCAGAAGCTTGTGAGGTACCCAGTGTGTTCCCAGTCTATGAGGCAGAAGCTTGTGAGGTACCCAGTGTGTTCCCAGTCTATGAGGCAGAAGCTTGTGAGGTGCCCAGTGTGTTCCCAGTCTATGAGCAGAAGCTTGTGAGGTACCCAGCGTGTTCCCAGTCTATGAGACAGAAGAATGTGAGGTACCCAGTGTGTTCCCAGTCTATGAGGCAGGTACCCAGTGTGTTCCCAGTCTATGAGGCAGAAGCTTGTGAGGTACCCAGTGTGTTCCTAGTCTATGATGCAGGTACCCAGTGCATTCCCAGTCTATGAGGCAGAAGCTTGTGATGTACCCAGTATGTTCCCAGTCTATGAGGCAGGTACCCAGTGTGTTCCCAGTCTATGAGGCAGAAGCTTGTGAGGTACCCAGTGTGTTCCCAGTCTATGAGGCAGAAGCTTGTGAGGTACCCAGTGTGTTGTCAGTCTATGAGGCAGAAGCTTGTGAGGTACCCAGTGTGTTCCCAGTCTATGAGGCAGACACTTGTGAGGTACCCAGTGTGTTCCCAGTCTATGAGGCAGAAGCTTGTGAGGTACCCAGTGTGTTCCCAGTCTATGAGGCAGAAGCTTGTGAGGTACCCAGTGTGGTCCCAGTCTATGAGGCAGAAGCTTGTGAGGTAACCAGTATGTTCCCAGTCTATGAGGCAGAAGCTTGTGAGGTACCCAGTGTGTTCCCAGTCTATGAGGCAGAAGCTTGTGAGGTACCCAGTGTGTTCCCAGTCTATGATGCAGAAGCTTGTGAGGTTACCAATGTGTTCCCAGTCTATGAGGCAGAAGCTTGTGAGGTACCCAGCGTGTTCCCAGTCTATGAGACAGAAGTTTGTGAGGTACCCAGTGTGTTCCCAGTCTGTGAGGCAGAAGCTTGTGAGGTACCCAGTGTGTTCCTAGTCTATGAGGCAGGTACCCAGTGCATTCCCAGTCTATGAGGCAGAAGCTTGTGATGTACCCAGTATGTTCCCAGTCTATGAGGCAGGTACCCAGCGTGTTCCCAGTCTATGAGGCAGAAGCTTGTGAGGTACCCAGTGTGTTCCCAGTCTACCTCTGTAAGGTTCCCATGGCAAGTATAATGAGGTCTGCACATATCTTAGTATCCACATGGATAAGAAGTCCATGCATTCCTCCAGCACCCCTATGGATCCACATGGATAAGAAGTCCATACATTCCTCAAGTACCCCTATGGGGATCATACATTATAATATCTCTGTCCACGCTAAATCAAGGATCTCCTGATTATTAAAATTATAGTGAGTTATCATTTACCTATATCTCCACCTTCTTGACTGGTGAGTGCCGCTGGACACAAGCAGTTTTGCCTCAGCCAAATCAAACAACTTACAATGGGATATAGCAAAGCTAGCAGCAAATGACAGCATTTTAATAGATTTCCAAAATAGATAGGACTCCCCTTTACATAACATGTTTTTGGACAGTGCAGAAAAGCAGGAAAATTTGACTATGAATCACAGACAGTTGAGAAAATGCTTCATTAGCATACCACAGTTTACATCATTCCTCATTTACATCTCATTATTAATTCATTTGCTTAAACCTATGCTTGGCCATTGCACATAAGTGACCTGCATGAATTGTAGCTTTGCTATGCCCATTCGTGGACAGCACAGATAGCCTTAATGTGTTTGTGCAATGATGAATATCACTATTTGCCTTCATTCCCAAAGAAATTTTGCATATGACTTTTAATATATGAACTGCTAAACGTGTTCCTTTTCAGTTAACCATCTTTGTTTTGTGTCATCTCTCTGTACATAGCGGTTGCTCTGCTTACTTTTTATTAGGTCTTACGTCTCTTTTTAGAGCCATGTTTTATTATTATTATTATTATTATTATTATTATTATTATTATAAATTCTGGTTACTCAACAAAATACATTTAATCTGCAGTTCTTTAAAACATTTGCTTTTTATTCTGTGCTTAACTGGTAAAATCCACTTATATATTATAAGGGGTCTACTTCATTTGATAGAAAGCACATTTCACTGAAACTCATTTGATAGAAGTCTCATTTCACTGAACTGAAATGTATGTGCCTTGTTCCCCACTGTAGTGCAACCCTGGAGTTAGAGTATATATAGTAAGGAGGGATGTGGTGGTGGGGTGGGGGGCATAGCCCCTCACATAGTTTGGATATATATCTTCTGCAATGAGTTATTCATTCGACTTGTAAGTATGCTATGATTTACAACACCCCACCCCCTTACTATATATACTAACTCCAAGGTCGCACTACAGTGGGGAAGAGGGCATATGCCTATTTAGACAAAATGAGTTTCAGTCAAATGAGGTTTCAGTGAAGTGAACTTTAAGTGACTTGTGCTCAGGGAATTGAATTTCAGTGAAATAAGACTTCTATCAAATGAGTTTCAGTGAAATGTACTTTCTATGAAATGAAGTAGACCCATTATAAGACGTCATACTTGTATACAGGAAACATTCTTCCAGGAAAGTATTAGTGTCAGATGATACTTCTCATTGACTGGAACACAGCTACTTTGGACAAATAAAGATAATGGAAGCGACGTGATAGGTATCCATGTTATTTAATGATTTAAAATCCTGTCCATACGATGCTCAGACTACTGGAAACCACAAATGGTAGTATCTCTCTAGAGGTGAATGGCAATTCTAAAATCAGTACGCAATAGGAACCATCACACAACAGGTCTAAGTTGACGTAATCCTGAGATGGATGACCTATATAAATGTCCATGTAGACAAAACTTAAACAGTGAAATGATAATTATCTGATTGGGATTTCTTATTATTCCAGATAATTGATATGTAACATTGAACTCTGTCTAAATGATTGTTTGGCTTTGCAGGTAGTTAGAACATGAAGAAATACAGAATGGGCTATCCTATTCAATGACATATCATTTTATCAAGAAAATTGTTTAAAAGTGATAACTATAGGAGTCTAATATCACATGGATATTGAAAGTGTTCATTTCAGGATGCATATTGAAAGTGTTCATTTCAGGATGCAGAACCTATGTGTAAGACATAGATGGTATATTGCACCATTAATCAACTCAACATTTCCATTCATTAAAGTTTGTGATATAAATTATTACAATAGATGGATTTACTATGAGTAATCACACACTGTTTATGCAGTATGCAGTTAAAAATAGGTAAACATACCAAACAGTGATACTAAAGACATGCACAACACTGCATAGCAATTGTTTTACATGTGGTTAAGTCCATCTTCCCTATCTATGTCCTGATGTGGGGTTAGACTTTCACACCTCTGATCTCTAGATATACCTACTCAGAGAATTAACAAACTGACAGAAGAAGAAAAACATGGAACAGAAAAACAAAGCTTACCTTCTACCTCTTCCCTAAGTGCTAAGCATCAAAATTCCCAGACCGACACCTGTATCACATCCATTTCCAACATAACAGAATGACAATTACCAGAACCTTAATAGTTCAGCTGATATGTTTTGTGACAGTATGAAACGACCACGTAATTATCTGTTGTATTCTCCAATGGAAGTCAATATGAAGTAAGAAATGCTGTCTTAACTTTTCAGTTTCATAGAAGGTGGCTAGATCATGCAAAAACATTAAGTTTTAAGGCATATCTAAGTAAATATATGAAAGTAAAAACAAATCATGATGGCTATATGTATTTTTTTGTGTAGCACTATTCATTGCTCCCTTCCCCTTCCCCACAAGCTTCCTTATTTTACTTTTTGAACTTAGGGGTAAAATATATTAAGATCAGAGGTAATCACATGCATATTAGAAACATATCAGATTTCATCAAGTCAGGAGTCTTAATCAAGAATGCAGATTAGACTATAATTGCCCTCATCTGACCTTTCAGAAAAGTTTAATCAAGTATATATTCTGCAGATTTGCAACCTGCTGAGAGGTTTTCGTAGTTACAGGCTGGATTTGAATGATGCAAATGTGTATACTTTTAATGTATAAAGGCAATAATATATTCTATAAGGCGGGAATTTAGCAATAGAAATCCAAATTAATCAATTGGCTGGATAACTAGTCGCAGGAGAATGGGAGATAACCTAATTCTAGTCTTTGATCACTGTTGATGTCAGTGCAGAAATAATAGAAGTCTCCCACATAATTTATGACATACTAGCTCAGAGATGTTACAGCCAACAGTAGATGAATTGCTAAGTACATGGAAATATACTAGTGGGTGGATGCAAGTAGGCAAATTAAATGACTCTGAAGCTAATTATGGAAGTCAGGTGTAATAATTATTATGTGGCACGGAACTCCGAATAACTCATATGAAATACAGATCTGATAGCCACTTCCTTGACTCATTCAACTCTATAGAGTTTTTTATATATTTTCAGTAATCATCCATAGCTTTTCATGGTGGCCATACCTTTTTTGGGATCTGATTTCTACAACTAAGTGACATTCCAGCTAAGAGTATTCAAAGGGACAAGAAGTTATTAACAAAATTATACTAAAATTGTTAATCTAGGATGTTCTACAATATAGAAATCACTGTTTGCAACTTATTATTCATATTTTCGTATTTCATATTTATGTTCATATTTTCATAACTGAGAAATGAACATGCTATTGGAGGTATGTTATGAAATGGGGTCTATATTAAAAGACCGAAGAGGTGTTTCATCGAACATCTCTTGGTCGACACATAAAGAGCAAATGCACTAAAGCACAAACACTCAAAACAGCAATTTCTTTCTCCCGGAAAGAAGCAGCTTGCCATCCCCATGTGTTTGCCCCTTTCTTCACTGTAGTGCGATCTCGGAGCTGGTATATTTAGTTAGGGCGGTGTGGGGTGCGTTGTTATGTGTGTGTGTGTGTGTTAGTGATTTCTTTCCCAGGGAAAGAAATCACTGTTTTGAGCATTCGTGCTTTAGTGCATTGGCTTTTTATTTGTCGACCAAGAAGTGTTCAATAAAATACCTCTTCAGTCTTTTAATATAGACCCGTGAAATGTTATGGTGGGAGACAGTAAAGTTAATTGTCAATGCCCATTTAAATCATGGTGTATTAAAGATATTGCAAAGTGTTTGTTAGTAATTATGAACAGAAACAGTATTTCCATACGTACCTAACATTTCAAAAAACAATTGACTTATCATATGTAACCTTAATTATTGCTGAAGAAAACTGTCATTGATATTTTTACTGCAGCATATCTTGAGATATTCAGAATTCATTAAATTTCTAATTATACTATTCAGCATTTGTTTTCATATTTCTGTAAATATCTCCAGTATCACCAAATCAGTGCACTAGGTAGCACACTCACCTTTGGTGCAGAAGGCTGTGAGTTCTATTCCCACACTAGGTGGATCAATTACTGACACTGAAGTGCAGTCTAAGTTGGGTGCTACAATCCTGAGTGCGCCATCCTATGGGTGAGAAGTTAAAAGAAAAATCTATCTACTTGACATGATGGCAGCTCAAGTGGATGGTAAAGATCTCAGGGCACCTGTTGGAAAAAGGAGAGAGAGTTATCTTATGCCCTGATTAAATTTCCCCTGGTATTATAAATACCACCTTGGATCTCCTCTGAAAAGAAGTTGCTAGCCTAATGGGACTAACCCAGTCAACAAAGGATAAATAACAAACAAATAAATAAACATAATCTCAGGAAGCAAGCATGCAAAAAGGGATTTCTTGCTGTCATGTTAATGGTTTTGACTCGTTAACAAAAATCCTCTAACAATATTTGTATAGTAAAAAATTTCCATGTTATGCCAATTTGTTTGTGAAAGTCCAGCAAAAATAAAATTCTGGGTTTGTATAGATTATAATATTGTATTCATAGAAAGATTATGACCACTGTAAAGAATACTTATTTGTCATAACATTGCTACTTGAAGAGTTTTAATACCTTTTTTATTGTTCACAAAATATTTACATTTATTTATCTTATGTTTTTATATTGATTGTTCAGAAAATGCTCTAGAATGGAAAGATAAGTGTGGGCTGTTAGAGCTCTAAAATGATTGCATGTTCAAATCTTACCAGGAAAATCTTGATTATGCATTAAATAAGTATTTAAAAGCAAATGTCACAATAAAATGTCTGAAGATATAAATATGATTGATTTTGCAATATTTGATACAACCCATTATTTTAATGGTGCAAATCACTATCTCCTCATTAAAACTGACTACAGCAAAAAGTTTTTTTATATGTTGCACATGTTATTGAAAATGTGTGTGTGCAACATTTTTATTAAAGCTGAACAGAAATGCATTCATAAGTCATTTGTAACACCTTTCTAATGGGCTTCATTTTTTATTGTAAACAGAGTTGTTTTAGACTAAAAGGGTAGTCATGTTGACAGTGTGTGTGAGAATAAAGGAATTAATTTGACAAGTAATATGCTAGAACATTTCCTGTGGTCGGTTTCCAAAAGATTTCCTCTTAGTGTAAGTCTGCCCTTTTTCCCAAAGACCTATTCTCAGTGTAAGTGACATACTTCGGTGTAAGGCCTATCTATAAACAGGGCTGCTATGAGGACCAGATATCAAAACATATGGTTTTAAGCTGCACTCAGTGTAAGTGGTCTATTACATTGAGAGCAAGTCTTTTGTTAATGGGGCCCTGGTCTGAATTATATAGTTTAAAATAATTGGTATTATCATTTATTACCAAGGGCAGGTGTATTCATTATGTTCACATATGTAGGAATATTTTCACTTTGATGTTTGCTTTTAAGTACTTATTTAATTCATATTAAAACATTAGTGTTTGCTATAAGAGTATTGAGCTTTTATAAGTCAGCTATATTCATAAAGGTTCAAGAAATTAAAATAACAATAAAAAACTAAGCCTGCACACTTTACAGTATTTTTTTAACTCCAAGGTCACAAAATATGGATAATAAGAAAACTTAAAAAAACTTTGGGACCTCACATTTAATAACAATAACTGTGTCAAAGCAAACCCCGGTGTATTAAGATGTTGTGTGCTCCAACAAAAAAGGAAATGGCCAATGGTAGTATTTCCTGTGGCTCATTCACATATTTAACTTGAACTCTCAGTTGCAGCTTGTCTTACTGGAATTTAAAAAACATTTTTTGTACCATCTAATAACAGTGCCTTCTGTGACTATAATTATATTTTATTAACAACTAATGTTTTCCTCTTGGAAAACGCAACAGCATTGCAACAGCAAGTAGAATCCAAAATTTTGATGCTGATAGAATTTGACATAGACTGCTGAGATGAGAACACAAGTTTTTTTATTGTCTCCATACTGAAGCTAATTATGGAAGTCAGACATAATAGCTCTTAGGTGTCAGGGAACTCCGAAGAACTCATACAAAATATAGATCACAATGGGATCCCTAGCAACATTTAGCAGAAAGAAATTATTTGCTGAGCTTGTAGTTGGGAACTCAGGAGACAGATAGGTTTTAGTCCTATATGCTAAAATAGTGCTTTCCCACCTCCCAATGACAAGACAATAAAGTTACATTTCACCTGCATAACCAAGTAGTATATCACCAGCCTTCCATTGCTTATATTTATTTATTTGTGTTGGTTTGTTTAATCCAGTATCCAACCATTCAGCCATAGTCTAAAAAAAACAACAGGATCTAAACATACGAGTTTACAAGCAAACAGAGGAAAAATCTGGAAAATTGCAATCATTAAATTAGAATATAAAATAATGATATTATTTGACATAAATACAATTAAAATATTATGAAATGTGGATCCTATATATGTAATGAATGAGACTGTATATGTGTAAACAATGTTACACATTTATTTTTATAACAGAGGTACCAGAACGTTAGAACATTTAGTCATTTTTCTGTTATTCAATAACTGTATTAAATTTAGAGGTTATTGGCATATCAGACACTAGATTTTAAGGAAGGGGTTGTCAGAAAAGTTAAAATTAGAAGTGTTCTGTTATACAAGGAAGAAAAGTTGAAAAGATTTAAAAATAAGAATTTGTTACATCATATTATGTTGCTAATAGATTCTTGAAGTAAGCATACATATCTATTCTTCCTAGAAAGGTTAGTAGTTTCATCTTATACGTCAGCTTTTGCTAATATTGCTTTTATTATTATTATTATTATTATTATTATTTTTATTTATTTTACATTTGTTGACCGGCATGATCCGAATGAGCTGAATAGCCCTTTTTCAGCGGAGGCCCGGGGAGAAAAACTCCACAGTATATAAGTCATTAAAACCATTAGAATTTCACAGTAGTTTACATAGAAAGTATATTAGTTAATACAAAGGTAATTAACTAAGAAGCTTCATTGTTTTGAAATGTAAGTATTAAACAATATAAGACAATAATTCATAAAAAGCAGCAATAATTATAAGTAACAGTAGATGTTTCTAATAAATAATTGAGATCAGAAGAGGAAATGAGATCTGTAGATGTAAAGGTAAATAGTATGTAGAGGTTATAGTTCATCGACGGTAAAAGAAGACATACTGATAGTGAATAGTAAGGTAGAGTTTAGCAAGTCGACTGAATGTACTTTATGGTGAATGATAACAAGGGCAGAACCAGTGTGCTTTTAGGTATTCTTTCGTTGCAGTTTTGAATTGATTAGTTTGTGTAAGAGACCTGATTTCTAATGGCAGTTTATTCCATGCTATAGAAGGATTGGAGCTATAGTGATTGCATCCAAATTTAACTTTAGCTTTGTATATTTGTAATACGTTTTGGTCAGAGCTACGTAAGGATCTGGTAGGGGAGTATTGAGAGGTTAAAGAGGATAGGCAAGGACAGAAGGATTGCTGGTATAGAATTGTATGGATTATCTGTAGTTGGGAGTGAAGGAGTGAGTGGGGTAGTTCAGGCCATTTTAAGTATTTTAGTGAGAGACAATGGTGAGATTTATAAGTTTGTTGGGCAGCGACTTTTGCAACCTTGTTATAGGTGGATTCTAGTTTTGCTAGAAGTGTGGAGTTGAGATTAGTGAGAATCTGACAGCTATACAATAGACTGGGTAGTAGGTATGAATGAGAGAGGGTAACTCTTGCTTTATTTGTAAGAAACCTTTTGTTTCGATAGAGAAGGCCCAGTTTTTGGAGTGTCTTTTTAATACAGTTATTTATATGTAAGTCAAATTCAAGTTGGTCATCTATTGTTACTCCTAGTAGATTTGTGCTAGTTTCAGCTATGATGGATGTGTTATAAAGGGAGAGTACTGAAAAGGTTCATTTAAGATGGGTGAGGTTTTTAGGAAGAAAGAGTAGGAGTCTTGCTTTTTTAGGGTTACGTATTAGCAGGTTATCACAGATCCAGGATTCTACTGAGATGAAAGATGCCTGAGTAGCAGAGATAAGGTCATCAGGAGAATCTGCAATGGTGATGACTGTAGAATCATCTGCATATTGAATAAGGGATGACAGAGGACAGGAGGTATATACAAGATTAGTGAAGTTACTAAAAAGTAATGGGCCTAGGATGGATCCTTGGGAGACACCCATTTTCAGTGTTAAAGGAGGAGATAGAACAGAGAGCCATTTCACACACTGCAGGCAGTCACTGAGATAGCTGGTAAACCAGGTAATAGTAGAGGTACAGAAGTTGAGGGTAAATCATTTGGATACTAGGAGAGGATGAGAGACTGTATCGAAGGCTTGGGAGAGGTCCAGGGATAGGCAAGAAACAAGTTTATTGTTATCCCTGGCTTGTGAGATAGTGTTAGTGAAGGATATTAGGGCAGTTGAAGTGCTGTGCCTAGGGTGAAAGCCATGCTGGGTGGGTGTGAGCAAGGATTCCTGCAGTAGGTATTGCATGATCTGCTTATGTATGCATTTTTCCAGTATTTTTGATAGTGGAGAGAGGATTACGATAGGTCTGAAGTTTGAAATGTCAGTAGAGTTACCTCCCTTGTATATAGGTAAAGTGCAGAATTCTTTCCAGATAGAAAGGACTTTTGATTCTGAGACAGAATGATTTATTAGGATAGATGCAGGAATAGCAGCAGACTCTGGAGCTACTTCTAGGAAATAGGGAGGCAGATGGTCAGCCAAGGAGGAGCAGGGTTTAAGTTTAGTGAGTAAGGATTTGATATAGTTAGTAGGTACTGATTTAAGAGAGAAAGAATTTAGAGAAGGAGAGGGCTTGGGGGAGTTATCTATGTTGGTAGTGGAGGAGAAGGTGTTTATCATCTTTGATATGGATTCAATAAAATAGGTATTGAATATGGTAGCTGTTTCTTCTAGAGTATTGTTTGGGCAGGGGTTGGGAGAAGAAGGGTTTCCAAGATGCAAGATTTGTTTAATGGAGTTCCAGAATGTTTGGGGTCTGATCTTTGGGCAGTAGGGGGGTTAAAATAAAAGTTTTTTTTGTCCTTGTTAATGTGTTTTTTGCCAGATTTCTGAGTTCTTTATATTTTTGTAAATGGGTTGGGAGCTTAGTTTTTACCCACATTTTGTCTCTGGTATTCATTAGAGTGCAGGTAGCTTTAGTTAACCATGGTGATATATTGGATTTGATTCGGACAGTGCAGAGAGGAGCAAGTGAGTTTACAATATTAAGAAAGGTTGAGTTAAATGAGTGGACAGCATCATCGAGAGGGAAGAGAGTTAGTTTGACCAGTTTATTTTGGAGAGAAGAGCATTAAAGGTGACAGGGCAAAAGGAGGTAAGTTTACGACAAGTTATGTATCTGTGGGACTTGGTGAAATGAGGTGTGTATCTAAGAACTTTCACAGGGGAGTGGTTACTTAGGGAGTCAGGTAGGGTTGTAGGATCATGATATTTGTTTGGGTCTGAGACTAAAATCCAGTCTATGAGAGAACTGGAGGTATGAGATTTGTTAGAATGGGTAGGAGAAGTGATTAGATGCACAAAACTATGTAAGTTGATGAAGGAGGTAGAGTTAGGTTCCTGAAAGGTTAGCCAGTTGATATGTACATCTCCAAGAAGGATGGTTTCATTGTGAAAGTTTAGAAAAAGTTAGGAGAGTATGCTTTCTAGAAGGGTAAGGTTATCACCTGGAGGAATGTAAATGGCTACAACAGTGATAGTTGTATAATCATTAAGTTTAAAGTTAGCCATCAGGAGCTCAGCAGGTGAAAAGGAGGGAGTGGGTATAGGACTTGAAGGAGTAAGATGGTTAGAGTAGACTATAGCCACACCACCTCCTTTTTTCTTTTGTCTATTTTGTCGAAGTATGCTATATCTGGAAGGGAGAATATCTCGGTTTTGTGGGTTCAGCCAGGTTTCAGTTAAGGGGATTATATCAGGGGTATGGTTTGTCATCCAGGCATGGAATTCATTTATTTTGTTTAGGACACTTCTAAGATTAATTGAGTAAAATGATAGTTGTTTGTTGGTGGGACTAGTTTGGTCAATTTACATGTTTGGCTAGAGATGGGAAGGTAGGACCTGGGTTAGGATGTACATCACCTGATAGTAGTAGGGATTTTGGGAGGAAGTATGGTTTGTATAGCATCTGCTTTATTTTATGTTTGCGAGATGTGGTGAGTTATAGAGGTATTTTGATTTTTGGGAGGATTGTATTTAGTGGAAAGAGGGATGAGCAGATAAGGGAAGATTGCATGGGATGTCTGAGGGTATGAGCAGTGGTACTTGTAGGAATTAAATATGTTGGAGTTAAGTGGGAGTTATAGGAGGTGAGAGTATAAAGAAGGAGCAATGGAGGTAGGAAGAGAAAGGTTTGGGTTGAGAAAGGCATATTAAGAGGCGAGTTGGTGCTTGATAAAGGAGCTATATAGTAGTAACTTAAGTGGGGTAGTTGGGGAGAGTAGGAAGAGGAGAGCAGTTGGGGGAGAAATATGGATTAAACAAGCAGGAGGCAGTGGTAGTGATAGAGGGAGGAGAGATGGGGCAGGGGTGTTTTTTTAGTTTGAGAACAGTAAGGGGAGGGTTAATGAGGAGGGGTTTGTAAGGAGCAAAATATATAAAGGAAATTATATGGGGGGTTGAGAATAAGGGTGGGTGGGGAGCAAAGTGAGCCTGAGCAGGGCTTCACAACATTCGTGGTAGTTCGCAGTAAGTAGAACAATCAGTCTGCCAAGCTGCTTGGAAGACAAGGTGTACAAAGCTGTAGGTAAGCTTGAGAAGCAAAGTCTCATTTATGTTACAAAAACACCCATTTGTATTAGGGACAAGCTTTCTTGTCACCCAGAGCTTCAGTGGGGGCTGGAATCTACAGTACAGAGACAAGGGAGTTAAAGTTAAGGTAGAGTAGGTATAATGGCTGGTGTTCCTGATAGCATGCTCTTAAAGAGACTATTTTACAGGTCAGAGTAATTTCAGTTATAAGTTAATCAGCATGTCATACTTTAGTTTTGCTGGAGTTGGCCTATTAGTTTTGTTGGGGGAGACCCGATGGAAGGTGACTCAGCCGATGCTTCACTGTTGGAAGCAACTGGGAAGTGGTTGGGCAGAGCTAGGGATGAAGAAAAGCAAAATATGGGAAATTAGTAACTGAGCAGTGAAACAAGCACAGAAAGTACAAAGTTAGAGAAAAGCAACAGCCACAAACTATGACATATACAATGCAGGCTCGTGCAATGCAGTGTTTTACCTGGGGAGCCGAGGTAACGTATATCTTATAACTACCAGTCTAGTAACAACAAAGACATTTTAACAGGGCCTACAATAGATCATTAGACTTTCCATATTTGCTAACGAATGTTACAGCTCCTCTGGAGAGGTAGAAAAATGCAGAGGCTTTAAGCATACTGTTCACTAAACATCCAATCCTTCAGTTTTAAGAACAAATAATTAAAACAAAGGAAACAAGTCATAATAAAATTATAGAGACCTTACAGTGTAAGGAAGCACACTATCATTTGGAAAACATTCATGCTTCTGAACAGATATTGACAGTGAGACTGAGAAGGTTATTTGCTGTGAAGTGATAATATAAATATGCTAAAGGATAGGAATATGTTATTCAACCAGAGGGATCACCAGATAGTATTCAGAAGCCAAGTAGCTAAAACACGGTGTGTCCTTGAGGGTTGTTTGCATATATCCCATGAAGCTTCATTGCAAGAGGTTTAAGGTATCATAAAGTAAAGACTCTCCCCAGGATTTACTAATCTTCCGTGCAAGACTAGAAACGCCAGTCTAAGAGTATGATGGCAGCCCACCATGCATATTAATGAGGGTGTGCTGCCTCAACTCTAAAGCTTACACAGAGCGTGGATGAGTGTAGGGGGCGTGTCAGACTGCCGAGCAGTCCAAAAATCCTCTCCCCTGCACTAACAAAACCCAAGAAATGTCGAGTTATATGAGCGAGTCCGCCCACATGTGTACATTGTAACACTACACTCTCCCATATGTTAAACCTCGTACAAATTTAAAAATTAAAAGAAATTTGTTTATTCTTTATATTTATTTCCGATATAGATTCCCGTATTTGCGCGTGTTTGCGCGGGATTGCCCATTGCTTAGCTACCATTAGCAGCTTAGGCACCGAAGAGGATAATAAGAAAAAAATATGCAAATGAAGCAAAATAGTGATGGCATAGTAGTTAGAGCCTTTGCACAAAGAGAAGGCATTCCCGGTTCGAGTCCTACTACTGCAGGTTCCATTTTGTGTTGGAAATCTGTATACAAAAATATTTCCTGACATTTATCATGTATAAGTTTTGTAAAAAGCATTCAAATGTTATATGTAGTAGTGGACGAATTTTTATATATATATGTATACATATATATATATATATATATATATATATATATATATATATATATATATATATATATATATATATATATATATATATATATATATATATATATATATATATATATCAAGGTGAAATGGTTATGCATTCTGAGGCATGAGCAACTTATTTTAAGCAATATAAAGCACTGATAAGCACATTTTAGCAGTATTTAGCATATTTAAAACCAATTGCTCATAGCTGAGCAGCTCGTTAACAAGTGCAACGTATTTGAGCATAGCTGCGCACTGCACTAACCAGTGCAAATACAATGTATTTGCATGTTGCTGTGCACCGCGCTAACCAGCGCAACGTCGGACAACGTCGAGCAATGTTGGGTAACGTTGGGCAAAGTCGGGCAAAGTTGAGCAAAGTCGGCTAAACACGGCCACACCTCCTTTACTGTACCTTAACCATTCAGGTCTGGCCAGTAGGAAAATAAAAAGCAGTGACAGGGCTCGAACTCCGGACACTGTGTACTGTAGTCACAGTACATAACCACTAAGCCATGACAGCATTTCATAACTATGCACTTTCAACAGGCACATATCTATCAAATGAATATTAAACACTGCCAACATCAGCTAAGCAGGTGTGCCTACAGCTGAGTTTTTTCAAAACTGGCCAATCACAAATAAGTGCAGGAAATGAGGCATATTTAAGCTCCACAGGTAGGAATACTTGCCATAACTGGTTGTAGCTCCCTTCTGCAGTCAGCATGGCTGGTGTTGGAGGAGGCACTTGATTTTGAGCGCAATGCTGGGGTATTGAGGAGACCAAAGTAATGGTTTGGCTCCTTGTCCACAATCATGAGGAAAGACTCCTGTGGCGCCAGTACCAGGGCACCCAATATAAAACGGAGGCCTGGAACAGTGTAGCTCATGATCTCACCAGTGCCACTGGTGTTCCACGGACTGGTGAGCAGGTCAGGCACCATTATTCTGACCTGAAGCGACGTAAGGAGGATAAACAGGACCAGTGGATCCGAGAGTCCAGTGCGATGCCTAATGCCCCAGTACTGAGTAAGTAGCCATTGTATTAAGTAGTCAAGAATTGCTATGCTTGTCTATACTATGGATAGGTATGTCTCAATATCACTGCATTTACTTCACAACTACAGGTGTCCGGACTATGAATCAGCAAGCCCATGAAGATAGGTTGCAAAGGCTGCATCCTCAGGCAGGTTAGTAATTATTCTGCATCTGACAAAGTTTGCAGACGACTACAAACTGGGCGCCATAGTGGAAAGTGCATCGGACATGGATATCCTTCAGAAGGGACTCATGGAAACAGATAGCTGGTGCCAGAGCCATGGCCTGAAGTTAAACACCAAAAAATGTATAGCCATACCCTTCGGGAAAAACAAGGTAACCCAGCTACCATATAGGTGGCAATCCACTAAGCACAGAAGAGGTTATCAGGGACCTGGGGACCCAGGTTGACAGTGTCCTTTCTTTTGACACTCACGTTGCTAAAGTGGTTAGAAAGACCTTCTACATTGCCCACCTGATCATGAAGGGATTCACATCCAGATCTAGTGAGGTCATTGTTCCCCTGTACTCTTCACTTATCAGACCAATGATCGAGTACAATGCCCCATTCAGGATGTATCTCACCCGACATCTGCAGCAATTGGAGAGACCCCAAAAGTTCCTCACCAAAAGGATAAAGGGACTCCAAAATCTGTCATATGCTGCCAGATTGAAGAAACTCCAGCTCTATTCAGTCGCATACCGTCTGCTCAGAGGTGACATGTGCCTGACATACAAGGCCATGTCCAACCTGGAATTAATGGACATGCTCCACCTCAAAAAATCCAAATCCACCAAAACCACTAGAGCAAGCAACTTAAACCTTAGCACGGATATAAATAGGACGTGCTGGAGGGATAGATTTATCACTCAGAGACTCCCTATGCTGTGGAATAAAATCCCGGTCCATGTGAGGCAGAGCACCTCGCTGGCTCTGTTCAAGAGAAATCTTGACCTGTGGATGGGAGATCATAGGTTTACCCCAGGAATCATCTCTGTGTCACTGCTGGACAGAGGCACAACAAACTAATGGGCACAGTATTTTTTCATATAAGGGGTGGCGTAAGCCACAAAAATTTGGGCTAGGCTTATAAATGCCTTAGGGCAGATAGCCTAGTATAAACCTATGAACCTATGAACCTATGTACTGTTATATAAAATAAATGAGAGAGCCTTCAAAAAGTGTTTAACCCAATAAATACAGGTGTAATAATCCTTTAATAAATGTATAATTCCTGGAGTGCGTCTGTGTCATTTTCTTTGATATGTTGTTGTACTGTTGCATTTTACAAATAGTACTTTTGCATTAAGCAGTGTTAAACCACACTTGGGTAGGCCCATATAACGTGGATGAAGGGAGGGCCAGTAGCTTTTATGCATATTTACAGCCCTCAACTGTTGGTTCATGCCCAGCATGTACAGGTTAATTTGGCACATGAGTAGCTTGGTATTTTGTTCCCCAGAAATGTCAGTGTGCTGCCAGAAATGTAGGGAGCTGTTAACATAGAACTGATACTTTCACCTGAACATATCTAGATAATTATATGAAAGTAGAACTGTCAATGTACCATCTTAGCAGTAGTGTGTGTGAGCAACTCTCAAAATATGTAGCGGTAACATCTGCATCTTGGACAGTTTGTATGTAAGATACAGCTCATGTATATAATAATCTAGCAAAATCCAGTTGCACAATATAAGGACATTGGGTAGTGTAATAATACATGTAAGGGACATATAACTGCAGTTAATAGGAATGTAGTGAAAACTAGAATGATATATAAGTTGTTAATTGAGCTATCCTTTTCCACCCTACTGTATGTGCATTAAAAATGCAATTTCACACCTCAATCGGTATGTCTAATCTCAAAACATTTGTTGGGACATATGTCCTATTGGTTTATAAATATTTGCATTTATTTCTATGCATGTGCCCTGTTAAAATGCCACAATATTGGTGGCCTGTTGCCATCAATTCAACCTGCATGCTGTTGTAATGTCCACTGTTGTTCTATATATCCATGTGTTATGCTTGCTTTTCAACTCTTGAAAATCTGGTGTGTTGGGTTAATGGGAATACTTCTGCATGCTGTTATAACTAATTGGGAATGATGTTGACTGTTACTAACCCATACCTTTATTAAACCCTCCAAAGCATAATTCGTATGGGAAGGCCGTTCCCAGCGGACCCACCTGTCCCACCTCAGCTGGCCATGGCACCTGGCACCAGCAGGTCCGGTGTCCAGCCTGGGACCTCCTCCTCCTCCATTGGCCCTGTGCCACCTTTGGGTGGATGTGCTGCAGGGCATGGGGCTCGCCCCCCCCATTCAAGCATGGGTGGAGAAGGGCCACCTATCACCCTTCAAACGGTCCGGGCTGTGGTGCGTAGAGAGATTGAACATTCTGTTGCAGAATCTCTACGCCAGCTTGAGGCACAAGTGGTGCAACTCCCGGGTCAGCCTGCCCCTCCTACACAGCCCCCAGCACAGCCACTCTCTGGGCTGTGCAGGTGCAGTGGTGACTGCCCATGGTTGGAGACCTCAGTCCCACTGTTTCCATCTGTGGGCTCATGGGCTTGCGATTTCCAAACAACCCTCCCCATCAAAGGTGTTCACCCACCACATGTGTCATATACCATCCCTGTATGCATCTTGTTAGTCTTGTCTGTTTACCTCCCCAACCTACCTCCCCAAATATACCTACTTCCACTACCCCACATTCCACTCTCACCTGAAACAAAAAAGGGCAATCTGCTCCCCAAAAAAAAAAAAATTACGCCCCATACATAGCTGCCCATTTTGCACACATGTCCACTGGACACATAAAATGTCATTTAATTGGCATTATAACATACTTTGTTGTCCTCACCCCTCTCTCAGGGGTTGAAGTTTTCATATCTACCTCCAAATTTATTCCATATGCACAGCTGTTGCTGTTAAAGAAATGGGCAGCTATGGACCTTCCCTACACCCATCCTGCACATCCTGAACTACTTTCCATACTGTCTTTCCCTCTTTGTGCCCCTTTTTCACTACTTTCCTATCTTCCCATTTTTCTTTTCTTTCAAAGAAATGAGCGTGGGGGTTAGCAGGAGTAAGCACTATTAAGCAGTAGTTAGTGGGTTTGCGCGAGTGTGCACTTGTTTGCGCTTAGCTAAGCATTGCTAAGCATCACGCAAACCCACGCAAACCCGCTTACAACTGCTTAAAAGTGCTTTAGTCACTCTATATGTGAGGGCCCTTGTTCTGCTCAGGAGCAAAATAAAACATCTCTGTCGGTCTCGAACCCCAGACCTTGTACACACTACACAATATGAAATACCACTAAGCCAAGGTAGATATACAGCAAGTTGGTGCTGAAATAAATATATCATGCATCAGAATGAGTGAATGTAAAGGAAAAATAGGAATGCCATACCACACAACTTGTTCTGTGGATCTTTACCAACAGTTGTTGTGGGATTACATTACATGACTGTGATAAGAGAAGCAGCCATTCTAGCAGGAAATAATGTAACACCATCTCTTTACAACCCCACACAGTATCACAGCAGGACAAACACTGGCATATCTGTTTAGGGCAGAGGCCATTCCTCCCAACTGTCCCTAATTTTCAGGGATGTCCCTGATTTTGACACAAATTTAAGCTCTGTTCCTCTAAATCCCTCCTAAAACTACTGACTTTGGCCAGAAAGGTGGTGAATTACACTTAATGAATAATGACAATAATTACGAGTTAGACACTTTTTTTACTTCAGAAAAGGTATATTAATTCATATGCTCTGATTTTCTCAATGTTTCAACTTAATGGCTCTAACATTTTAAAGTGCCCCTGACTTTTTCCTTACTTTTCCCTGAGTCTGTTCAAATATGTACCTGAGTGTTTGAGAGGTCTCGCAGAGGCAGAAACACAGAGGCATATCAGCCTTTCTGCTGTTACACACTGTGCAAATAGCTTTAGAAGGAGTTTCGGAAGCATACCCTTATGTAGGAATACAACACTGAAATACAAATGGAGGTAGCCATGTACTGGTAGCAACCACCTGTAACAATGCCATTGCTCTATTGCTGAAAAGACCTGTGCGGTGCACAGACAAAAAATAAAAGGCTGTTCTCTGGCTACCATGTGGATAGGTCCACAGTTGTGAGTTATGCAGACAGACTACTTGCCTTGATAAACTAACATGTACACAGTAACCCTGTAAGTCCAGCAAGATAAAATCCACACAATAATACTTACACACTCTGTACTTCTGCACCCCTACCCAAATGTAGAATATAACTGTGTGTGCAGGGTCTACCAAGGATGTAGGTAAGCATACTCACAGTACTGACATGTGTCCAGTTTTTCTGAGTAGCTTGTGCTAATGTCAACACTAAAAAAGAACAAACTGTTTAAAACTGAGAAAATGAATATTCACAGTATAGCAGTTCACAAACAATTCTTGTGCCAAAGGAATACATCTCAATAACTAGCTTTGTATGGCAGGTAACTGTAAAAGTTGAAAAGAAAGTACATCTTTCCATGTATCTTGGGGTAGCATTTTGAGGGGTGAGTACATTTCTACACTGACAAGTGGGTACTGGAAGCAGCAACATTAGGTCTGAGTACAAAATGTAAATCTCTGGCTACACCCCTGGCTTTTGATATAAGAACTATACCAACCTTCTGTCTTAAACAATGATGTCCACAGCAAACAAGGATGATCTCCATCTTGAAAAGCTGAAAGGGCCATGCCTACCTGAGTTAGTAATTTATAGTACAGGGTTGCTATGACAGTGAATACTGCAATTACTACACAGCAGGCTGCATGCAATTAGCAAGTGGTGGCCACTAATTGGTGCAGAGGCCATCACATGCTCATGTGCAAATACCTACAAAAGCTGGCTGCAATCTCTGTCAACAAACTCAATCACTCTATTGCAGAGACTGACAGAGAGAGAGACAGAAAGAGAGAGAGAGAGAGAGAGAGAGACAGAGAAAAGAAAAAGAAAAAGAAATATTACCAAATCGTACAAAGGAAAGGTATGTGACACATACGTATTTTACTGGCATGTAGTAGATGTTATTGAAGAATAGTCTACATAATGTGAACCATTCATATGTGGCAGCAGTACTTATTTATGCATAGATGTTCTGCTTAACTACTGCTATGGAAAATACAGTGTGTACATGTGGGCAGTGGGACAACCTGTGAAATGTGTAGCTCAGCATTAAATGTCAAAGATCTGATCCATGTTATCTGTGTTCTGTACAGTAGTGTGGCCAATGGCTGTTGGGGGGATTTGCGCTGATATTATATAAACATGGGTGTGACAGAACAACACATGCATGACAGTCATATTAAAGTGTAGCTTAGCATTGGCAACTGCTGTAGCAGTCTAGTATGCTAATCTAGCATTTTTAGACATATCCCCCCCCCTAATGTTAGTGTGTGTTCATATGTGACACCTGTTTGTGTTACAGCAAGGCCCAACAGCTCAGCTGTGAGGTCCAGGGACTTACAACAGTGAGGACCTTGTGTGTGTATGCCACACACACATACGGAGAAATATATATGTGTCATATATTTTCACATCTGTATATGTGCATAGAGCAGGGGACATATTGCAACTGTTTGTGAAGGGTGGAGATATATATGTTGGTGAAGGTTAGTATGCACATATTTGTATGTAGGTTTTAGTGTTTGACAAACAAGACAGCCTACAGTGCTGGTATATGACATGTGGTGGTTAAACACTGTAGGTGGTTTGTTCAGTTTTCAATGTTGAAGCCAGTGAGGCCTGCTAAAGCTACCTGGGCTGTGAACACCTTCAATGCATTTATCCCAAGACTGTGCGATTTTATTACATGACTGTACACCTCACATCCTTTGTATAATTGATATACTCACTATGAAAGGTGAAATGTATATGTGCCCACATATTTATGCATATGTACACCAATGGATGTGTATATGTATATATATATATTTATCTATATATATATATATATATATATATATATATATATATATATATATATATATATATATATATATATACTAACTGTGATGGTCAATGTGTTTGTGAATACGTCAAAGATATGTATCTGTGGGATAGCTTAGTGGGAAACTGTTTATGTCATGGTATTATGGGTCCTTGCTTTGATCCTAGCAAAAGCTGTGTATTCTGTTGCTAGGCAGAAAAAATGCTATTGCATACAGTGTGATTAAGTCCCTTGGTTTTAACTAGGGTGTGTCATTGGAGGCTAAAGCACTACATCTATGATTATTGATTGGTACTGATGTTGAATCCAAATCCTGTGTGTACTGTAGTACTATTTGAAGCTCTGGGCCTGTACAGCAAACTATGGTGCATGTCCACATTGCTTGCATCCACTGTTTTGTGTGGTCCCTGTGTTCATCACAGATTACATTTCTCAAGATTAAGGTTGTGTAAGTACTGACACACAGTACTGTATAGTACACACTGAAAGCTTATCTGTGTTGTCATACCTTTGTGTCCTGTAATTATGTCTGATGTGTGTGTGGGTATGTCTGTAACATGTCCTTTGATATATGTGTGGTAAAACATATAACTGCGTATCTAGCAACATTCATACTGTACTACAGCAGTATGCAACTTATGTTCCCAATTGTGCACATATTTTGGACACGGGTTTGCCATTAACAAGTTGTGTGGTATAATAGTAATACATTTACTGGAGCTTACACTCATTGTAATGTATGATATATTTCTTTACACATCAGCTTGATGTATATCTGCTGTGGCTATGTGGTGCATCCTGTTGCATACAGATGTGCCAGGTACTCTTGTATAGTCTTATATAGTGATTTTATTTTGTTGCTGTGCAGAATATGGTTCATTAGATTGAGAGTGAGCCAGGCAATTCCAAGCAGTTGTGGGGTGAGCCGTTATAAGTGGCAGTTAAAGTGTTTCACTCTCGGTTAGCTAATAAGTTGCTATATATGGCAGTTCAGTGATATCTGTGCTGTATAATGTTAAATGTGCCATATGACTTGCTCAGACATATTTTCGTATTTATGTCTTCCAGTGATCATGGCACATCACAGGAACCTCACTTACAGTAGTGCTGAAGATGACATAATTACTGCCAGTATAATTCAGCACTACAGTCTCATGTTCTCACAAACCAGCCAGGACCAGCAGGAGTATACTGCAATGTGGCAAGATGTTGTCCGCAGGGTAAATGAAGTAGGCCTGTATAACTGGACATATGAGCAGGTACACCACCACTTCAGTGATCTTCTCAGACATGTCTGCCAGCGTGCTGCTGATGTGCGGAGACAAAAGGTTGCAACAGGAGGTGGTGTTAATATCCATCCTCCACTCACCAGAGTGGAGGAGCTGCTCTGAGTCTGTTGGCACCTGCCCAACAACAACAGCAGCAGGCATACACCATGATGGAGGTTGGAGCCACCCAGCTAGCACACATGGAGCATGAAGTTAACATGGCATATCTGTGGACTACTGTTATCTGTATTGGTAGATCATGCATACATGAGATGTGGAGTGTGTCGTTAAAAGATGTGGAGCCTGTTATGCAATACTGATCATTTGGACCATAATCTGTAGCCCTGTGAATGTAAACTGTTGTTTTTAAGATTGCAAACACACAGTAGCAATGCCACAGTTCTGGCCACTGAAAAACTGTCTCATCTCTATGTAGGTCCCTCTGGGGTGACATCAAGGCAGCGGACAGATGCTGGTGAGTGTGTTCTTCATTTATTATTGTAAATAAAAAGTGCATGTCATAGTTAAGGTGTAGGCCATGTACACATGTGACACACCTACCCCTAATGCATGCTGTGCATTTTTGGTGTAAGGCCACACACATCTCACTAATGTGATTAGCTGCCTCAAACACATGCAATACCCAGACCATCTCAAAAAAATGTGGCTAGACTGTAGTGACCATTGGATAGGCACAGTTGATACTCAACATGCACATAACATACACATCTATGTCATACACAGAGCATTTTAACATGCTACACATAAAGGATTCCCAAACCCTCTGTAAAGACACACTCCAGTATCTAAAATCTCATCCACACATTACACATGGGTTTTCTTCCAGAAAAAAGGAGGTCATTGTCCCACTGTACTCATCCCTCATTAGACCCATTATAGAATACAGCTCCCCGTTTGGTATGTACCTCTCAAGATATCTGCAACAACTGAAAAGGCCGCAGAAATACCTCACTAAAAGAATCACAGGCCTAAAGCAGATGCCCTATGCCGACCACCTTAAAAAACTCCAGCTCTCAGAGGTGATCTCTGCTTAACATACAAGGCCATGTCAAACCCAGAGCTGTTGGACATGCTACACTTAAAGAAATCCCAATCCCTCAGAGCCACACGCTTCAGGGATCTAAACCTTGTCATCACAATAAACAAAACATGCTGGAGGGAAAGGTTCCTGACCCAGAGACTCCCCAGACACTGGAATAGATTGCCCATACATGTCAAGGAGAGTGCCTCTTTGGCCCTCTTCAAAAGGAACCTTGATGATTGGATGGGAGAAAGGAAATTCACTCCGGGGATCATGTCAGTTGCCATGCTAGACAGGGGTCCAGGGAAGTAAATAGTGTGGGAAGAAATAGTCAGGGAATTGTTAAGGCTAGGCTTGTATAGGCCCTAGGGCTGATAGCCTAGAACCAACCTATGAACCTATGAACATAATATAACTGAGGGGTAGAGGCCTATCATTGGGCATTTAAACACACTGCAACATACTACACATTCATGTCAGGGAATGCTCCTTATTGGCTTCCTTACAAACTCATGTAACAACTGGTTGTGAAATGGTGAATATAGCCAAGGTAGTACAGTTCCCGTACAGCATGAGTTGTGCTGGTTTGAGAAACATTTGTAGCCTTAAGTGACCACATGATGCTTCATGATGATGACTTATGGTACTATACCCCATCCAGTTATTGTAACCACAGTACTACACATAGCTTTCATTGCTATACACCTTGCTATACATCTTAATGTTGCATGTGTGCACACATATGCACCTCTAAACAATATGCATACCAATCACCATTTGTACAACTGACACATATATGTCTTGTGATGCTATTGAGTGGCTAGGTCATATGACACACATTGGGTATGTGTAGTGTTTAAATATGCAGTTGTGTTTTAGCATGCCATGTCATGAATGGCACTGGCATGTCCACAATATAATCTACACTCACCATAAGTACCGTGCATTGGGTATGTGGCCGAATGGTATTCCATCAATTATCCATGCACCACTGATGGTGTTGTGTGAATACTCATCATGCATGTGCTAAAAATGTGTCTACAATTATTTGGTAAAGACACAGAGGCTGTAATCAGCATTGGATACCTATCTGACACACAGATACACGTCCCGCCATGGTATGTACACCTGTTTGTTATGCTGCACAGTACATTACAGAGTTTTGAATACCTGCACAGCAATGTTGTGTCCATGTGTGCATTGTGTTCCAGGGGGAGGCCCATCACCTAATAACAAAACACATGCATCAAAGCCATGTATACTGTTAGTAACAAGGACTGTCTACACTTGCACTGCATGCTGTTGAGCAACACATGTCCTGCATGCTGACATGTGTGATATTACTGTTTTGCTTGTGATACTGTACCCCACCATCACCTGCTATTGTGTATGTTCTGAGATTGCTGATGTGTGTGTCTGCTTTAGGGAGGAGTGCATTTTTGTGTGTGTGCATGTGTGCATGTGTGCATGTGATCTGACATCATGGTCAGGTCTTAAAGTGTGATTCCTGTTTTCCTCTCACAGATGCTGAGGTGGGGCTGGTTCAGTACAGCAGGGAACCTGATGTCACTGAGACAGACAGTGATCATGAGGATAGGTGTGTTGAGGCACAGGCAGGTTTGTCAGTGTCTGTTGTTGGGCCACCAATTGACAGTACACAAATCTCCACCCCATTCATGCACACAGTCAAACTGTCTGTACATCCATCATCAACATTGCCCTTAGCTAAGGGACAGTGTATGGTTGGCACTGGCCAGGACAGTGTGATATCTATGGCACATGTATCAGGACACAACAGCCATAGCCAGATGTCTGGAGCGGTACCACATAGGCAGATGACCAGGGGTTCTCGCCAGAGCACTGCTGGTCATCATGCCCCTGTCAGACGGACATGCCACACCTCTTTCTACCACATGCATGTCCCAGGCTGTCATGGAGGCACAGACACGAATGGAGCAGTACACCAGACAGGGACTAAGGGCACAGAGGGCTCATAACACCTCTGTAAATGACAGCATCCATGACCTAGCAGGTGCCATATGTAATTACACTGAGGTTATTGATAGACGTTGGGGTGAGACATTGGATGTCCTCCACAATGTCATGTCCATGTGTCATGACAGTGCGGGACAGTTGAGATGTCGACATGGATGTATGCCAGCAACATCAGCAGCTGGAGGTCATCGTGGATGTCCAGCAAGTCACAGCCGCTTCAGTAGTGCCAGTACCAGCCCCGGCAATGTTGGTGAGGCTGTCCAGAGGCCATCCTAGAAGACCATGCACACATGGCTCTGGCCAGTCCCAGCAGGGACCTGGATCCAGTGGACATATGCCAGCCTTTTCGGATAGCACCCAGTCTGAATTAGTACCTGATACTGTCTATAACACCCCTGCCAGGCACAGGTTCCGTATATGTGGCCAGAGACAGTGATCTGTTAAGCCTGCCAGGTGCAGTCTGTAGCGGTCTCACAAATCCCCGTATATAGCAGCCACATGGTGGAACTGTGTACATGCAGACACACACACTTAAACCAGAAATCTAGGGCAAACACATACCCACACACATTACATCAA
Source organism: Protopterus annectens (assembly GCF_019279795.1). NCBI lineage: Eukaryota > Metazoa > Chordata > Ceratodontiformes > Protopteridae > Protopterus > Protopterus annectens. The sequence goes on along the minus strand of NC_056730.1, from coordinate 244,343,189 downwards.
CACTGGCCCATAACAGTACTCATGGCCCTCACACACACACTCACACACACATGTTGATTGTATGGCTCAGTATAGGCCTCTGGCAAACCAACAACAAACCCTGAGTATATGATGAAACCTGTGCCACCTCCTGTCATCTGTAACATTGATGCAGGAACAGGCTAACATGGTGCTGATGCACAGGGTGACTTTAATAAAGTATAGCAATGGTTGAATGTGTAGCATGTTGTCAGCAGTAAAGTGTAATGATATCCCCGAAGGTGTAGCTGAGCAGGCGTGATGCATTAAAGCTGTAATTAGCAATGTTGTATTGTTTCCACCAGTGTTTATTCCAATTGTGTTTTGTTTGCCCGTGTGCCACTTGGCTGATGTGTGTAGTTGTGTCAGCATGTGTTATACAGTGGACAGTAAGTCTGGGGTGTATGCAGCACAGGTCTGCAGGTGTACATTTGTGAACATGGTGGAGGTGCACTGTCTTCATGTACGTGCATACTGGACACATGGGCAGAGTGACATGCCCTGTATTGGCCAGTGTTAACACTTCATACTTTCTATTGGTGGCCAGTATGCATTGTACTAGACACATTTTGGAACTTGAGTACACGTGTGTGTATGACATGGGTTGACACTGTGCTGTGGGTGATGCTGTTGTTGCTATCTGTCATTGGTTTGCATTACTAAGGTTAACACTGTCCCAGCTGCATAATCCTTTATTAATGCACACTGTTCACCTACAGGGTTGCATGTACCGTGCTATCACAAACACAAGAAATTCTCACTTATACAGTAAAAGTGCATTAGTCTCATGGACCCCTGCCATAAACTAAATATATAACAGAAGATGTGAAGTTGTACCAAAAAAGAGTTACATACCAAGAAGGGACAATCTCTCTGGTCAGTATCATTGGGAAAATACAATCCCTCAATAAACATACAAGGCAAGCTTCAAAATACAAAATGGCAAGGACTCCAAAGGCAACACTAAAGCTTTCTTCAGTGTTGTTCATAATCTAAAGGGGAAATCTCAGATTGAGTCACAGTTTATGTAAATGGTCACAAAGAACACTTATCTGACTGACATTACCAATTCCTCGTCAGACAGTTTGAATGCCAATTTCATCACCCTGTCATTACACAAGGGCCACATTTCCAGACCTGAAGAATGTAAAACCTGATGATTCACAGACACTCTAGTTAATGCATCTCTTTAACAAAGTACACACCACAGTGGCAATGGTACTGGACAGTGTCCCTGGCTGTGTCATACACAAGATGACATATGAAGTCACCACTCACCTAAATGCTCTGTCCAGATGCAGCCTCTATACAGGTTACATACTTGTGGAATGACACACGGTAATGGTGCTCACAGTCCACAAGGATTGAGCTACAACATCTTCATCTCCTTTCGGATGCTCCTATTAGGAGTCGCCACAATACATCATTTCTTCCTGACCTCTGCATCTTGCACTATCACACCATCCACCTGCATGTCCTCTCTCAACACAGCCATAAAACTCATCTTAGGCATTCCTCTTTTCCTGTTATCTGGCGGCTTCATCCTTAGCATCTATTTCACAATATACTCTGCATCCCTCCTCAGCACATGTACAAACCAACTAAATCCTGCCTATCTGGCATGGTCTACTAACATTCAAACCTGGCCTGACCCTCTAATATTCTTATTCTTAAACCTGTCCACCCTCATCACACCCATTGCAAATGTTAACATAAATTGACTAAGGGTAGAACTACAACAGGTCCTGGAAACTCTCACCCTATAAGCCAGACCAATGTTATCTGGAAGGCTATGGAGCACAGCATTATGGAACTCATTAACAGAGACATTATGAACCCGCAAACACTGCACCATACCCACTTAGGTTCTCTAAAGGCCAGATCATGGCTCCTACACCTAGTAGACTTCAAGCCAGTCAACAAGGCTATAGGTGAGGGAGGGGAGGTCAACACAGCCAAGCTATAGCTCACCAGCAATTCATACCCATCCCACATACTGGTATTATACATAACCTCAACAGACTGATCATAAACGATTGTTAGATGATGGCTTGACAACTGATGCACAGATGTAGGACATACAGTAACATTTGCAGCCTCCATGTACTATTATATGCCAGTAACAAGTGGTATTCACCTGCACTCAGTCCTGGGACCACTCCTGTTTGGCATATAGCTTTCTTAGGTACAAGCAAACATAGTAGGGATTTGTCTGCCTATGTTTGATGATAATGCATACTGTGGGCTATACTTTATTCTCCAGATGACACACATCCTCCAAAAGGGTATCATACAGACAGATACCTGGTGTCAAACTCATGCTGTAAAGCTATAAGCTAAAGAAAGCATAGTTATCCACTTTTAGAAAACAAAGAATCCCCAGAGTACCACATAGGTAGTAGCCCCCAAAATGTGGAACATGTACTAATGTATACATAGAGCCATGTGTTAAGACATCTCTCCATTGATAATCACATTACCAAAGGGTTTTGGATATCCCTCTGTGGAGCACATAAGCAATAAAGGGTTTGCATGCAGATCCACACAGGTTGTTGCACACCTATAATAATTAGTCATCTTTGCCAGACTTTGCTTGCTTTAGAACAGGTTTCAAATATACCTCAAGCATAAACCCTCACTCACACTCTTCAATAGAAACCGTGGTGAGTGGATGTGAAACAGAAGACATAGCCCAGGGATCACTGCAGTGGCTAAGCTTGTCACAAGCATACAAAAGTGACCTAAGGTCTGGAAAGCACCAGCATGCTCTGGCAAAGATAACAGATGCATTCATGGAGAAAACAGAGTACCCACCTATGAAATACTTGAGGTCACATGTATGTATATGGATTTGCCCCATAGCTACCTTACATGTGTAATGCACATACAGTTGTCATTGTGATACGTCATACACTAGAAAAATCAAAACCCACTCAACATTGGCCAACGGTGTCACACACCTGGAACACACACAGTCAGCAAGTGCAAGATTCAAACTCTTTCCTATTTACATTATTTTACTACAGCAGTATGCATTTACACAACACGCTATACACATTTCTAAGGTTTCACCTTTCCACAGGTATATTTGTAGGATGGTGACATCATCAGACTTGACAAAGATTGGTATAGCACTTTTAAGGGGTGTGAGTAGTCTCCAAAAAGGTTGCTCCTTCCCAGGGAGACACACATAGTAGGTAAGTGCAGGATTCAACCCCCTAGCTAACAGCATTATGATATTACAGCAGTATGCATTTACACGGAATGCTATACACATTACTGGGATTTCACCTTTCCATGGGTATATTTGTAGGATGGTGATATCATGAGACTTGACAAAGATGAGTATACCACTTTTAAGGTATATGAGTAGTCTCCAAAAAGGTTGCTCCTCCCCAGGGAGACACACACTCACACACACATTTGGCAACTGCAGGATTTAAACCCCTACCCCCTGTTTAGTGAGTTTATCTATAATTCCAGAGTGGGGGAGGGTGTCAAAAGCCTTGGCAAGATCTAGATAGGCTGTGTGAACCACCTTACCCTTGTCTACGGCTTTGGTGACTGCTTTGAAGAAGTCTATCAGGTTTAGGAGACACGATCTGCCTTTTACAAACCCGAAATGGTTGTGGTCCAGAGTTGGAGATTGCCAATGTCTTTGTTTATAAGTTCCATGATGAATACGTTCCATGGCCTTGCAGACCAGGCTCATCAGGCTAATGGGGTGCTAGTTCCCGGGGTCTGTGGTGGCTCCCCTGTTGTGTAGTTGGATAACCATCACTGTGCGCCATCCAGCAGGCACAAAGCCTGAGGTGAGGCTATGATTGAACATGGTACTTTGGTGTGGTGCCAGTTCATTCTGTAGTTCATGTAGAACGCAGCCTGGGATGTTATCTGGTCCCATGGATGCTGTGTTCCTGACTGTGGAGAGTGTTTTTTACCGGTGCAGCCATGATGACAGCAACTTTGCATTCTTCCGGTATAGAGATGGGATCTTTCATGGGTGAGAGGGGGGTAAAGTTAGCACTGATCCTGTCTGCCAGGATGTTGGCAATATCAGTTGGGTCTGTATATTTAGTGCCATTGTGCTGTAACTCAGAGCAGATCTGAGTGTTGCCATTGTGATTCTTGACATAGCTATAGAATGCTTTGTGGTTATCTTTAGAATCAGTGGTGATTTTGTTTTTGTAACTAGCTTTGAAAGATATTATCAGGGATCACAGCTTCTTACTGAGGCTGACCAGGGAGCTCCTCCACTCATGGGTTTTACCCTCTTTTGCAACAGTTTCTTCCTTCTGTTGTGCAGTTTGTTTATGGCAGGGGACCACCAGATTGGCTTCCTTTTCTTGGAGGATAGCGTCTTGGTTCTGTTTGGGATAGCATGATCCATGCACTCATGTAAGTGCTTATAAAGTGCAATTGTGTAGGATTCAGTAGTAGTAACTGTATTGCCCATCTGCGTGGGTGTCCTGAAGTTCACCACTTCTGTCTTAAGAATCATAAAGTTGTCTTTGGAGATATTTTCTAACATGGTATTCTTAATGTGGGGTGGAGGCAGAATGTAGATATGTAGGGTAATTAGCTTATTGTCAGATCGGACCAATGAGGTGTTGACTTCAGGTGTGGAACACCGGTCACTCAGGACAAACCAAACCCCGTAACCAACACAAATAACCACAAAGTGAGCTAAATGCTACTCATTGCCAGAAGTCTCAGCCTCCAGATGCACACACTCGGGGCACTTCTCATTATGGAGAATATTGATACCTGTGCAGTAACAGAAACCTATTTCAAGGCTCCAGAGAGCACACCAGCACTACCAGGATACTACTCATTCCATACCTTCCAGCATCAGAACCTAGATCATAGCACATAGGGTGGGGATGTATCCATGTTCATCAAGGATACCTACACCTCTCTCTACATGCTTTCTACAGGATATGTACCCATAGAATGATGCACAGCAATGTTCTTCCCACTCCACAGAGGTGGGGCCACAAAAGACCCTTGGCATTCACACTCTATAAACCTGACAAGTCTGATCTGCAAGGCAATGGAGCCAATCATAATGGAAGTCAACAATAAAGACATTGGAAACCTTCACATAGTTGAGCACACCCAGTTTAGCTTTGTCAAATGCAGATCATGCCTCCTGAACTGGGTGGATTTCTTTGAAATAGTTACCCAGACTACAGATGATTTAAATGAGCTCCACACAGCCTACCTATACCTTGCTAAGGCCTTTGACACCATTCCCCAGTCAGGTGTCATTGATGAACTCACCAACCTGGGCATGAATCCATACATCACAAGATGGATTGCAAACTGGCTCACAGATAGATCCCACAAATTAAGAGTTGCTGGCTACATGTCAGACTCTACACCAGTAACAACTGATGCCTTCCAGGGTTCAGTCCTGGGGTCTCTCCTGTTTGGTATAGACTTCTCAAAAGTACATGCCAACACAGGAGGGTTGTGGTTGACTAAGTTTGCTGGGAACTGTAAAGTGTTTGCCGTAACAGATTCCCCAGATGACACAAATATTCTCCAGAAGGGACTCTATGAGACAGATGTGTGGTGTCAGAATCATGGCTTCAAGCTCAATGTGGAAAAATGGATAGTAATCCTCTTTGGTGAAAACAAAATACCCACAAACTACCACATAGGTGTTAACCCCTTAAAACTGACAAGGTAATAAGGGATCTGGGGACACAAGTAGATAGTCATCTTTCCTTTGACAACCATGTTGCCAAAGTGATTGGGAAATCCTATGTGGCCCACCTAATCAACAAAGGGTTTGCATCAGGATCAAAAGAGGTAGTGGTGGTCCTCTACTCTTAAATCATCAGACCCATCATTGAGTACAATGCACCATTTTGGATGTACTCAACTAAGCATATCTAGCAGCTGTAGAAACCACAGAGGTACCTCACCAAGAGGATTACTGGCCTCAAACAGTTGTGTTATGCAACACAACTGGTAAAACTAAATCTGTTCTCCATTGCGTATAACCTACTCAGTGACACACTCTGCCTAACATACAGAGCCATGTCCAACACATAACTGGTGAACATGCTCCAACTACGGATAACAAAATTGAGTGGCACTACACACTCCAGGGATGTGAACCTCATCACAACAATGAATACAACATGCTGGTGGGATAGAGTACCATCCCAGACACTTGCCTTACTGTGGAACAGAGTCCCAATGTATATCAGACAGAACCCCTCGCTGACACTCTTCAATAGGAACCTTGATGAGTGGATGGGAACAAGGCAATTCATGCCAGGCATCACATCAGCAGCCCCACTAGAAAGGGGCTTAGGGTACTAACTATTAGAACTAGGGCTTGGGAGGCTACCCAATGGGGTGGTGAAAGCTGCATAACTTGCCTAGGCTAATATATGCCTTCGTGAAGATAGTCTACTACATACTTATGAACCTATGTGACAGGTACATGTCTACAGATAGTAGATGTGTACTTCAATGTACAGTCATGTTGTACAGCAGGCACATGGACCACATACACTGTAATGCTTACAGATACTGGTGGCTGTTATGTACAGTGGGTGAGATGTGCACCTCATGTCTTTTGTGCCATTGGGATGTGTGCTGGGTGAGACAGTCCTGGATGGCTCCTTGTCATGGTCACCCTCTTACACACATATCTGCCCATCCATCTTTGGCTTATTATACTGCGTTCCCCTGAAGGCATATATTAGTATGGCCAGAGTGTGCAGCTATGGGGTTAGTTCCCTAGGCCTCTGTGTAGTAGAGCTGATGAAGTGATCCATGGTGTGACAGTTCAGTTTCACATACAATCATCAAGGCTCCTCTGGAAGAGTGTCAGTTAGGGACTCAGCTTAATGTAGGTTGGGAGCCTGTTCCAAAGCAAGGGAAGTCTGTGAGTTAGTAATATATCCCTCCAACATGTTCTATTTATTGTTGTGATGATGATATCCCTAGAGCATGTGGCACAGTGAGCTTGAGTTTACTTCAGATAGCGCATGTACATCAGTTCTGCATTGGACATGGACCTGTCTGTTGGGCCGTGATCGTCTGAGTAGACAGTATGCAACAGAGTACAGATTGAGTTAAATTTAGTCTTGTTGCATGGGCCAACTGATTGAGGCCAGTAATCCTCTTGTTGAAGTACTTCAATGGTCTTTCCAGCAGCTGAAGGTGCCTAGTCAGATTCATCCCAAGTGTGCCGTGATACTCTCTGATGGGTCTGATGATAGATGAGTAGAGGGAACCTCCTTTGACCTACATGCAAAGACCTTGGCAATTTGTGGGAACACATACCATGATATTCTAACCACTTTGTGAATGTGTTACTGGAAGTAGAGATGACTATCCACATGTGTCCATAGATCCCTTATTATTACCTCCATATTTAGGGTGTTGGCACCTATGTGATATTTGTATGACTGTAGCTCGAGGCCATAATTTTGACACCACATCTGTCTAACTGAAACCCTTTTTAAGGATGTCTCTGTTGTCCCAAACATCAATTATGACACCTTTTTGCAGTCATCCACAAGCATTGCTAAACATAGCCCTTGTGTGTTTGACTGTATTTCTGAAAAGTATACACCAGACAGAAGGGGTCCCAGGACTGAGCCATGGGGTACAGCAGTTGTTACCAGCTTGAACAGGAGACCATAGTTCTTACCTTGTGGGATCCATCTGTGCCCCAGTTGGCAATCCATCAGATGACATACTTGTTTATGCACAGGTTGTTGATTTTGTGGATACGACATGTGTGTGGGATGTTGGAAAAGGGCTTTTCAAGGTCTATGTAGGCCATGTGGAGCTCATTTCATCGATGTATGTCCTGGGTGACTGCCTTGAAAACTGTCTAGCAGGTTTAGGAACCATGATCTGCCCCTAACCAACCCACAATGGGTAGGGTTGGGTGTTTGTAGGCTCCCAATAGCTCTGTTTAAAAGTTCCATAATGATGGACTCCATGGCCTTGCAGGTCAGGCTTTTTAGGTTTATAAGACTATAGTTCCCATGGTCTGTTGTGCACCGACACTTGTGGAGTGTGCCAACTGTTGCTGTAACCCATTCAACAGTTTCATATCCTGTATAGAGGGTGAGTCTCAACAGACTGTTCAGGTGCAGGGTCTGTTTGTTTTGGAGTTCACATATGACACAGCCAGGGAAACCATGTCATCCCATAGACGCCGTGTTTTTAGGTTTGGATAGAGCTGTTTAACCATTGTATATGTGATTTCTGGGTTTTCACAATCTCCATGTATAGTAATGGGCCCTTTTGTCAGTGAGAGGGGGGGTAAATATGTATGAATCTGTCTGACAAGATGTTGGCAATGTCAGTCATGTATGTGTATTCATTTACACTTTGCACTGACTCAGAACATATATGAATTTACATTGATATTTATGACATAGCGAAAGAAAGCTTCATGGTTCTCTATGGACTCTTTGGCAATATTTTTGCCAGAACATGGCTTGGATAATGTTAGGAGTGCTCATTGTTTCTTGATGATACTGTTCGGAGATTTATTGATCTTCTTTGCATTTTCACTTTCTTTGAACAACTTAAGTACTTGTAGTACATAGTTTGATTATGACAAGGGTCCAATATATTATATGGGTCTGTTTTCATATCACTGTGTGCGCCAGGCAGGATTGGTGAATAGTGACAAGTGTCTGGAGTAAGAACTGCAACTGCCAGATATGTGTGGCCCACTGCTGTACTCAGACATGGCCTAAGTGTGTGAACATGCCCAGTATGACCTTTCATTATGTTGTTGACTGACATTTGCTTCATTTGTTTAAGTGTGTGAGCATGCCCAGTATGACCTTTCAGTATGTTGTTGACTGACATTTGCTTCATTTATTTGTGTGTGAGCATGCCCAGTATGACCTTTCAGTATGTTGCTGACTGAAATTTGCTAAATTTGTTTAAGTGTGTGAGCATGCCCACTATGGGCATATATACTATATGTGTGTGAAAAATCAACTTGGTTTTTACTTCAAGGCTCACCTTTGTGTTGTACATTGACAGGAAGCACGCTGTGCCTACAGGGCTTCCATGAGTCAATTTGCATAGACTTATCAACATTTCTACATACAGGGGGGACAGCTGTTATTTGTACATTTCTACCCGGGGAGGGGGCACACCTGATTGTTACTGTGGGTGTACATAGGATGAGTGGTACACCTGACACTTATACACATTTGCTAGGCCTGCACTGCTATGTCAGGTACTCCATTTCAGTCTGTACTGTTGCCTATTGTACTGACTTGAGGCATACCACTGTACTACAGACCTTAGCTTCCAATTACATGCATATTAGTTTATGATTTCATAGCCTACCCAACCCACATCACACTGCCTGGCCTGCTATCTGTCTGCATAGGCCTGGGGGGAAGTTACTCATATGCCTCTTCAGAGGGCATGATACAGCATTTGTTTGTGTTTGTGTTTTTCTACAATTGTCCTGCTGGCTGTGACTGTTAGGTATGTGACCCCCCCAACTGGTATGTGTGAGTGACTTAAGTTGTGTCTGTGCCAATGAAATGCTGTCATGGCTTAGTGGTTCAGTACTGTGACTATAGTGCACAGTATCCTGAGTTCGAGCCATGTCACTGCTTTTTATTTTTCTGCTGGGCAGACCTGACTGGTTAAGGAACAGTAAAGCAGGTGTGAGCATGTTTACCCAACTTTGCTTGACTTTGCCCGATTTTGCCCAACATTGCCCAACATTGCCCGACGTTGCGCTGGTTAGCGTGGTGTGCAGCTACACGCAATTGTATTTAAATATGCTCAATATTGGTAAAATTTGCTTAGCAGTGCATTATATTGCTTAAGATAGGGACTCATGCCTCCGGTGGTGCTGCAGGGCTGCCTATGTCAGATGCACATATTACACTCGCTATACTTGTTTGAAAGCAGGTAGTGTCAAGTTCGGCATCCCTTTTACTGTATGTGCGAGTCAGAGAGAGGTGTCATTTCCAGGGTTCCTATTGAGTCAGTGTATGTGCTATGCGTTGCCTCTTTGCCAAGGCCAGGGCATACTGGGCATGCCTCCTTCTGCCTACGGAGCAGGCTCAGATTGTTTCTCCTCTGAGTCACACTGTGCCTGTGCAGGCCTTGGCAAAGGTGGGGGGCTGTTTGGCTCTGCCCCATGTTGTTCCTGCTGCAGCTGTTTCCACAGGATCATATTGTGTAGCATGGCATATACCATGACAATTTGGGTACATGTAGTTGATGAGTACTGCAAGGCTCTACCAGATGTGTCCAGGTACCAGAACCGTGAGTTGAGCATCCCAAACACATGCTCAATTATGTTTCTTGTTTGTGCATGTGCCTCATTATGGAGTTCTTGTTCGGGTGTGTGTGCATTTCTGATGGGTGTCATCAGCCATGGCTCCAGTGCGTATCCAGCATCCCCCACTAGGTGACCATCAGGTATGTCCCAACTGGCAAATCTCTGGTACAGCTGTGTCAGATGCCAGATGTGGGAATCATGATAACTTCCAGGGCAGCCAGCACACACATTCATTATTATGCCCTGGGCATCGCACCTGACCTGCCAGTTGATGGAGTGGAAGCCCTTGTGGTTCATGTAGACCCTACCCCGCTCACCGGGTGGTGCTTTGATGTGTATGTGCGTGCAGTCTATTGCACCCACTACCTCAGGGTATTCTGCTATTTGGTGGAAAAGACACATTTGCTGGCCATTGCCTCACGGGAATTGGGAAATATACGTGCTCACCGACATGTGCTGACATGACATCCAGGAACTGGTGGAGTACCCTGGATGCTGATGCCTTTGAAATTTCCATCATATCACCCATTGATCTCTGGAACATACCTGTAGCTAGTATTCTTAGGCCAACACATACCTTGGTATCCACTGGGATGGGTTCCCCTCTGTTGGTTCTGTGTGTGAGGCGTGGCCGGCACAGCTCAACAATTTGCTGCCGGAGGTCTCTGTCCACACTATAGAACTCCACTATCTCCAGCTCATGTAGCCCCTGGTAGGTTACCCTGGGTCTGTACACTCTTCTCCGTCTCCTCACTGTGGATTGCTCAGCAGCATTCACAACATCACCACCCTCAGCACCTTGCACATGTTGGTTTATGATAGCAAGAGCAGCCCCTAACATTTTTTAAGCTTCCCCTCTTTGTATACTGCAGTGTTGCAGAGTTCTTGGAAAAAAACAGGGAAGAATGCTGTTTGCAGAGTTTAAAGTGCTGGGCTGGGCTAGTCTACTACCTGTGTAATTGGCTGATTCTGATATATTTCACATGGCAGCTCTGCTAGTTCTCCTTGGTTAACTTCTTACTACTTCTTTTCCTTCCTTTTCCCTTTCTGTTTCCGCCCAGGGCAGTGCCACGCAAATGAGCACACACAAACGCACACGTGTGCACACACTGTGTGCATGTTTGCAAGAAATTTCAGATATATTCACGGCGTACACCTTTGGTTTCTAGTTTTCAAAAAGGACAACTGTAGACACGCCTCTTGCAATCCTGAGCAACTCAGGGCAAACACAAGACACTGTGTTCCAATAAGCTTACAGCCTTTCTGACATACCCCCTCATGATGTTACCTATATTCTACTCTACTACTCACCTACTCCTACACTTACACTCTTGGGACAAGGCTCACATGCTGGGGAAAAATGGGATTCACTACCCTTATCCTCATTTGCATAGGATTGCTTACTAATGAATGGTTACATCTCTCACACTGAGCTCCCCCCCCCCCCCTTAGCAACCACTGCACTGCTCAATGGCCATTTTGTCTCCAGCCTGCCTTTCACCTGCATGGCAGGATAAGATTTTTAGTGAAAATGGCTATTTTGGGCTATTTTTAAATTATTTTCTTGTTTTTTAAAGCGCTGCATGTTTGCACGGTGCTGCACTACACTTAAACATCGGAGATTGGGGAAAAAAAGTTAGATTTTAATAATTTTAAACATTTATAAGTGCCAATGGCCTTATATTTGGCCAATGGCATGCTTCCTCAACTGTATGCATTCTTTATTTGGAGCTGTCATAGCTCCGTGTAGCTATTTACAGAACGGTACTCTGTTACCAACGGAGTACATTTCTGCAGATAACTCTAATCTTCCACTGACAGGTTAGTGTTTCCTGGATTGCAAATTTACCTCATTTGCATAGCTTTCAGCAGCAAATGAGGTAATTTGCATACCATGAAGCTGTCCGTGCAAGAGTAGCTTTAGCAGCTCTCGTGCATGCCCCTGCTGGCTGTACCTGGATCGCACTGCAGACATATTGCCCCCGTGAGCTCCTACACTCTTCTTGCACTCCGTGCAAGCTTTCAAGAATCCGTCCCTCTAACTTGGTTTGATTTGTCTTGCAATTTTTACAGAATGTTTTGTCTGTGTGTCATTTTTACCTTTTGATTTTGATTTGATTTGCAAAGTTAATAAATATTACCTGTGGCAGGCACCATTTGTAAAACTACAATCCACTCTGCTACAGGCCCCATGAAGGCTCAGTGTCTCTCCAGTAAGTGTTTTACAACTGTAAATGCCTATTTATGTTGAATTGTATTAGACATTTTACAACTGTATATCTTTATGATGAATTGTGTTAGACATCTAATATGATTTATGCTTTATTATTGGATGTTACTATGGCATGCTAGCATTTTGTATGCACCAAGTTGTTTTTAGTATAATAGTATGTATGGTCTATTTGCATAGCTGCACCTTGTTCACTAATGTTATTCATGTAATTGTGTTGTGTGTAGACAGCTCATACTAGTGTCTAAATTATTTCTATATATTTGTGCTGTTACTGGTGGATAGAATCACATTAGAGAACCACGACAGATTGCTGCTCACTATATTTTTATCTGTGACTGCATAACTGTCTGGGTTTTTTTTTTTCTATTGTTCTTCCAATTGGCTCAGTATCTGCATATACTAATTAGTGGTTCAGGACATTGTCCTGTATATGGTAGCTGTTTGCTCAGTGTGTTTTTTATAATCTTTATAATATATATTTACCATCTCAAAAGTGCTTACTCCTCTCTGTACTCTTCTTTTCTAGACCTAACACCACTCTTAAGTATTCAACTGCGGTACCACCTTTAACATTCTTGTAAGAAAAGTGCAGTCCGGGTCTGAACTGTCTGCAAACAGCTACAGTTAACTTTGAGTATGTGTCTACCTGTTTGAGCCAATATTCATTTTCCCCTGGAGAGCACTCTGCTTTGGATTGTAAGAGCCCCCCCCACCACACACACACACACACACACACACACACACACACACACACACACACACACACACACACACACACACACACACACACACACACACACGCACACACGCACGCACGCACGCACACACACACACACACACACACACACCTTCCACTTTCTCTTATTCCCTTCTGTTAGCAAATAGTATCCATAACTGATCAATACTGTGTGTTTGTTAATTTAAACTATGACCACATTAGCCTACTGATACAAGGTTATCCTGTTTTTCCACCTGAGAAATTAAGAAATGACTTACAGTTTCAGAGCAGTCCTTGGTCAATTGTGATTGTTTCTTAACACATACTTGTCTTTGCTTTGTGATTGTTTCCAGCCCCCTCATACGAGCAACTAACAGGGTCTCTACCCGCTTCGCTCCCCACCCTGCCTCCTATTGCCTCCCACCCCCAGTGGTCCCACCTTTATTGGACTCAAACCCCTCCCATCTTTCCAATAGCCAACCACAGCGCTAACCCAACACTATCTCCTCCATCTTCCCTCTGCTATCACACCTTCTCAACTAACATGTACAAGCATACCTTTCCTATGCTCAGAGCATGCACTCTCCTTGCATATCTTACATCCTACCAAAGCTCCATCATTCCCCCACTCAACCACTACCACTGTACTACTACTCACACCACCACTCATGTCTCACCCACACTCAGCTCTCCTCCCACTAGCTCAAGAACCATCCCTATGCACCCCCCACATATTCTACCAACTATATTACTCAAACATAAAGCATCCCTACAACTTAACATAGTAACCCTCCCATCATACCTATTACCCACAGAACACAATCATAAAGTTTCCATTATAAACAAACACATTCAAAAACTGAGAAAACTAATAATCTCATGCATATCAAAACTAGCATTAAGTGGAGACATCCACCCCAACCCTGGCCTTACCATCTCCAACCCCAATCCTCATAATCAGACTAGAAACCATAACTTCTCCCATATTATAGCCAATAGAAAGCCAAGTGACTTCCTTCTATTAAGCCTAAATATTAGAAGTATATCCAACAAAGTCCATGAACTCCATGCCACCATAGACTTGTACTCCCCAGATATAGTCATCCTGACAGAATCCTGGCTAAAACCTCACATTACCAGTGAGCAAATACTCCCTACAGGTTACGGCATACTAAGAGTAGACCGGCTAAACAAAAAAGGAGGTGGTGTAGCTATAATATTTAAACAGCATCTAAACATCCAGATCTTAAAGTCATCAGCTCCACAAATAGGCAATGAAGAAATAATATATACCAACCTCAAAATTAACCAAAACAAAACCATCAACATAATTGGATGCTACTTCCCACCTGGCCAAAACATCCCTCCACTAGAAAACCTCCTCAGCTGGTCTACCCACCATCTCCCCCAAGAAACTATCATCTTAGGTGATTTCAATATTGACTGGCAATCCTGTTCTGGCAACAGTCCAACCCATCATGTACACCTTCATGGCTTCAACCAACTAGTCCAGTCACCAACCAGGATAAATAAAAACTCCAGCAAGCACACTACCCTGGATTGGATACTAGTCAGTAAGAGCCCCCAGTCATATATAACAGGCTGCTTATCAGATAGCCTCAGTGATCACTCCCCAACATTCCTACTCAAAAAATACCTATACCAAGCTAAACCTGTCATCTACCATCAAATATGTAAAAAACTAAACTTTAACCCACTCACATTCATCTCATCCCTCAAAGAATGTAACTGGCATTCTCTAAAGTACCTCAGTCTAGATGACGCAGTTGAATTTTTTAATACTACCTTCCTGAACATCCTTAATTACCATGCCCCCATAAGATTTTCCAGAACCAAAGCACAACCCTCCCCATGGCTACAGAAAACCACTAAGTCAGAAATTAAAAACAGGGATAAAGCCTGGGAGCACTGGCGCAAAACCAAAACCCCCTCAGCTAGACAGAAATTCCTAGAACTACGCAATAGAGTCAAAAAGCTAATAAAACAGGACAAATTCCAATACTACCAGTCTGCCCTAGACTCCTCACAACACAGCCCCAAACAATTCTGGTCCTCCATAAACTCCATCCTCCACCCAGGTAAAGTCAGTACCCCTCATCATAACATCCCTCACTCCTCAGAAAATATTGCTACCTCATTCAACACACACTTCACACAAACCATACTATCACTGGCTAAACAACACAACCCCCTCCCCTCCAACCCACACCTTCAACTAGTAATCTCCCCACTGCCTTCTCTTTTTCTCCTGTACCTACCTCTAACATAAAAAAACTCTTAACTAAACTTAAACCCACCAAATTAGCAGCAGACAACCTCCCAAGTGAATACCTACAAATCGCAGCTGATGCTCTGGCCTACCCAGTATCCATCTTGATTAAGCGATCTCTGTCAGAAAGTTACGTTCCCACACTGTGGAAAGTATCACATATAATTCCCCTCCACAAAAGTGGACCCTCCGCAGAACTAACCAATTACCGCCCCATAGCTATTCTCTCTCCACTCTCCAAAATACTAGAGAGATGCATACACTCTCAGGTCTCAGACTACCTCCTTACTAACAACCTCCTTTCCAGTACTCAGCATGGTTTCCAACCAAACCATAGCACCACCACTGCCTTACTCTCCTTTACTAACACTATCCTTCAGCATAAAATCAATGGCTATATCTCCTCTGCTACTTTCCTCGACCTATCTAAAGCATTTGACATGGTCCCACACAAACAACTTATCTCTGTCCTCAATAACCTTTCCTTCTCACAATCAGTCACCAACTGGTTTCAGAGTTACCTGTCTGACCGCCAACAATCCATTGTATGGCAGAATGACATATATCCCCAACTACCTGTCTCCATAGGGGTTCCCCAAGGATCCATCCTTGGGCCCCTACTCTTCTCTGTTTACACCAATAATCTAGCCTCTGCCACCAAACATGGCACACTCATCCAATACGCAGATGACTCGACCATCATCTGCTCAGCCCAGTCCCTACCCAAAATGCAAAAAGTCACACAGGAAGCCTTTTCCTCTGTTGAAACATGGTTATCTGATGCTCAATTAATACTCAACCCAAACAAAACTAAACTACTCATCTTCCAGCCCACCAAACATACTCAAAACAACTCTCACTTTAACATCACAGCAAAAGACAACACCACTATATACCCAACTGAACACACCAAATTGCTAGGAGTGGAAATAGACAATAAACTAAAATTTGACATTCACATATCCATGACCATTAAAAAAAGTCCACAAAAAACTAGGAGCGTTATACAGAAATAAGCAATTTCTCACCAAAGCAGCAAATATTTCAATAGCAAATTCCCACCTTATCTCCACCCTACTTTATGCCTCTCCAATATATATCAACCTAAGGCAATGTGATCTAAACAAGCTAGAGACCTGCTACAACAAAATCACCAAATTCGCCACATGGGCATCCTACCATAGTCACCACTGTCTCTCACTTGCTGAACTGGCTGGCTTGAACTCCCTCACCTCCTTCAGTGGTATCAACTCTCACTCGCCCACAAACTAATAAACCATCCACTAAATGTCCCATCCCTCCAAAATCTACTCCAACCCTATCACATCACCCGACCACTAAGATCCAGCAACAAAAATCACTTGCAGATCACTAAAGCCAGTAACTCTGCTGGTGAAGCACTATTCTCTTGCGCCATAGCCAAATTATGGAACTCACTCCCACCCACAATTACCTCCGTACCGTCATGCACCCACTTCAAAACTTTACCAAAAACGCACCTAAAAACATGCTGGCTATGCCCTTGCAACTCCCACTCTAATATCATCCACCCCATCCAACCACTACCTTTCTTTCACCTGCACTAACTACCTTGATGATAGCAAGCTCAGATGCTCATAAGCCTAGTACTTATTATACAGCAGGAACTTCTCATTGTAACATTTGTTAATGTCTGTTATGTACTTCACAGATAAAGATTCTAGTTGTCTACTGATGTACTATGTTCTTCATCTGTAAATATGTTGTAAGTAATTGTTATGTTAAATTGTTAATCACTATGTAATCCAATGTAACTACTGTCTGTTTATTTTACTGTGGAGCTTTTCTCCCCGGGCCTCCGCTGAAAATGGACCTACGTCCAGTCGGACACTCCCAGTCAACAAATTTAAATAAATAAATAAATAAAATAAATAAATGTGAGCTAGGATATTTTTCAGCCACATTGATGGTTATAAGCAGCAAATGAGATTAAAGCCATGTGATTCTAAATTCATACCAATTTGTATGCTGCATAGAGGAGGTCAATTTAAATATGCATGTTCATAGGTGTGGTTTGTCTTTATTTGCCTGATTACACTCAAAAGAGTTACAAAGTCAAAAATATTAAATGGTGTTTAGCAAAATTATTATCACAAGACTTCTGTACAAAGCTAAAAATGATAGGGGAGCAAAGGCCCTAAAATAGGAATAACTTTTAAATAAAGCTCTTATAAACTTGGTAAAATACATGTTTTGTATTAGCATTTTCTAAAGGATATGAAGTCTGAAACTCAAATGACTGTCATTATTTAGTGACTTCAGTTCTCAATAATTTGTTGAAAACTATAACTCAAAAACATGAGGCAAAAATCTGGTCATTCTGCAAAATTCTGGAGTGTTGGGAGGCATATTCAGAAGCCATATCACTGAAGCATTGTATATAATTAAGGGGTCATTTGCATATATTCATTGTGCCTCCGGTACAGGAGTTTTAAGGTATCATATAGTCAAAACTCTAGTTTGGCTGCTTTTCTTGTAGTTTTTACTTAATGCTTTGTCTGTGTGACCTTTTTACCCTTTGGTTTTCATATAGATACAAGAAAGATGTCCTTCAGGAAAATAGTGAAGATGTAAAAGTCTTATGTTAGCTACTTACCAGCCAAGATTTGGCAAAAGGGTTCTACTCAGACAAATCTTAAAAATAAGAAACAATGAGCAAAAACACAATATGGTTTCAATGACATTCTTTAAATGGATAGCACCACAAAATAAGTCTATGAGAAATAATTATTTTGATGTAATTTTTGTCAAAAAGAAGGATCATGACATAGCTTAATTTATCCAAATTGTGCATTTACCAGCAAAGAAAAAATGTCCTTCTTAACCTTTTGAGATATGTAGACTTCACTGAAGCTCAGCTATTAATACAGTTATCAAACAGCATGAAGAAAAATGAGAAAAGTGTGTATGTATGTGTGTGCGTGTGCGTCTGTGTGTGTGTGTGTGTGTGTGTGTGTGTGTGTGTGTGTGTGTGTGTGTGTGTATCTATATGTGTGTATCTATATGTGTGTATATATATATATATATATATATAGATGGATCTAGGACTAATTAACGAAGAAATGTTTCAACAAAACTGAAACGGTCGAGCACACTTCCGCAAAAGTCTGGAAAAAAAAAAGTAAACACGTTTATGCAGGGGGGCAAGCACCCCTGCATCTCCCATATGGGGGACTGTGCCCCCCACACCCCCCTACTTTTCGATTCTCACTCCAAGATTGCACTACAGTGGGGAAAAGGGAATATTCCGTTATCACCACTGTACTGCAATCTCAGCAACAGCCATTATGTCATTTTTTTTAGCTCACTTTAGCGAAAGTGCATTTTCAGTGAAAACTCATTTTCGCAAAAGTGTGCTTGCCCATTTTGGTTTTGGTGAAACGAGCTTTCGCTCAACAGTCCTAGACCCACACACACACACACACACACACACACACACACACACACGTATATATATATATATATATATATATATATATATATATATATACACACACACACACACACACACACACACACACAGATAGACAGATACACATATGGATATGGAAAGATAGCCAATTATGTAAATACACACACAGACACACACATACACACACACACACACACACACACACACACACACACACACACACACACACACACACACACACACACACACACACACACACACACACACACACATATATATGGTCATCTAGTTGGCTAGTTGATAGGTGCATACATTAACAATCCCAGATTCTATAATGGTCCATTGGCTTGATGATACATAGCAGAACTTTCATAATGTTCTTTGCCATTGTGTGTTATACAAGTGATGCTACATATGCTTTGGAGTTATGGATGATAACTCCCATCTGCAGCCCTATAACAGAGGTGAAGATTGTGTACAATACCACACTGGCACAGACAAGGAGCATTATCAAATGTGAGTTCAGAGAGCTGTGGGTATGCACTGCAATACACTCCCAAGGCATGCAGCAAGCTACCTGTGGTATGTGCCATATGATAAAGTATGGTGATATTTAAGCAGATACAGCAAGGAAAGGCCATAGAACTGTCCAACACTGTTGTGCCACTAGCGGTGGAAGAGCAGAGTGGTAGGTTGCAGCTGTGGCAAACATCCACCTGAAGCAGAGGAGGGTGCAAAATGTGATGACACTCAAAAGAAATGATACCTGGTTTACAACTATGGGTCATGACAGGACAACCACAAAACAAAAATAATGCATGCATTTACCCACCCAGATTATGCAGTACTGTCCAGCTACTGGTCATACTATGAATTAGATATTACTTAACCCACATGAGCCAGGGGAATGGGCAGGCTACAGTCATCAGCATTTACTGAGGCGAGGGACACAGTGACATGAAAATAACACTAGAAGAAAGTGCTGCAATATAAATAATAATCTCCATTATTGTATTAATCCAGTGGAAAACTGGATAGCAAATTAACTAGCTATTAGGTAAATGAGATACAAAGAAAAAGAAACATGTGCAATATAATTTTAAAGTTATCTCAGAACAAGGCAATCTTTTAAAGGGGAAATGAAATGCATGAAGCTGGGACAGAGAATGAGTAATATCTAGTTTTATAGAATAGAGGAAAGTTTATAACACGCTTCTATAGGCGGTAGTAGAGCGACACAATCAGGCATCATCAAAAAGCTAACACAACTTGGTGTAAATCCCTATCTCATCAGGTGGGTGGCCAACTGGCTCACCTACAGCACCCTCAAAGTCAAAATAGGCACCTCCACCTCTGATAGCAGACCTGTCACTAGTGGAGTTCTCCAGGGATCTGTCCTGGGACCCCTACTGTTTGGCATCTATTTCTTGGAGGTACAGACAAAGACAAAAGGCCTGTGGCTGACCAAGTTTGCCAATGACTGTAAGTTGGGTGCTGTCATTGACTCCCCAAACAATGTTAACATACTGCAAGAGGGTCTCACAGCAGCTAATGACTGGTGCCAAAGCGATGGCCTCAAGCTAAATGCAAAAAAAATGTGTCATCATACCATTAAGCAAAAACATGGCCCCTACTGATTACCACATCAAAGGCAACCCCCTAAGCACACAACCTGTGGTGAGAGACCTGGGCACTCAGGTTGATAACAACCTCACGTTCAACCATCATATAGCGGCAGTCGTCAGAAAAGCCTTTTACTTGGTTCATCTCATAAGTAAAGTGATTACATCTAGAAAAAGGGAGGTTATTACTTCTCTATACTCCTCCCTCATTAGACCAATAATTGAGTATAATGCCCCGTTTTGGGTGTACCTCTCAAAACATCTGCAGCAACTAGAAAGGCCATTGAAATACCTTATAAAGAGAATCCATGGCCTCCAACATCTGTCCTATGCAGACAGGCTCAAATCACTATCACTCTACTCGGTATCATACAGATTGCTCAGGGGTGATCTGTGTCTCATCTGTAAGGCAATCTCGGGCCCTGCCCTACTAGAAATGCTCCATATCCATAAGACTGATCCTAATATGTGACATTAACAAAACCTGCTGTAGAGACAGGTTTGTCTCCCAGAGGCTGCCCCATCTCTGGAATAGACTTTCCATACATGTCAAACAGAGCACCTCACTGACCCTCTTCAAGCACAACCTTGATGAGTGGATGGGAAACCACAAATTCATTCCAGGGGTTCCACCTGTGTCCCTCAATGACAGGGGCATCAGGTGCTTACTGAGGTTTCTTTTTGGGGATAAACTCTTGGCTAGGCATGTAAGGGCCCCAGGGCCATTAGCCTAGTAACCTCCTATGATCCTATGAAGGCCTTACACAAGAAGGTATAGCTACAGCCAAAATAAGGTATAGTAATGATGAAATATATTTACATGGAAGAATAGAAAGAAAAAGTGCAGAATATAAAATAATACTGTGGGTTTGGTAGGTGTAATGTGGTATCAGGTAATAAATTGCGAGAAGTATGCAGGAAGAAATGGTAAAAATGTGTCATGGTTGTAATGAAAAGGACTGTATTATTGAAAGGCGAAAAGAGATGTTGCTATTTTGGAAATTATATATTAAATTCTGAAGACCAGGTGCTGAACTGTATGAACTATTCCTGTTTTATTGATAGGTACATAATAATAGGTGAGGAATCATAAGAATTATAAGATGTTTAGCCATACGCACCTCTTACTAGTACACTTAAAGTTTTATTCTTATGTATGAATTTATTACATTTATCTATCTTCCTGCCTATGTATGTATTGTTTTATTATATTTTACTGGAAGTCTCTTATCGTGAAAGTATTCTAAAATGACATCACAACTTTGAGTTATTTGTAGAGAGTAAATATGGATTGAACAATTAATGATGTGTATAAAACTTGAAATGCCTGTATTCCTTTCTGATTCTATTTTTTTAATGATTGTTTTGTTGGGACAGTATATTACAATCATGCAGACCTATATACTTACAAGTGAGGTTGATATTTCATTTTATGTAAACTGTTTGGCTACTTTGGGGGTATACAGGAGTGGGTCCTTATTGGATCACTGAAGTATCAAAACTTCATCATAGACCATATAATTGAAGTTTTGAAACTTTGAAACTAAAATAAAAATAAATAAATAAATAAAAACATTTTTTTTTTACATTTGTGCAGGGGAGCAACCCTGCACCCTTTATGTCAGGGGCTGCATCCCCACCCCCTGCAAACTAAATATACCAACTCCCAAGACTCCAAGATCACATTACAGTGAAGACAACAGTAAATTTCCCATTCTGCACTGTACGGTGATCTCCATTCAAAACGCTCAAAGTTTCCAAACTTCAATCATATGGTCTCAGCTGTTTGATGTTTGAAGTTTTGAAACTTTGGTGATGTGATAGGGACCCACGGAAGGACACACAGCATGACTCTGTTGTGGAAAATAACATCAAGAAGACAGCAATATCCAGCCCAAAGTGATTAGGTTTGCACAACTGCTGAAATAAGGTAGTTATGCCAGAGATAGTGTTCCATAATGAATCCTTCTAATTGCGATGTCAAAGTCACTCTTCATCTTGGCTAACTACACTATGAGTAATCACATTATCTGTAGACATCAGCATGCAAGTACTGCACATAAGGCTATGCTCCTTCACATGTTCAATGTGCTCCATAACTGCAATGTAGGCACAGGAGAAAGCCCTTGCAAAAACCCAGCAATAAAATCCCAAGTGAGATTTTTATAGAAATGACAAGGAATTGGGATGATAGTACAGTCAGAAAGGAGAATGTGTAAGCAGAGGAATATACTGAAGAACGGGATGGAAAGAGACATGTGCGATGGGTGAACTAGCATTTATTCATTTTTTGACAGTTGCCCTTTATTACTGTTTTCGAAGGGTAAAGTCGGACAGTAGGATTGGGAGGACATGATTAGAAAGGAGGTTATAGGGAAATAAGCAGTGGCAGACAAATAAACATAGAATGCAGGCAAGGGCTACCAAGAAATGTAGTGACACATAAGAGGGATGGAAAATGAAAAAAAATCAAAGTACAAAAAAAAAAAAAAAAACAGAGCAGAAAAAGTAAAGATCAGTTGTATATTAAAGAGTTTGCAAAAATAGGACCTGAAAGGGAGGAAAAACAAATTACCAAATCTTAAGATATCAGGTACAAGTGTTACAGTTTAGTATACTATTAAAGCAATCAGAGGAGAATTAACTACAAAGCTTAAGAATAACTAAACAATGGCTGTAGTGTTAAAAAATACAACTAGTTATTGATGTGATATACAGTTATACTATAGTATATCATTAATGCTAACGATATACTACACTTACATAGATACCTAGAGAGCCTGACTTCAGTCCTCTGGCAGGTCATTTTGCTTTCTGTCACCTCCTTGGTGTGAGATAATGGGTGGTATTCATCATTCCGGGTTTTGTATCTGTGTAGCAATTATCTGCAAACAGCACCACTTCACCTGTATGCAAATGCATTAAGCACAAACAGTAGACTCTGCAAATGTTATTAATAATAGTTTTTTAAACAAAGATTTTAACATGTTTTATTTACTGGTATCCTTATGTGGACACAATTATTTTCTTTAAAGAGTAGAAAGGGGGAGTTAGAAACGAGTGAAACAGGGACGACATAACAAGGAGAGTAACACAGATGCATCAAGTGGGTTGTGCTGGAAGAGGTGGGAGAGAAACTGATGCCGACAGAGTTTATAGTCACAGAAGAAAACACAGTCTTGGCAATAGCATAAAAAGGTAACAAAAGAAAGTCATATGGAACAAAGGATCTGAGTTGCTAAATGAATTCATAATGGAGAATTGTAAAAAGAGGAAGAATCTAAGTACAGCATAGACAGATTACAAAATCACATTTGACAGCATCCCACATTCATTGATAAAGGTGTGCTTACAGATGTATAAAATACATCCTACATTTCAACAATTACATTACGGTGAGTATAAAGCAGTGGCAATCCACTTCACAATTAGTTCATGACAAACGGCCAATTATTATCCCAGAGATAAAAAAATTAAAAGGGGGATATGCCAGTGTGATTCTTTGTCACTGCTGCTGTATTGTCTTGCCCTTAATCCATTAAGATGTTTACTTAACATATTAGGTCTTGGTTCTAATTTGGCTGCCAGAATACATCCAAGTGTAAAAACCTCCCATCTTCTTTTTTTCTTTTTTTTCTTGTGGATGACTTAAGACATTATAGTTTATAAGAAGAAGAAAAAGATTTGAAAGCACAACCACAAGTGGTTAAAAGCTTCTCAGATGATATACAAATGTCATCTGGTCTTAATAAATGTGGGAAAGAAACAGTTAATGCAGGAAAGCTATAGCACCAACAAACTATCAATCTGGGACAATAATGCAATACAAAGGAACTTGAACAGGAAGGAGTGTATAAATATTTGAGAAATGATGAAAGATTGTTAATAAAACATGAATAAATGTAAATAAAACTCAGTAAGGGATACTTCAGAACACTAAAACTAATATTGAAACCAGCCATGTCATCTAGGGATAAAATTCAAGCTATGAACCGATCCACTCTTCCTGTTTTAATTTACAGTTTTGATGTGATTGACTGGCACCAAAGGGTATTGTATCAGTTGGACAGAAAAAATAAGAAAAATGCTTCAGCTTATCAAATGACATATAAAAATCAGTGTAAACCAAGCTAATATATCCGTCATTCTGAAAGCTGTATGGGCCTTCTCAAATTTAATTACATGTATAGATCTATACTCGTGGGACGCCATACATATCTGCTGACCTCCCCCGATCCAAACATAGTGAAAGTTTTAAAACATGAAGAGAAGAAGTTTAAGTTGACTTCCCTTCTTAGTTTGTCAGAATCATGTCAGTGTCAAGCAAGAATGGAAATCAATCCAGAAGTTGACCAAAATCAGGCAGCAACTGAATGTGCCAAAAATAACAAAAGAATAAATATAAAGAGAAGGATCAGATGAGAAGGCAAGAAATGTAGAAAAGGCATAAATATTGTGGTAAGTGCAGAAAACTCCTGGAACAACCTCATGCCAATCAGGATCTGACACAAGAATGGCTAAGGAGGGGTGAATTTAAACCAAAGGATGAAAGGTTAATATTAGCAGCCCAGGATAGTGGACTACATAGAAGCTGGTTTACAAAGTACATTGACCATGTGGGAGAAACAGTCCAATGCAAGTTTAGAAAAACAGAAATGGAAACAGTTGAGCATCTTGTTGATAGGAGTGATACACTAATTGCGGAGGGCCTGCTTAGTAAAAGGCATAAGGGGATTGTGCAAATATTACAATACTGAAGGACATGAGAAGCATTGGAAAGATGAGCCCGAAAGCATTATAGAGAACGACGAAGTTTATAGCACATGGGATCATCCATTACCAACAGTTCAGAAAATAAATTTGAGAAAACCAGAAAGAGTAGTCCATTAAAAGAAGGCAAAAACAGCACTGATCATTGAAATTGCTACAACCAGTGATTATAGTGTCTTACGCATAGAGAGAGAGAAAGAGACACACACACGCAAAATCATAAATACCAAGATCTACAGGCAGAAATGAGAGCAATACAAAAGAAAAATATGCAGGCAGATTCAACAGTAGTAGAAACAATGGGTCTCATAAAAAACATACAGCTGTATTTAGATATGCAACCAATACATGTAACTCCATATGCATAGCAGAGGGAGTCAGTTCTCAGAACTTTTGACTAACATCAATGATTGAAACAATATTAATTGAATGAACATTAATTATACCCCTTAATAAGGAATGTCTTCCATTCCCATCATGGTATTAGAAGCCCAAAATACTTAGAGAAATTAAACTGGCAAAATACTAATATCTCCTTTAATGCAAGTTTTAATAGTAGGACTACATCTCCCTTTAAATTGTCACACTTTTATATGTGTGCACAGCTTGCCTGTTTGGGTGTGCAGTGCTCTCTAGAATCTTTCCATACACTTTCAGTCTAGGCTCTAATTCAGACTACTATTGTTTTCATACCTAAGATGAAGTTTATGTAATAGTCTGTAAATTTTCTTCATGCAGAAATAGAAAATGTACAAACACAAAAATATGCAGCAATTGAAAGGAAGTTTTCACTTCTTTTCAATTTAAATTTCATTAAATAAAATATATTATGGACGCACTACTTAAACTTCAGGACAATGATAAAATAACTTTCTGCTTAATAATTGTAAGCAGAAAATGGGATAGTTTAAAATGTTTACAGAAGTAATGCAACTAGTTATTTCTCACTAAACTATGTGTTAGACAATCAATTGATACTGCAACATCCAGCCCCCTCTGTTATCCTCCTTTCTGCCAAGGATATAGTGCCTGGCAGAGTTCAACCATTTTGTATATACAGTTAATATTGTGGAAGAAGTAACTTGTCTTATAGAATTCCTATAGTAATAAATATTTTTTGGCCTACAAATAAATTCTAGCTTTGCAAAAATGCTTTGCATGTACTTCAACTACTAAAGTAATACATACTATAAATTAAATTATGCAGCAATGTAAATAAACATTACTGTACATGATAAAATATTTGTAAGTCTACACATGCAGATCTGTATCTGCAATTTACCTGGTCATCCCACTCAGCCAGCTTGTCAGGCCTGTGCTTCTGTAGGTCACTATATCTCTGCACTGGGGCAACATGGGTGATGCCTGTCAGGGATGACACATGCTTATCTAACTCCTGCCAAATGTCATTTTTTTTCCAATTAGACCCTCTAATGCACATCTGAATCTTATCCATGTATAAATTATTCAGAAGGTGGAACATTATCTGTGTCTTTTTACCTGACTAGTTCAGAGTGTTGCCTCGTGCCTTCACATGTGCTGCCATCATTCAAACTGCTAGTACCAGAATGAGGAATGTATGAGCAGAGCTTTGATTTACAGATTTATAACCATTCCCTCTGGTGTGTGACATCATCCTAAGCAAACCCAGTCAACCTGCAAGGGTGTTTGACTTATTATTACTGGCAGGTTTGGTTTGGCAAGAAATGCTTTGTCACATACATTTTTAAAGGAATATATTCACATTCATTTAGATGGTGAATAAAAGTCATTAAGCATCTTGAAATCATCATTATTTTTTAACTTGCAATTGTTACTTTTGCTGTGCAATGCTTTTCTAACTTTTAGTATATTACTTCTGAATGCTATTTATATATTTGTCATGCAGTATAGCGGTAGTATTCAAGTCTTTTTTTTAGAGGCTGTTTTTTTTGCAGAAATAAGTATTCCAGTGTTTGAAAGTACCAACTTTTAATAAATGCTGAGTGCTTTGAGGTGATAAGCTGAGCCAGACAATGTAAGATGAACAATAATTATACTTCATGGTTCTGCAAACTCACATGCATATGACTCTATTTTGTCTTTTATAAACATAGTGAAGATAGAGACTAATTGAGGCTATATACATGTTCCCGTGGCATTCTGGCGACTGCTGAGGAGTGCAGAAGAGTGCAGTGGATCGTATCATTATTTCCAGTGGATTTATGTGAACATGAGGTTGCATTTCACAAGCAGCCGAGACTAACATGGATAAGTTGGTATAAAACTTTGTATATTACTGTGATTCATAGAGATAAATGTAAAAGGGCCTAATCTGCATACATAACTCATAAATGACCTTGAACTTATGTGAATATGTTTAACACCACCATATTAACTTGTGATTACTCAAGTTAAGTGGCAAATACCTTAAGAAAACACATACTTTTTGAATTATGACAAAATAATAGAAATATTGCAAAGTAATAAGAAACATTTCAAAATGATGTGACATTCCAGGAGATTGCTCATGAGACCATTTGTGAAGTTTGACTTCATCAGGAAGAACCCCGTGTAACACAAGTACTGTCTATGTGATCCATTCATGTAGTATTGCCACCGTTGTGTGTTTCTGTATGGATAAATTGCATTATTAGGCATGTATTTGTGTACAATTTCCATACTGCGGTCATGCTTTTAGGATAATAATATTGGGCAATATATTATTAATTGCTTTGACAGTTGTTAAAATATGACACTGCCATTATCAACATGGTGTCATGTGCTCATTGGATGCTGACATACCTGTAGACTGTGTCACAGATAGCAGTGCAGGTACTCCTGTACTCTGCATATGGCTTACGTATTCTGCATGCTGTGCACTGTGACAATGTTACTTCAAATTTAGTCTTCCCTTTTATGTGACAGATATGTCTGACACAGGTGGCATTCTCACAGTGTGGCACACTTGTTTTGCTAGCAGTGTTCACATGCATACATAGATTGTTTTCCCTTAAGCTAATGTAATAAATTACACTTTGTTTGATAGCATTCCACACATACTATCATAGTGCCATTCTCCTGAAACTACATACAAATGGGAGAAAAAAAGTTTACATATTTTACACACACTTGGTCACTTTCTCATTTTGGTATGCCATATTGCACACATTGACTCTTACTTTCTTTGCTTCAGTAGTGACCTTGTTATGTACTTAGGTCCCACTGGCAGTATGCACTTGTGTGCTGTGCTTAATGAAAATGTATGTGCTGTGTAGTACACTGTTTTATTCTACTGGTGTAATGTATGCCTCGGCCATAATGTATCCATAGCCTGTCACATTGACATATGGTGTTAGAGTCATGGATTAAGACTCCCCATTGACTTTGAGAATTCTATGTCAGTATGTCATAAATGTCACAAGTACTGAGTAATTGTATCATGCAGCCAACTTATTTTGGCAAACAATGCTGCTGTGTACATATAGCTTATATGCTAGCATGTGTAAACCTTGGCAATGTGTTACATATGTTAACATATTTGTCCAGTTGTCATTATGTATAATACAGCAGCCTTCATTTTTATGGCTGTACAATTGAATGTCCCTAAGATTGCAAATACATTAGTTGTCCATTGTATGTATGTGACGTTCACCTGCAGATACTTGTTTATATTACACGTATATGACTATCCTTTGACAATTCACATACATTAGCATATTCTGTTCCTATCACTATGAGTGTGCCACCTGGCAGTGTGTATCAGTATGTGATAGTGAACCCTTCCTTTGTTGCATACTTACACTAATTGCTGTTTAACTGTTGTACATTTCTGTGTTGTTTGTGTCATTTGCATACAAACATGTTTATAGCCATTGCCAGTGCACATTGCATGTGTCAGGAGTTGGTCATTTACTTCAATGATACTTTACAGTGGACTTGCAGTCCATCTTGTGTTAGGGCACATGCATATACAATTTATTTAGTTAGCTATGCTTGTCCTGCTAATTTCTGTGAATGCTTTATCATGCATGCATCTCCTTACTACTGTGGACCTGTGCTGTCCATCTTCTATTCCCCAAAAGCTTTGGCCGATATGTTCCACATATACATGGCATATGTATATGCATATGTGCACATTTGTGTAACATGTCATATTTGCAATGCAGGTATAAGGAGACAATATGACATTCTGCCACCTTGTTAAGGTATCATACACATTAAATACATATATACAAGGTAGCAGTCTTTGAGTAGATTTCATCTATGTTTATTTTCACATATTTGGTGTGCATTGCCCAGACATTTGTATGCTTCCTGCATAGCTACGTATGCATGGGCTTACATTCCTTACTTCATGTTGTTCATATGCTATTTTATAGTGTAGAAGTATCACCATGTGCTTCACATTTCATGTCATTGACGTGGGGATGTGTGCTCACCCTTCTTCATGTTTGGCTCGTCTTATGCTATTGCAACCCACACATCTATGTTGCATACCTGAACATAGTCTGTGTTGCCTCTGGCATAGAATGTCTTCTTTGAAATTGTGATCCCTTTTCTCCTGTCCTAGTTGTGAGAACACTTATTTGTTTATTACACAGCCACAATAATCTTTTGCTGCAGTACTGATGCTTGGGACTGTGTTTAGTTGTTTGCCTGTAGTGGCAGCATTGGAGGTTCTAGACTGCCCTCTGCTTTTTGGCTTCTACATTTCCTTGATTAGATTCAATCAGCCATAGTGTTGCATAGCTTATGCTTGTGCTTGCACTACTGACAGCCTACGGAAAGATGTTGCTAGATGTCTGTTCTGTAATGCAATGTTGGCAATCTTCAAATAGTTTTCTCTGCCACAAATGTACTTAGTCATACTTACTTTGGTATGACTGTCACACAGTTTGCAACATCTCAGCATTGCTTGGAGTATTGGTACATAATATCTTCTTGAGTTGCATCATGGTGGGTATGCATACCTACCCTGTTTGTCATCTTTTCTTAACCCATGTTGTACAGCTTATATGTATGTTGCCTGTGTACCTCACTTATCCTTTATGTATATTACTGACATTTATACATCATGTCTTGTGATTCTTGTTATATCTTTATACTTACACATTTCCTCACCTCCTCTTTTTGTGTCTTTTCCATACCTTCTATTCTCAAAAAAAAAATTAGCCTATTTCTGCCAAAATATATTTCCCATGTCCCTCGTCTCTCCTTCTGATCGTTCTGTTCCATCATCCCTCTTGTGTACACCTCTTTTGTACCCTCACCCCACATCTGCTTTGCTATCACTCTATTTCCTTGTATGTTTGTATTACTTGTGTTCCTCACAAATGTCCTATGCCTGTTGTTAGTTGTTGTTAGCAAAGGCAATGTGGCCATGATATCCACTTAACCTTTGGACTACAGATTATACTATAGTAAGAGAATTCACAGAGATCGACATAAAGAAGTGCAGATCAATATGCAAAGAAGACATGTTGGAAAAGCAAAACAAAGAAGATGGTATGACAATGTGTGACCGTAGAATAAATGTGAAATCTACGCAGGCGGGTGGTATACAATCAAGTATTATGAGGTGTCAACCTGTATCAGTCCTGATAACATCAGTGTGTTATCAGTGGACCTGCAGTAATGATGTGAATGTCATTAAAAAAGAAAATATGAAACTCTAATAGGAGTCCATAAATAAAAACAGCCCACATGCCAAAATATCCAATGTTTCCTAACAAGGGGAAGGCACTGCAGTGGTCAGAGTAAAAGCAGTAGTGAAACAGACATATCACGAAAATGGTACAGACTGCAAAGGATTTTCTTGTCAGTTTTGCCATAGGCCATGGACTATCATTCCACATTGGTTATAGATGGGCATCAATATTGCTCTCTGCCAACTGTTAAGCAATGATGACCACAGAAAGATGACTTTGTTTATAAGCTTATGTGTGTGGGTTGGAGGAGGGAGGGGGTTGTGTTGTTTAGCTAGTGATAGTATGGTTTGGGTGAAGTGTGTGTTGAATGAGGTAGCAATATTTTCTGAGGAGTGAGGGATGTTAGGAGGAGGGGTACTGACTTTACCTGGGTGGAGGATGGAGTTTATGGAGGACCAGAATTGTTTGGGGCTGTGTTGTGAGGAGTCTAGGGCAGACTGGTAGTATTGGAATTTGTCCTGTTTTATTAGCTTTTTGACTCTATTGCGTAGTTCTAGGAATTTCTTTCTAGCTGAGGGCGTTTTGGTTTTGCGCCAGTGCTCCCAGGCTTTATCCCTGTTTTTCATTTCTGACTTAGTGGTTTTCTGTAGCCATGGGGAGGGTTGTGCTTTGGTTCTGGAAAATTTTATGGGGGCATGGTAATTAAGGATGTTCAGGAAGGTAGTATTAAAAAATTCAACTGCGTCATCTAGACTGAGGTACTTTAGAGCATGCCAGTTACATTCTTTGAGGGATGAGATGAATGTGAGTGGGTTAAAATTTATTTTTTTACATATCTGACGATAGATGACAGGTTTAGCTTGGTGCAGGTATTTTTTGAGTAGGAATGTTGGGGAGTGATCACTGAGGCTATCTGATAAGCAGCCTGTTATATATGACTGGGGGTTCTTACTGACTAGTATCCAATCCAGGGTAGTGTGCTTGCTGCAGTTTTTATTTATCCTTGTTGGTGACTGGACTAGTTGGGTGAAGCTATGAAGGTGTACATGATGGGTTGGATTGTTGCCAGAACAGGATTGCCAGTCAATATTAAAATCACCTAAGATGATAGTTTCTTGGGGGAGATGGTGGGTAGACCAGCTGAGGAGGTTTTCTAGTGGAGGGATGTTTTGGCCATGTGGGAAGTAGCATCCAATTATGTTGATGGTTTTGTTTTGGTTAATTTTGAGGTTGGTATATATTATTTCTTCATTGCCTATTTGTGGAGCTGATGATTTTAAGATTTGGATGTTTAGATGCGGTTTAAATATTATAGCTATTTTGACTGATGATTACATCAAAGGTTTTTCTGCAAGACTGTGGCATACTTTATATGTGCAGTAATCATGAAAAACAAGATATCAATGTAGAGAAATGACAGCTTCAGCTATGAGGAAAAACAGCATCCACATAGCAGTCCTTAGGACAAATGGCAAACAACCATTAGATAAATGGGGTCCCAAACAAGCTGCGAGAGTAAATGCTGGAAAATAATTTGTAATGGACATTAATGAGGTTAGTAGAAAGAATTTCACATTAATACAGGGTATGTTGAGGGCAAATGATATAGTAGAATGTGCTAGAGCCAAGGTGAGGCAAATTGCAATTTCCCATATCAGTATGTTGGGGGGGCTTCCAACACATATCCCATTAACACCAGATAAGAAATACATCCTCTCCATTCATGGGTATAACTATGACACATATGACAATGGGACAGTAATAATCACAGATGGTGTGGTTACTGGCTATTACCACATTTGCAGCAGCAATACACATCTGCTCAGGAAGATTGGTTTAAAAACTGTAACATATATTTGTACAGAGAAATTAATGCTGACATGGAATGATTATATTAAATACATAACAAGTACTACTAATATGTGAGTCTTCCATATCTGCTCAGAATGACAATGAAGGCAGTGTACATGGTAAGTGTCCCACACCTCCTTACTCAGGATACAGTAATGTATGCTACTTCTTTATTGGTAATATCTTCAAATCATTTTTACAGGGTTAGCACTGGAATCAAACAGTTCCACTACACCATACCTCTCAAGTGTACCACATTATGAGGAATGTACCTCATTTGGGTTCTTAAAAAGTTCATGTTCCTTGAAGTTCCACATCGATAGGGTCTGTCACATATTCAGTATAAGGAATTTTTTTAAGTGATAGGTTCATAGGTTGGTACTAGGCTATCGGCCCTAGGGCCTATACAAGCCTAGCCATAACAATTTTCTGGCTATTTCTTCCCAAACTATTTACTTCCCTGGACCCCTGTCAAGCAGGGCGACTGACATGATCCCCATGGTGAATTTCTTTTCTCCCATCCAAACATCAAGGTTCCTTTTGAAGAGGGCCAAAGAGGTGCTCTGCTTGACATGTATGGGCAGTCTATTCCAGAGTCTGGGGAGTCTCTGGGTCAGGATCCTATCCCTCCAGCATGTTTTGTTTATTGTGATGACAAGATTTAGATCCCTGGAGCGTGTGGCTCTGAGGGATTGGGATTTCTTTGGTAAATAGAAATGAATCTTACTAATTCATTAAAAGATCTTTTTTATAAGTAAAATCAGCATGTTTTAACCATCCTATGACCTTCCTAGATGAAGCTGTTAGTAAGCCGTTAGTATGCATTCTACATTTTACTCATTTGGTCCACATTAAGAGGACTAGTGTTCCTCATTTTACAGATGGAAGGGTGAGAGCTATGCACCACGCTGATATATTTTTGAGGATATCAGCTGCAAAATGGCTGCTGAAGATGATGATGATGACATACAGTAGTTATATTTCTGAGGCAGCCTGAGGAAAGTGGTACATTTAATGACAGGATGTCACACCACACAACATGTTAAGAACTCTACAAGAAGTGACAGTGTATCACAAAGTCAAGCACATACTGACATCAGTTGCACTCTGTGTTTTTACAAGACATAAAACATTAACCTGAATAATGGTACATAGTTCTGGACCAGATATCACCTATTTATCTGTGCTGACATATACTGTGCGCAGGCCTACAGCATAGGGACCATCTCTACTGCTGCTTGCTGGTCACCCTTAGTCATAGTAGGGCTTGAACAAGGAGCTACAGTGACAGTATGAGAAACTTCACCACCAGACCAGCACATGATCATGTTGTGCAGAATGAAAACATGCATTAAACACCATGCATGCAGTAGCTTGGCCATACTGAAAGACACACCCAGACCCATCCAGAAACCTAAAATGACTTATCAAGAGGCCGCATTCCCCTCTTAATGACCAGGTGAGTCTGACACAGGGCTATGTTGAAGTTCTCTTCTGCAGCTCCACTTGGATTTCTCATTTGTGCCATAACCACAGCTGCAGTGGATATCCAGCATCACCTGAAAAAAAAAGAGAGGGAGTGAGAGGAAAGGGTGGGAGGCAAAACAAAGAAAAAAGTGGTTTAGTATCCTGCAAAACATTTTACCATGAATAACTACTTGAATGAAAAAAAAAACTTGCACAAAGAGGTAGTAGAGTGAGTTAGTGTGCTAGATCTTGGAATTATGTACACTGCTAGGATGCTGGACAGATACCTTGTTGGTGCACCCCATGCATCAAACTCTACATGTCAATTGATAGAATGGCAGCCCTTCCTACTGTGGCACCACTTACCCTATGGACCAGATGGGGACCTATTTGAATCATGGGTGCAATCTATCATGCTGAGTACCTCAGAAAATGTATCACCTGTAAAAGGCATGCATAGTCCTGGCTAGGTCTTAAGGTGCACAGGGAAATAGATGCACTGATCCACATCTACCAAGAGTACATCCAGGAACCGCCATAGTATCCTCATGGCAGAAAACTGTGAGATACCCAATGTGTTCCTATTTTGTCTCTGGAAGATCTCTGTGGCAACTACAGTGAGAAATATACATACCTTTGTATCCAAAGGGATAGTAAGACCAGGTACCCGCTCCCAGTGCTCCTGTGTGGTTCATACATACTCAGTAAGACCCAAAAAATATCTCAGTACACTCTCTACCTATTGAGTATCTGCTGATTGTCAAAATTATCATGCATTATTGTCTGCAGCAGGAGTAAAATGATTTTCCACTCCTTGCACCATGCAAGGGCCCTGTCAGAGTCTGACCCTGCTGAAGCCATGTCCACTCAGGTAAAATCCAGGAGTTAAAGTGGTAACTGGTTTTGAAGGCAAAAATTGTGGAAAACATATACTGAGTATCAGAGAGTGGCGGAATAGTGTGATGCCTAGCAATGCTTGTCCATATTATTAAAATACATGTGGCAGAAACAGGCTGAAGGCTGCCATTAGCATTTTTTGGTTCCCCAGGCATACATACCCTATGTAACATCAAAGCCCATATAAGGGCATGATGGTCAGCTGTCTAACATGATGGCATTGGTAATTAGCTTAATGCAAAGTGTAATTACTATGATCAGCCTCTTCAAAAGTGCATACCATATGATCTTCCATCTTATGCAAAAGCAGTAACAGTTCCTGTGACATGGAAGAGGGATAATAATGCATCACATTACTGACACAGTACATAGAAGATCATGTAATACACCTCATTTTCATAATATATATGCTATGAGCCTTATTTCAGAGTGATACAAACATGTAGCCTTCATGTATCTATCTATATTTATCTACTTTTATATATATATATATATATATATATATATATATATATATATATATTTATATTGACATACACACACACACACACACACACACACACACACACACACACACACACACACACACACACACACACACACATGCACAGACGTACAAATATTTGCATGCACAAAAAGTCAAAGAAAGTAAACTGATGTGTATAGGAAGTTCAGGTTATCTGGGAAAGAGAAGAGCCAAGGGATTCATAACTGCTGCAGCCAAGCCAGCCCTGTGTACAGTGCATTCATGATGAGCAACAATTGTAATTGTATATGCATGCGACCAAGTCAGTGTGCATGATGTGCAGCTCTATGTCACTCGATGTCACTGCAACAGCTCTGCCCCATGAATGCATAGTGTTAGATCATGTCACAGACAGAGTTAAGTATCAGCAGCAGAGGTAAATAGTTAATATATATATATATATATATGGTTCCCTATCAAAAGCCTGAAACACTATAAGCCTGAAAATCAAAATCCTGAAAACTATAGACTGAAAGTTCAAAATTCTGAAAGACCAAAATCCTGAAACTCAAAATCCTGAAAACACAAAATGAACATACTGACGTCATTGTGGCTTTGCTATTGTTAGCCCTGTGATGTTGGGTCATGCGTTGGGTTCAGATAAGTGTGCGGTTGGTTTTATGTTAGGATTAGGGGCGGTTTAAGTGAGTTAGGGTTAGAGCACAGGTTAGGCATGTATGCAATAGTGACAAATATTGGGGTTAGGGGCGGTTTAAGTGAGTTAGGGTTAGGGCGCGGGTCAGGTGAGTGTGCGATAGTGACGGACCTTAGGGTTAGGGTTAGGATCAGGGTCAGTTGGTAGATATTAGTGTCTTTATAGTGACATATTAGCATTATTTGTGTTTTCAGGATTTTGAGTTTCAGGATTTTGGTCTTTCAGGATTTTGAACTTTCAGTCTATAGTTTTCAGGATTTTGATTTTCAGGCTTATAGTGTTTCAGGCTTCTGATAGGGAACTATATATATATATATATATATATATATATATATATATATATATGTTGGGTCAGATTCCAAAAGAAGGTTGTGGACGGAAAAGCATGCCAAAGAAGATGTTAGCACATCAGCATTGGACATGATTCCATAACAGATGTTGAAACAAGACAATGTAATTATTTATTCATTGTAGAATGAATCAGACTCTGCACACGCTTGCTAAATTCCAAAACACAGTGATTTTGCCCAATGCAAATAAAATGTGACTGAGTACTTCACTTACAATTTCCTGAAAGCACTCAGTGGAGTCCATTTGTGCTTACTCTTAACATTATTATTTACTGCAGTATTTTAAACAATTCTGTGGATTCCTCAAATATCACTGAAAAATGCAAGCTGCATTTAATGCATTACAGCATGCTAGTGTACTACAAACCATAATAAAGAGTGATCTACAAATGCATCCCAGAAGGCAGCCAACTAGCTGATGAGCCTGACTTCAGTTAAGCCATCTCTCTGAGCAGGAAATAATAGATATATACAGATTAGATAGAGAGCTGTTGTGGGCTGTGTGCAGATTGTGCATCCCCCGTGTATTCTTATAGTCTGCAGGGTAACCTAGTAGTGGTTGAAACTAAAATGTGCCTGAGTTAGGTATACTGCCCTATGGGACATTTCAGTGGCATACAGGCAATACTGTAAGAGTAAACCAGACTGCCATTAGTCACTTTCTAGCAGAGTTAGTGCCAGTAATGTGCACCAAAGTGGATGAACAAATCCACTTCCCAACAGCAGCTACTGAGCGTAGAACTGCCTTACAACAGTTCTAAGTCATTTTCACCTTCTTCCATGTCCTGGGTGCAATTAATTTACTCACATCTCAAGCAAAGATCACCTTAAGTAGGCACTCAGTGGTGAGAGACCTGGGCACACATTTTGACAACAACCTTACCTTTGACTACCATGTCTCCACAGTGGTAAGAAGGGCATTCTATTTTGCTCATCTCATAAGTAAGGGCATTGCCTCCAGAATAAAAGAAGTTAGAACCTCCCTGTACTCTTCCCTCATCAAGCCAGTAACTGAGTCCAATTAACTTTTTGTTATGTACCTTTCCAAGCACCTGCAGCAATTGGAGAGACCATAAAGGTTCCTCACAAGGAAAATTCAAGGCCTTCTTCAACATCTGTCCTATGTGGATCATCTGAAATCCCTGTCATGTTATTCTGTTTCATACAGACTTCGCAGAGGCGATCTCTGCCTTGCACACAAGGCAGTTTCTGACCCTGCTTTATTGGAAATGTTGCATCACTGTAAGTCAAACGGTACATGGGCTACTCACACTAAAGACCGCAACCTGGTATGTGACATGAATAGAATCTGCTGGAGGACCATATTTGTCTCCCAGAAGTTACCATACCTTTGGAACAGACTCCTACATCATGTCAAACAGAGCACCTCATTGGTCTTCTTCAAATGCAGTCTGGATGATTGGATGGGTAACAATAAATTCACTCTGGGGGTTCCACATGTGTCTCTCTAGGACAGGGGCATAGGTTCTGATCATGGAAATAAGGATAGAACATGGCTAGGCTTGTAAGGGCCCTAGGGCCATTAGACTAATAACTTCTTATGATCCTATGAAAACCCAAGCAGTACCTAATGCTGAATGGTATAGTATATTCTATGATCCTATGAAAACCCCAGCAGTACCTAATGCTGAATGGTATTGTATATATCAATATAAAGGAGTGTCCATTGCTCAGTTGTCAGGTGGTGTGCTCCATACATCATCTTTACCAATATCATAGCAACATACCCTGCTAGTGTACATGCTGCATCAGTTTGGAGGGAAGTGCTCTGAGGGCTGCTTTCCAAAATGGTGAAATACTAGAGGTTTTCCTACTCAGTAAGTACAAGACCACAGCTATGACAGAATCTGAATCTAGATCTTTCAACAGTAAGCATGAAGACTAAGTGTGTCTTTTTCTTTTTACAAGCAGGTGGCTGTGCATACCCATTGAAGCCTTGGCTTACAATTTTTATTTATTTATTTGTCCTTTGATATCTGGGAAAGTCCGACTGAGCCAATGGCCTATTTTCATCAGAGGACCGAGAGAAAAGCTCCGCAAGAGATTCAAAAACATTTAAACGGTAGTTGATGAGAAATGATATACAAGTGGAGAAAACCCCGCAACAGATTTAATATTTTACAAAGAGCTGGAGAGGAAGGCTCCACAAAAATGCACATAAATACATGTTACAATAGCTGAATTATATACATGGGAAGAAAATCCACACAACAGACAAAGCACAGATTGAAATGCCTTTACAGAATATTACTAAGATAAATTACAATCAAGAATATATTATGTATTGCATGTAGCAAGACACTTTACAGAAGTAGGTCACCTATGTCAAGTAAACTAATATATAGTTATTAAAATGTTGTCTATGTTTCTAATGATATAATATATGGATGTGAAAGAAACTGAGTATTCTGCTGCCAAATTAGACAGAGGAATATAATATGATGAGGAGGAGTAATGAGCAGGAGGGAAAATTAAGAACACAGAGAGAGAG
Organism: Protopterus annectens; assembly: GCF_019279795.1. Taxonomy (NCBI): domain Eukaryota; kingdom Metazoa; phylum Chordata; order Ceratodontiformes; family Protopteridae; genus Protopterus; species Protopterus annectens. Next base: position 244,303,893 of record NC_056730.1, on the reverse strand, counting down.
TTGATTATTATTAGAAAGATGAGAATGTTACAGAAGGACATGAGAGAAGAAAATAAATAGTAGCAGGTATCAGCTGAAAGAGCTGAGAGAATGTTGCCGCACAGAGTTCCACTGGCACCTGCTGAGGATGCATACAGCAGGGCACACACCACAACATGAAGACCATGGAGCATGGGCTTGGCATGCTGAAAGTAGTACTTAGATGTCTGTACACAACTGAGGTACATCACAGATGATCACTGAGTGTGCTGTGCTGCACATAATAACATCAGAACAGGGTGGCCTGCCAGCTGCAAGTGAGGGTGACCTACCTCATGACCCCCAGATGGCAAACATGGTGCTATCAGACCTTTCACAGGATGATCAGGATGACACAGGTGTGAGAAGACATACATGTGGGCAACAGAAGCTGTGACCATATGTCCTTGGTCAGGAAACACATCACCATCTTACTCATACCTTTGAGTAATGACAAACCACATGTACAGAAGCATACAGATACAACATTAATTTTCACACAGTGTTGCCCCATAACAGCAGACAGGTATGACTAATGGAAGCAGCTCATTGGTTGTCAAAACTGAACATCATACTTGACATAAGCATATGATTCACCTGTAATACCTCAAACACATACACATGACATAGCAAGGAAGACATCTGGATGTATACAAAGGAAACTAACCAGAGAAACACCCTCTGCAAGGTATAGCACCAAATAGGATCACACTGGTAAATGTGTGGTATGCTTTAGGTGTGCACAACAGAAGGTGTGGTTGTACAGGTGGGATATCATCATATAGATAAGTAGTATGTGAAGTTAGCTGTACATCAGCCAGTACCATAACAAATCTGGGGCCATGCATTGTATGGGAAGGTATCAGCATAAACATAACTTAATTGCAAGAGTTGTACATTACAACAGATGCATCACACAGAGCACAGTGGTTTGTAACAACATTTAACTACATGAGTATTAGCAATATATGAAGGACTGGCCAAAATGAAATGTACCTATGTCACAAACAGTTTTCACGTTATATCCCTGACATGGAATGGCACACATGAGGTAACACAGCAATGCACAGGTTATATATGCAACATGATTCATGTAGATGTAGGAATATGTTCAGTCATGTACAGCATCAATGAAAGGCAGTACACATTAGGCACAGGAACATGCATCATTGTTTGGGATACAGCAACACAGGTATAAATGTGTGTGTATAATCATGCTGATATAGAAAGGCATCCATGGAAAGTACATGTCAGAAAGAGGATAGCAAAGGGAAATATGTCAACATAAGTGTATGTAGTGCTGAGGGGTAGGCATGAGCAGTACTTGATCGAAATGCCATATGTAGCACTGCTATGTATACAGAGGCATAGCTGTGCATGTAATTATGGCAGAAAAGGATGAAATGTGTAGTCGGCGCTGGAGGAAAAAGTTAACATGCTGATGATAATGAAAAATGCTTGCTATATGTCAACTATCAAGAGATGCAAACAGGGAAGCAGGGATATTTTCACATACAGCATTGCAATGGTCAACATCCAAACAATACATAACAATGACTAATAACACAATACAACTTGAAGGCAATCACTTAGGTTAGACAAATGATCAGAACAACCCTGCAGCATCAGACATTTGTTCAATCACCTATATATATGGATTAGGCTGTGGTAAGCACAGCTATCACCATTGCCATATGGTCAATCAGACACAACAGGACACATATTGGATCAATTGTGACTGTTTATCTAACACAGTCTAGGGTGCTCACATTCCTGGTGGAGCATGGGTCTATATTACATTACCAAATGCTTAAAAAAGCAAAAGGTGATTGATTGACCCTATGTAAGCGAAAGCTTACAATGTTGAAGTGTCTTGGGAAAAAAAAATCGCTGTTCCAACAACAAAAAAAAAAAAAAAACAAAACAAAAAAAACAAAAATGAATTTCAAACATTACATTCAGTGGGGGGGGGGCTTCACCCCCCACCCCCCCTACTTAAATATACCAACTCTGAGACCGCACTACAGTGCCAAAAACAGAAAAGTACTGAGGCGGCCAAGCAAATTCTTTCCTAGGGAAAGAATTTGCTTAACAGCCGCTTCGATATTTTCAGTTTTCAGCCTTTTAAGTTCGACCAAGACACATTTGAAAGAATGCATCTTCGGTCTTCCAGTATAGACCCTTGTCCCTGCCACATCTAGAAACACTCAACCTGCAGTGCTGTACCAAGGAGCTGGAAGTGGTGACACTAGCAGTGTGGGACATGATGTGGGTAGAAGCAGCAGTGCAATGCCTGTTTCTGGGCATGACTGCTGGGTTCAGAGTAGATTGACCAACAAGAGATGTGCATGCATGTTTCAGCACAGACAAAGATGTACAAGGGCTATGTGTGGGTTTTGTGATAGTGGCTCTGGCTCTCCCACTAGAGGTATCTGCTCAGTGCAGTCAGGGCACTTAACATCATGTTCGTATTATAGGTTCATAGGTTCATAGGTTCATACTAGGCTATCTGCCCTAGGGTATTTATAAGCCTAGCCAGAGTGTGTGTGGCTTTCACCACCCCTTAGGATGAGAATACTATACCCATTATTTTGCTGTGCCTCTGTCCAGCAGTGATACAGAGATGATTCCCGGGGTAAACCTACGATCTCCCATCCACTCGTCAAGATTTCTCTTGAACAGAGTCAGTGAGGGGCTCTGCCTCACATGGACTGGGATTCTGTTCCATAGTGTAGGGAGTCTCTGGGTGATGAATCTGTCCCTCCAGCACGTCCTATTTATATCTGTGTTGAGGTTTAAGTCTCTTGCTCTCGTGGCTCTGGTGGATTTGGATTTTGAGGTGGAGCATGTCCATTAATTCCGGGTTGGACATGGCCTTGTATGTCAGGCACAGATCACCTCTGAGCAGACGGTATGCGACTGAATAGAGCTGGAGTTTCTTCAGTCGGGCATCGTATGACATATGTTTGAGCCCCTTTATCCTTTTGGTGAGGAACTTTTGGGGTCTTTCCAACTGCTGCAGGTGTCGGGTAAGGTACATTCGAATGGGGCGTTGTACTCAATCATTGGTCTGATAAGTGAAGAGTACAGGGGTACAATGACCTCTCCTGATCTGGATGTGAATCCCTTCATGATCAGGTGGGCAATGTAGAAGGTCTTCCTAACCACTTTGGCAATGTGAGTGTCAGAAGAGAGGTTACTGTCAACTTGGGTCCCCAGGTCCCTGATAACTTCTTCCATGTTTAATGGATTACCACCTATGTGGTAATTAGGGGTTACCTTGTTTTTCCCAAAGGGTATGACTATACATTTTTTGGCATTTAGCTTAAGGCCATGGCTCTGGCACCAGTTATCCATTTCTATGAGACCTTTCTGGAGGATGTCTGTGTCTGATGGAGTGTCAATTATGGTGCCCAGTTTGCAGTCATCTGCAAATTTTGTCAGCCACAATCCCCCTATGTTTGCCTGCACTTCAGAAAAATAAATGCCGAACAAGAGGGGCCCAGGACTGAGCCCTGTGGGACACCGCCGTGACTGGCTTAGAGTCTGACATGGCACCAGCAACTCTAACCCTGTGTGTTCTGTCCTTGAGCCAGTTTGCAACCCATCTTGTGACATATGGGTTTACATCTAAGCTGGTGAGCTTTTCTATGATGCCCGAGTGGGGTATTGTGTCGAATGCTTTTGCTAGGTCAAGGTAGGCTGTGTGAACTGCCTTACCCTCATCAATGGCCTTAGTGACTGTTTTGAAAAAGTCGACCAAGTTCAAGAGGCAGGATCTGCCCTTGACAAAGCCAAATTGGGTAGGATCCAGTGTCTGTAGGTCCCCAATGTCTTTATTTATGAGTTCCATTATGATCCTCTCCATAGCTTTGCAGACAAGGCTCGTCAAGCTTATGGGGCGGTAATTTCCAGGGTCCGTAGAAGCACCGCCTTTGTGGAGTGGGACCACAGTTGCCGTACGCCATTCTTTGGGTACGTATCCTGTAGTAAGGCTAAGATTAAACAGCAGCCTTATGTGTGGGTTTAGTTCCTCATTGAGTTCGTAGCACACAGCCGGGGACACCGTCCGTCCCATTGATGCTGTGTTTTTGTTTAAGAGAGAGCAGCCCCCACCTGGGCATCTGAGATGTTGGGGAGGCAAGACTCTGGTGGGATAGATTTTTCTCCTTTGGGGGGGGGAGGGAGAAATTTGCAATGCACCTGTCTGCCAGTATGTTGGCAATGTCTGTGGGTTCAGTGATTTTTTTATCATTTTGGACTAATTCTGAGCATATCTGGGAGTTTCCACCCAGGTTTCTAACATAGCTAAAGAAGGCTTTATGATTGTCTTTTGTGTCATTAGCGATTTTTCTCTCAAAGTTGGCCTTGGATGATTTTATGAGTGATCATAGTTTTTTGCTAGTATTGATCAGAGATGCCTTCCCATTTAGGGATTTTGCTCTGTCATGTAGTAGCTTTCTCCTCTTGTTGTAGAGTTTGTTTATGGCTGTGGTACTGTTCTAGTACCACCATACGAAGGCTTTCAACAGAGTGTGCCACAAATGCCACACTGATACTGCCATGACCTCTCTATGTCTGCTGTCCTGACCTTCATGTAACACATATAACTGTTGTGTTGGACCAAGTTGTAAGAATAGGAGTGTAGGACAGAGATAAAAATAGGAGGCAGACAGAGAGTAAAATGCAAGGTGCGCTAATGAGGAATAAGAAGGTTAAAGGTGGGATAGGGGCATACCTCTCACCTTTTCAGCTCAACAATGTTAGTTGTCCATACATACCTTATGTTTGGCAGTGCTGAACTTACTAACAGGATATACACAGTGATGATAGAAATGTTTCATTTCAATGGAAATTGACAAAAGATGAATACACTGCAAGGATTTGAAGCCATGCCTGTGTTACCCTTATTCTCCAATATACAGCATTAGCCAGGTTTTCCACAGAAACACAGATAAGGAAGGTGTCAGTAAAACGCACTTCAGGATAGCTGACATATAATAGCAGGAAAATATACACCTGAATGGATTTTATCCCATGCCTTTTTCATTCACATTCCTTTATTCAGGGCATTAGCCTGGTTTGCCAGTGAAGCACTCAGAGGAAATGTGTTTAAAAGTAATCATTGCCGGGGAATGGAAAATAGTTGCATGATGAAAGAATATTCAGCCATCAGGGAAGTAGAATCCAGCACTCAGTGCACTGAGAATGGACTCATCAAATCATGATTACATTGTGCTATAGAAGCCATTATTTTCCAATATTTCATTATTGCTTGATGATAAGCACAAAAATTCACCTCAGTTTCCTGAGAGGGTGCGAAGTTCTTTGAGCATATAAAGGATTTTTCTTCAGTTTTGCCACAGGTCAAAAAGTGTTGTTTCTCTACAGTTGTACATGGGTATCGACTTTGCTCTCTGCAAATCAGCCCACGATGTGTGAATATAGAAATTTATTTTAATATGCAAGTCCTTTTTTGGGCATGTGTGAGGTGTGTTTGTTTATTTTTGACAAGATTAAAGGTTGGAAATGGGAGTGAAAGACAGAGATGAAAAAGTGAATAAAGCAGAGATGACTGAGCATGATGGAGGTGGGATATGAACATTTCTCTTAACTTCCTCGCTTAATACTGTTTTTGACCTTCAATAAATATTTGTATGTTTTTACTGGTAAAAATTAACAATGCTGTCACCCTACTACAATATTTAGTCTGAACAATTGCAAGCAATTATGCCTAATTTACTGAAATAGCTGGGAAGTTCAGATGAATGGGCAAGTATTTTATTAAGGAACAGGTGCCTTTTTTATTGAGAAGAGAATGTTGGAGAAAGACGTCATGGAAGTAAAAGGTGGTAAGAGGGGAGTGTAGGTCACAGGGGAAGACAAACATGAAGTATGTGGGTAACATAATGAGGAAGGAGACCACAATGGTGAAGGAGAAGACATCAGACAGAGGAAAGACAATGCCTTGGGGGGGAGCTGTACAACACACAGAATTGGACATAGGCACAAAAGGGAGGGAAACACCTGGTTGGGGAAATGGAGTGGATGTTTGATGATGCAGTCTCTGCCAGCAAAGGCCCAACAGGAGATTACTCTTCACTCTGTGAGTCATCACCATTGGCCGATCCCCAGAAGCTGGAGACAGTGCTGGGCAGGGACATGAGACAGTTAGTTGTTGGAGCATGGAGTCTAAACAGCTAATGTGGGCTTCCAACCTCTTATCTAGTAACTTCCCATAAATCTAGCCAGCTCCTTATGGGAAACAAAAGTTTCACCTCCAGTTGCACTGCTACTACAGAGTACCAATGTACCAACCAGCAGTGTAGGGCTACTTGAACCAGGTGAAGCAAGTAGGGCAGGATGTGTAGAGGCAGCTCTGACAGGCTGAGAAACAAATGAGCTGGGTACCTCTGATAGTGGTAGTGCTGTTGTTGCTGCTGACACCTGTGGGGTGATGACAGGCCTTGCCATTGTAGTCACTCCAGACTGCTGTGCTTCAACATATAATAGCAACAGAAAAAGAGAAAATAAATGAAAAAATGCATAGAAGAGTAAGGATACTGACAAAGAGGGTGTTGAAGAGACATACAAAACAATTCTAATTGCATTCTTAACTAAGTTAACATTCATACAATGAAACAAAATTTAATTTTCATAGCTGGACTTGCTGAGATAAGTCATTGATATGTATGTCTGAGTATTACATTTTAGTAGGCGGGAGATTAGCGAAAAAAACATCAGTCTGATACAAGATAATACTAACTACAGGAACTATTTATCAGGTAAGCATATCTGTGCTTGTGACCAGTGATGCTTTTTCAGTTTTGGCATAACAAAAATAGAACTGTACCTATACATAAAAACATTCTGGTCACACAATAAATATGTCAATCACAGGCGATAGGCGAGAGATAGATATGTCTACCTTATATTGTGAAATATCCACCCAAAAAATAAATATGGAGACCATATATAAACCATGTAATGTTGCCTTCATACTTCTCAGATGACACAAAATTAAACTCTAGCATCGCAACAGAATGTTTTTTCGAGGAGGTGGGGGGGTGGATGAACCCTCAGTCATGCTAATAATCTCAGTGCACGTACACATAACATGATATGCCATTTATCCAATTACATTCAAATGCACAATTCTAACATTGTACTGTCAGACAAATTCCACAAAGATATATCAGTACTGACAAATGTGGTATTGCTGCATAAAAGTTAAACAGAATTAGTTTAATGCCCACAACTATTACTATGTAAACAGACAAATCTATCACAACAGGTATGCTTACCACAGTACTCTCTTAGGCTCTCTAGTCTGCTCCTATGCATCCCTCTCTTCCTTTACTTTGAGATATAAAAAAAACATAATTAAAAATTGCATGCTGGTATGCATTGGCAGGTTATTTTATTAGTGAATGGATGGTTACTTACAGTGCTGAGATGATGATCCTCACATTATTTCAGCCTTGCATCGGACAAGAAGGTCAACCTTGCATCAACTGAAATCATTGTAGTGATGATGGCACTGTTCTCCCCCCATGTGTAGGATGCTATTAGCATTGGTGACAGCCATGCCCAAACTATTCCAGGCTTGAGCCTTGTACTGTGACCTGACATAGCCCAACTGCAGGAACCTCTGCTTGCACTGGTTATAGAGGATGTTCTGAAGAATCTTGGTGTCCTCACAGCTCCTCGGTGCTTTAAAAGGAGCACTACCCTCACCTTCTCCAGTCATACCTGTCTCATTTCCAAAGGTTTCAGGAAAAATGGCACAGAATTAGCACCCACAAACAGTTCCCATGTGTCTCAACCTTTGAGCAATGAGGGGAACCCTATGTATGACAAAATAATTAAATATAGGAATTGCAGTATTAGGATTCCAATAGGTTAATAGATAAGAAGTATGCTAGTGCCCTTGAATGCCATTTAAGCCTGGTCAGTTTCCCTTTTTGTGCTAGAAATAACCTATCTCATTCAGTTTTAAATTGGCCTTATCCATCCAATGGTCAATAATTACATAATACCCCTAATTTGAATATCTGGGATCATACTGTAAATACATTTAGGACATGAGTGCAAAGGATATGCATTTAGGTGCTGCCTCTATCCATTCGTAGTATGGGGGGAAATCACGGGGCAAATTTTCTGTTTAACATACATAGAGCTAAGTTGTACTTGAATATGAGCAGGGATGAACTTTGTTTTATATGAATGGGGTGGCTGTTCCACAGTAGCAGTATCCTTTGTGAAAATACACCTGTCCCTCCAAACTATTCTGTTGATGTTTCAGAAGCGATTTACATCCCTAGATCGAGTATTTCTGATGCCATTTGACTTGCTGATGTGCAGTAGATCCATCAGTAATGGGTCAGAGGATGCCTTAATTGCTAGATACAGGTCACCCCTTAATAGTCTGTAGGAAACCAAGTATAGTGACAGGGCACTGAGTTGGTCCATGTAGGACATGTTGTTTAGGCCTTGTATCCTTTTAGTAAGGTATTTCTGTGGGCATTGCAGTTGTTGTATTTGTCTGGACAGATACATGCCAAATGGGTCATATATTCAATGACTGACTTAATGAGAGCTGAGTTAAGTGGGTCAATGACATCCTCAGATGTAGACACAATCCCTTGGTTTTTAATTTGTGCAATATAGAAGGACTTTTTTATAATAACAGAAACATGTTGGTCAAAAGTTAGGTCACTGTCTACATACATTCCCAAATCCTGAAAAACTGAGTCAATTCTTAGAGGTGTACTGTCAGTGTGGTAGTTCCCTGGGTATATGACTACCTATAGAATACAATAATGCATTTTTTGGCATTTAATTTCAGTCAGTCATTTTGGGGCCAGTTATTTATTTGAAACACACTTTCCTGCAGAATTACTAAGTAATTTGCAGATTTGATGACTGCTCCTATCTTGCAGTCATCTGAAAACTTAATCAGCTAGAGTCCTTAGGTATTATCTTTTATTTCAGAAAATTAGATGCAAAACAGGAGGGATCTTGTCACAGAATACTGGGGGACTCCACTGGTGACTGGTCTCTTTGTGGCACTTTATGGTGGAAAATATATTAGTTCTCCATCCCTCTGTTTGCTGATGAGAATAAATGCTCAACAGTGACTCTATCTCTCCATGATGACAGTTAGCATGACCATTACTCTCAATCTTCCATCTGTAGACTGTGGAACACCACCTCTCATAATGTTGAACTAAAGGCAATATGTGGAACACTTACTACAGATTATCAACAACATGGGCTAGGAAGCTCACAATGTGTTTAACATGTATTATTTTATATTTGTAAAATGTTCTTTTAATAAATTAATGTTATTCAATGTTATTTACTAAGGATGTCAGTAAAAAAATGCTAATGCATAAATGTTTAACAGACCCGTTTAATGTGTAAATGAGAAGAACATGGTTCTTTACAACTTAAATTGTGTATCATTCCTCATAATGAGGTACACTGGGGAGGTATGATCATGACATTTTTCTTGCCCCTATAATCTTGGCCTCTTGTGTATGTGCAGTGCTGATCACAGGTGCTCAGGAATTAACACAACATTGTGCAGAAGTCAACATGATGTTTACCAGGGCTATATATCTCAAAAATCGAGTGATTCAGAAACAATAATGAAATGAAACCTAATCAGGATAATCATCACAAACAGATGAATTAATCGATGTGATATAAGAGCTTGTGTCCCAAGCCTGCATTTTACCACAAAGAATTGTTGCTACAGAAGATTTAACTGCTGCCATAAGGAATGTGGTACACATTACACCTAATAATTTGTACAAGGGTGACTTTTTGTGTGCTATTTACTATAAGGCATAGAAGTCTTGTTAGTTTTCCAGTACATCTGCATGCATTGGACAAAAGTCTCTTAAGGGGTACATTACAACAGTACTGGCTATAGCATGCAGGCATGTTGCAGGGGGTTGTAGCAATGTAAGTATGCCATATAACTGGTGGAATGTTGTGTACCATTACATGGCCTCAAACTAAATGCCAAAAAGTGCATATTCATCCCCTTTGTAAAAAACAAAGTACCCACAAACTACCACATAGGTGATAGTCCCTAAATATGGAAGCTGTAATAAGGGATCTGGGGACCCAAGTAGATAGTAATCTCATCTTTGGTAATCACATTGCCAAAGTGGTTAGAAAATCCTTCTACGTGGCCCACCTAATCACAAACGGGTTCGCATGCAGATCAAAAAAGGTCATTGTGCCCCTCTACTCATCACTCATCAGACCCATCAAAGAGTACAATGCCCCATTTGGGATGTACCTTACAAGACACCTGCAACAGCTGGAAAGACCAAAGAAGTACCTTACCAAGAGGATCACTGGCGTCAAACAGATGCCCTATGTAACTCGACTGAAGAAACTCCAGCTGTATTTATTTTATTTATTTATTTTACATTTGCTGACCGGGCTAGTCCAGCTGGATATATGTCCATTTTCAGTGGAGGCCCGGGGAGAAAAGCTCCAACGGTATTACAAGTAATTCACAGAAACAGGCAATACAAGGTAAAAATTATACACACATTGAGTCAGAACATGAGATACACATGCAGACAGGCATAGTCATAGCAGGAAATTACATAAACAAAGTTTAGTAGATACTTGCTATACAAATTCTAAAAATATAAGTATATAATATGGAGAAAGGTGAAAAAAGAAAATAATAAAAATATTTTAAAATATTACATACCACCTATTCAGAGGTGATCTCTGCCTGACATACAAGGCCATGTCCAACCCAGAATTGATGGACATGCTCCACCTAAAGAAAACTTTATCCCCTCGAGCCACACGATCTATGGATCTAAACCTCACCACAACAATAAATAGGACATGTTGGAGGGATAGATTCCTGTCCCAGAGACTTCCCATGCTTTGGAACAAGATTCCAATCTACATTAGGCAGAGCTCCTCGCTAACACTCTTCAAAAGAAACCTTGACGAGTGGATGGGAAACAGAAAGTTTACCCCGGGGATCACTTCAGTGTCTCTGCTGGACAGAGGCACAGGGAAATAATCTAAAGGGGCGGCGAAAGTCAACACATTCTGGCTAGGCTTATAAATGCCTTCAGGCAGATAGACTAGTACCTACCTATGAACCTATGAACCTATGTATTTTTTAATATGGTTGTGGCTAATGATCACATGAGTGTCAATTTGCATGCTTTTCAACTTGCAGTCACGTGCTTTTTTTTTTTTTTTTTTTTTTTTTTTTTTTGTGGGGTATAGAATTGGTTTAGGATAATACCTGACATTCAAGTAAAGATTATTTTGTGGAATTATGTCTGTTAATGTTAGGCTAAACTAAAATGCGGCAGATGGCCTATAGTTAATTTTAGGATTTCTAATACCTAAGTTGAACAACAGCTGTTTATTCTACTGTTTTCTATACTATTAGATCTATGTTTAAGAAACAGGCACAGGAAACCACATCCACCTACAAGCCCAAGTTTTCAGAGGCTGAAAATAAGGTGGTATTAAAGCCCTCTGTCTACATGGTGGACAGCTCTTTTGCAGTATATTTCACTTTCCAGCCCTTCTATGATGTCTGGTGGGAAGCTGTAATGAAAGTTAATGCTGTGGGTGCCCAGTATCTTTATTATGAAATGGTTCCCCCGAGTATCTGATATGATCTGTGCTGCCACCCACAGAGCAGAGGCTGTGGCATGGGACCAAGGGCAAAAGGGTAGTGGAACATTTACTGACCCACTCCTTACATAGACAGAGGAGTAGTTCATCTTAATTAAAAGCAGTGCCACTTCCACAGAATTTCATGGTGTGGTGCTGAATGTCAAGTGAGAGATGGATAGGCCCCTGAGAATTTTACTTGCTGATGTCCCAGGTTAGTTCTACTGTCATTGTCTGTCGAAATGTTTAGCTGTTAGTCATATTCCAGTTTATAACACCTGTGCCACTTCTGACAGATAGGCACATCTTCCCTCCAGGTGCACAGGTATGAGTAGGGTAATAACGACATCATATACTTATAGTTGCGATATCAGCTGCAGGACTTACCATCATATACTTAAAGTTGTAATATCAGTTGCATAACTTGCCATCATACTTATAGTTGTGATATCAGCTGCATAACTTGCCATCATGTACTTATAGTTGTGATATCAGCTGCATGTGTGGTTGCTGGGCAGGGCTGTAGTTACACAGGCTCTGTTTTGTTTCGGTGAATTCATAGGTGAATTATTCTCTGGCACATGCACTGTTGAATTATCCCATCTGAAGCTGGATGATGTGTTTCCTCTGATAATGATGGAGGATGGTCTGGCACAGTCAGGGGTTTCCGAGTGTATGTTAGATGCAGGGAGTGTGCCCCCCCCCCCGAAATCCTCTCCTTTGAGCAAGGATACAATTTCTATGCTTGCACATATGCAGGACACATTACCATCAGAGAGAGGGCAGATTGATGTGGACATTGTACATTAGGGAAGTGTGCTGGCCAACAGTAGACACATACCTGAATCTGTCCCTAGCTATTGTGGGCAGTAGGGTCCACCCAGGAGTGATGGTATCAGTTCTCATTGGAGGTATGGTTACTGCCTTCCCCCTGAGGTTAGAGTGTTATTAGCTACCACCTAACATATGTGCAAGACCATTGTGGAGACATAGATGAGTTCCATTCGAAACTCAGTCGAGGTCGTGAGGGTGATATAGGCTGCGCATGTTGACTTACAAGTGTGCAAGGCCCATAAGTGTGGCTAATTGAATAGAATGAATCACACATTGTAATGTGAAGTATTACTTATGCAAAGTCATGGAAGAGAAATATACTTCCTGCACATTTATTTATTTTTAATTTATTTATTTCCATTTGTGAACCGGTTGAGTAAACTGGTCTAATGATCTACTCACCCTTTTCAGTTTCAGCCCAAACTCAAAGATCAGTTACAAATCTTTACACAAAATTGCAAAGTGCATACAGCAAAGTCAATTACATATAACAGCCATTTCAAGCATTATATTCAATGTGATGAAATTAATTTTGAATCATACGAATTGCGCAAGTGAAGAAAACAGATACGATAGAAATAGTTGTAGTATACATGACATATAACATCATTACATAAAGATATAAGATATTTCTCTTCTAAATAAAGTCATGGCGTAATATCAAGCTAGCATATCTGTGTGCATATAGTGCAGGCATCAATATAGCTGTCTTTTTTCATCATTTCAATTTCATCCTTATGATAAAACTGCACCAGATGTGAGTAAACCTAGCATTAACCATGCCACAATATGACATATTGCAAACATGCATGGCAGAGTTGCACAGACTGGCTTAGAATTTTAAGTTTGGAGAAAGACTCAGACAATATTTGGATAAATCTGTAATAAGCAGTTATTCCTGCATGTACAGCTATATGAATCTAAATGGTTACTACACAACTATGTTTCCTCCTTCTTCTTCTGTTCTGGTCTTCACCACAGAGTACATATAGAACACCTACCCTTTCTTCTTACAATTCTCAGCCAGGATTCACCCTGTTCTCCTTCTGAGCCTATTAAAGTTTCAATCCATCCTACTTGCTGCCAAGCAATAGGTTGTGATGTGTGAATACAAAAGAAATGGGCTTAGGTACATGATGAAATGAAATAAAACGACCACAAAATCATAGCAAAGCTAACACTATCTGTACACCCATCTGCAGTTTTACCTCTCTCTCTAGTATGACTATATAAAGTGAAACAAATAAGAGAAAATTAAAGCTATGTTGGAGAAATAAATACCTGGCAACAAATCATTTGTCTCTTTCCACTTTAATAAACCACTCCAAAACCAAAAGACCTTTGACGACCTTTACTGTATAACATAATAGATGATAAAAGCAAAACTTTATTAAACATAATACAACTTCAATTCCTTGTAAAGAAAGCATAAAATAAATAACCATAAGGGCAGCGTGACCACTCACCCTTGGAATAAGCAGCGTCCCCCATTTCACTTATCCCCGCACTTACAAGGCAGCATTCCACCGCTCACCTTCAGCATTGCTTCACCAATCCAACCAAGTCCAAAAAAAACCTCCATAATCAATCTTTCGACACCTCGCCAAATGTGACTCCCAACAACCAAATCCCACCTCTAAAGCCTTCAAGACCCACCCCCTGCCTTACCTCACTTCCTCCCTTAGCCTCCAACCTACTTAACCCTTTCCTGTCAAGTTCACTTACTACTAACCTTACCTGCTTCTTCTTCTTAAATCCCAGCCCCCCACCACCATTAAAGATGTCCTGTGACAACTTTGTCTGTTCCAAACTATATATATTCTCCTATGCATCTGACAAGCTGATATAATTTTCACTTGTATCATGATTGCTTTATACCTGTACTATATTTTGAAGAAAAAATGCCATAAAACAACTTTTGACTATGTTCTGCACACCCAGTGATGTCAAAATAGCTCCTCTTAACCATATATCATGTACATCACCTGAGTAAACAATTTCCATTTCTTGAATACAGATGTGTATCTTCTAATAATATGGTACTAAATTGCCTTTTTTAACATAGTATTTGCATAGTTAGTTTGCAACATCCCCCTCCCCCACAAAGTTAGGAACTCTGCCTCACTTGGTACTTTATTGATGCACAGTAAAACTCAATTTACTCAGTTATTATAGTACATTAGTTCTACTTACTGAAATGTTCCTCTTTCTATTCTATTCCAATCAGTCTCTACTGCTAATCTTGCTGTCCAGAAAAATATATTCTAAGCTATTTTATTTGTATACAGGAATGCAAGTTCTCAGTTGTATTTTATCATCACTTTGGATCTTATATATGTATGATGTGTATTCTTTTTTATTGCTGTGTACTTGTTTTTTTTTAAGTATTTTTACGGCATTTGTCCCATCTGTAGCCAGAAACAGCTAATGGGCCAGCCCATTCTTTGGATAGCAAATGTAGAAAAAAAATACTGAGAGTAGATAAAAACATCTAACCCAAAAATAAATACTCAGTTGATCCTGCGTAATAACCATCCAGTTTTGATGCAGAGGCTCCTTTGCTTATTCCATTTCACCTAAGTGGCAGGAATCAGTTGACTAAATATTTTATGTATCATTTAATCTAGTCTAGTACAATAAATTTACTGCAAGAAATGCCTCAGTTTTCCACTGTTTGGCCTTCCGAACAGCTTGCTCCAGTTCTGATTAAAAGTGGACGTATTTTAAGATTGTAAGAAGCATTGTAATTAGTATAGATGGGTGTTACATAACCACCTAAAAATAGGAATATGTTTAGTGCCATCCTATGTAGTACACAGGACTAAGAAGGCAGGTCATGAGACATCTTCTTTTGAATTTGGATCATCTACTGAGAAAATTATTTTAACAGAAGGATGCTTTCTGTTACAAGTTCTCACATTTAATAACCACAATACCTGCCATCAGAAAGTACAAATTCTGACTTTTTAGACAGATTATTCTTTCAGTGTATTTCCTTGATGGCACAAAAAAGTGCATTTACTGAAATGTAATGTGCTATTTTAACAAAAGAGAGTGCATTTACCTTTCCTAGAAATAAAGTGCCAGGGTAACGGAGTAGATAATTTTCCTGTGTAGTGCCACACATGCTATTTAAGTGCAAATTATAGTTAAAAAATGTCCTCATGTTCATTTAAAAAGATTTTTTGTGCATTTTGCATTTTGATAAAGTGTGTGATATAAATTGCAGAATATAATGGCAAACAAACATGTTATTCATTAATGAACATTTCTGTCTCAAGGCTTGAATGTTCACAGAGAGGTGAAATCAGATTCTGCATATCTTTCCAGGACCAAGATTTTAAGGGGGGAGACTTAACTGGAAGAAGCTACAGTGAACTTTAAGTCATTGCCAGCAAAGCCTCTTTTTTAACTATAGGGTAATGTCGTATTTCAGGCAGGATATGTTCCAACTTTTTGTATGTTGCAAGTTTAGTAATACTATAAAGTACAGGTTAAAATATCATATACGCTATCACACACTTTCTACTTTACTAGAATATGAGGCAAGATTGACTCGATACGGAACCCTTTCTACACCTGATAGGTAGTAGAATTCAGAGGCAGGAGACTGCTGGTCTGTGGTACAAACTTTGCAAAGAGATGAGAAAGTAGAAGTCCTATCTATTAATCATAAAAAGCCCTGTTCAAATACTTTACAGCAGAGATATTATTTTTGGCCACAAGCCATGCAGGTTCAAAGCATTTATGTTCATAGCTTTCAACTGTCCAGAATTTGCAAGATGTCCCAGATTTTGCCTCATATATTTGGTCTGTTCTTCATAAAATGTGTGGTTTTCTGGAAAATCATTGAGAACTGAAGTCACTAAATAATGACAAACATTTGAAATTAAGATGCCATATCCTTCAGAAACAAAATGCGTACCAATGCAAAACCCATTATTCTATCAATGTTCTGAACTTATAAGAAATATATTTAAAATCTGTCCTGATTTTTGACTCTTTTAAGCCCATTATGTTTGGCTTTGAGCAGAATTCTTGAGCTAAGAGGTTGAGACATGTGCATATGCAAATGATGTATAAGTCATGAATGTGATCCAGCATGCTATTCAGAAAGCTACTCTACATGCTATATCCTGCTAGATTCATGACAGTACTACTCACAAGAGAAAACCTATTTCCACGTCCAACTGCCCTACTGTTCTTTGTGTAGCTATTTTTTTTTTTTGTACAGCTTTTATCTATGCTCACTCTTTTGCTGCTCTGGTGCTGAGCATGTTACCTGTATGTGTGTCTATCTGCAATGACCAAGCCCTTCATCAGCCATTGACATGCCAGCACATCATACAGCTACAATCATGTACAAGCAGCCTATGCTGTACTGTTTTGACTGATGCCTATGTGTAGTAGGACATACTTTTTTAAGATGTAGTCCACATCCTATTACAGCTGCAGTTACAGGTTTCCCTTCTGTATATCACTGCTTTGCTGGAGTATAAGGACTACATATTTTATGTATCATTAAGTAAACAAAAAAGAAATGCTACAGTTAGTGTAGTAGGTTAAGGCTGTTACTACTGCTGCTGACAATGGATACAGAGTTTAAAAATGTCCCCCTTTTTATTTTATTTTTTAAAGACTTAAGTAATATTTAAGGACTATCCATAGTGTGCATTGGTGGTGGTGCAGGGGGTTACCATGCTCTCTGTGTAGGCAAAAGTATGGCGTTTGAAGCTTGTATAATTCTGTTTAAGGTATTATTTAAAGAGTTAGCCCTAGTATCTATTTTTCAGAGCTATGCATACACACACAACCCCCACCTGATTTTACTAACAGACATACAGAGACTTACACAAACATATACACATCTACGCTACCTACCCTACCTATTCTTTTATTTATTTTATGTATGTATGTTTTCATTTATTTATCTATTGACATTTGTTAACCGGGTTAGTCCAGCTGGGTTTTTGGCCCATTTTCAGTGGAGACCTGAGGAGAAAAGCTCCAAGTACAGACAGTTTACAAAAATAAAATGCAACAACATTTACAGTGACAAATGCTAAGAAATGGAGTTATACAATCTCATAAAAATACAAAGCAAAAGTGTACACACAATATTGTAGTTGAGTAGTTTCAGATATTTACATATTTACAAACATGAGTTCGATCCATCAGAAAAGAGGTATCATCCAGTACAGGGTTTGCTCTTGTTGGGAAGAAACTTATTTAGCTGAGGTAAATCAAGAGTGGAGAGGTGAAGGTCAAGTTGAGGCTTTGCAAGAACAGATTTTGGAGCTGAGTAGGTGGAGTTTGACTTTTTCCTTAAAGTTGGCAGGGTGAATAGTGGAGCATATGTCTCTAGGAAGTTTGTTCCATGTCTGGGCTATGGAGTTTTTATATGAGTTTGTCTACTGCTTTTTTTTGGTTGGTAGGTATGTAGTAGCTGCTGATTTGAGGTATGGAGAGTATGAGATGGAGTGTAGGTAGAAATGAAGGAAGAGAGAGCAGGACAAGATGAAAGTTTGTAGAGAACAGAGTGTAACATTTGAAGTTGTGTTAGGAACAGTAACTGGGGGAATTCCAGCCAGTTTAGGGAATATAAGCGCCAGGCAGTGTCATGAATTATATGGAGAGTTACTGATAAATCTAGCAATCTTATGGTAAGTTTGCTGAAGTTTGTTTAAGGTTGTGGATTGAATGTTGGTGAACACTGGGGCAGCATAGAGAAGAGTTGGGAGAAGGAGAGCTTGAACAAGGGATAGTCTAGCATTTGGAGATAGGAATGTTTTGTTATGATATAGTAGACCTACTCTTTGGTTTGTCTTTTTTATACATTGGAGAAGGTGCATATTAAATATGAATTCATCATCAATGATGACTCCTAGAAGTTTAGTTTGAGAATCAGTTTTAATAACTGTGTTATTAGAGGAAGAGATAGAGAAGGAGGATTTGTGGTGGGAGAGTGAGTGGGGGAGAAATAGTAAGAGTCTGGTCTTTTTAGGGATAAGGATGAGTAGGTTATCCATTAGCCACTGTTCAGTAGATAAAAAGGTTTGCTGAGAGAGAGTATGAAGCTCAGAGATGTTATCAGAAATGGAGATGAGGGTTGAATCGTCGGCATATTGTATGAGGGAGGATAGATTACAAGATGTGTGGAGGTCGTTGGTGAAGATATTGAACAGGAAGGATCCCAGGATGGAGCCCTGGAGAACCCCTGGTGGGACAGGTAAGAATGGAGAAGAGGAAGAGAGACATTTAACAGACTGCTGCCTACTAAATAACTAACTTGATAACCAAGTAAGGGTGGAGGATGATAAGTTGAGACTAGCAAGTTTAGATAGTAGTAGGGGATGGTAGACTGTATCAAATGCCTTATAGAGGTCTAAGAAGAGACAAGAGATGAGTTTGTTGTTATCTAGGGCCTCAGCAATGGTATGGGTAAAGGATAGGAGGGCTGTAGTTGTGCTGTGTTTGGGACGGAAACCATGCTGTGTGTGTATTCTTTAACAAATCCACTACTGTGATCTCCCAGGCAGATACACACACACACACACACACACACACACACACACACACACACACACACACACACACATGCACAATCACCTTACACCACTCATACCTCTACATACACTCATTCATGCAGCCTCACACATACACATATGCACCACAGCACCACGTATTTGATAGTTTCCCTGACATGTACTGCTAGCATGATTGAGTGAACACTATTTTATGGCTGTGTTGATAATCATATGTGGTAGATGTAACTTACTCAGCCAATAGATTGTATGAACCACTCAACTGCATAAATGCCTTAACACAAGCATTTCTGGAGAAAACTACATGGCTAATTATCATATTCCACTTTCCCAGAATGCTTCATTAACAATTTGGCAGGCAGCAAAGACGACCCACCTCAGTGCTGTACACTTTGTGATACAGCATTATAGTAGCGCTGGCACTGAATTAGAAATGGTTACCACGGGGTATACGCCACACATAAACCTGGCAGTAACCTTGATGAATATGGCCCTACTACATTATCTATTTATGCAGAGTTACAGGTCTTTTCACCCAACACTGCTAGTCTCTCTTTCAGTCATAGCAGCATGTTTTTAGCTGAATGAAAATAAATAAATAAATAATGATGCACTTAAAAAGAAAACAAGGGAATAATTGGTATTTGCTGACACAGTGGGAAAATGCAAAATGCTGAAGAAAGATATTGGTCAGTATATGTTGGGTTTATTCTGATACCATATTTGCTCTTAATCTGTTTCTTTAGTATAATAATATCACTCTGAACAATATAAAGATTTTTCATTAGAATAATTAATATTAGTTCATTTAAAGAAACACAAACATGATAGGATTGTGTATTATATACAAAGACTCAGAAACCTACATCCAAAATGTATCATTATTCTAGACAAGATTTTTTTTTTTGAGATTACTATTTTAAGATTCTCTGTATCAGCCTTTTGGATACAACAAATATCAAAAACAGAAACTCTTTATAACACTTGAAAAAAATATTCAGGAACCAGTTTCAGTAATCTGATATTTGTGTTTCTTATGCAACAGTGATTGGTTATATACTGCAGATATGTGATCAACTTGAGTAGGCCACCATTCACTTTTGCTAAATTGCTACAATTAATATTCCTTCATAGTAAGAGTGGCAAACAAAATATCTTCTCAGTCCTATGACTGCTGAAAAGATGCATCAGCAGGAAACAGGTTGCTTATTCTGCCAACAAAGTCAGGAGATTCTCTTAATTTTTCTACATGTCAGTCAGCATTGCCACTGTCTGCCAATGATCTGTTTATGAAAATAAAATACTCCTACAACCTAGTGGCATAGCAAATTTATCAAAATACAAAAATTGGCAATGTGACAAATCTAGTCCCATTACCAAATGCAACCACATTTACCAAATTCTATATTGTATTATAACGACTACTAGCTAGTAAGTCCACAAACTATAGACTACTCTCACAAAAAATACTATGCTATCATGTCATTTTTGTGTTATTCAAATAACATTCACATTGCATCTTACTCTTATTAACAGGATCCATCGCATAAACGTTCAAAGAAAACAGTCATGTTTTATCATGGGGTCCCTTAACCACAAACTCTGATTTATATATTGAATTTATTGAATGACTTGCCTTAGGTGAACAATATTATGCCTGAATGAGAAGACTGCCAGTAGCAGTATCAAATCTTGTTTGTAGTGCCACATACACTTTTTGTCATAACACTTCACTTTATGTTTAATCAGCTATAGCATTATATATTTGGTACTCGTATTTAAGATGGTGTGCAATCAGATTTGCAGATATTGAATAATTCCATTCTTTCTTCGTCACTGCCATCTATAATAGCTATACAAACATAACCCTTCAACATGATTCATTTTTACTGAATGCCAATCTGTATCCAGTTGGTTGCAGCAGTGTTAACAAATGAGTCTCTTTAATCAATACAATGTCTAACATAGCCTTGGGCATAAAGGTCGAATTGGAAGAGAAGGACACTTCGTATTTATGAAGTATCACCTAATGCAGAGGACCCATCATGACCTTCAGTTCTGAAACTCTCCTGAAAAATGTATCCACAAATAATAATTTTACCAGGACAAAAAGTTTAAACAGAGCAGAAAAGGATTCAAACAGAGGAATATTTATTTTTTTGAACAAATATTTCAGAATTTAGTGAAGGAAAATTATGGTCTTAGGAAGTTTAAAATAAAGAATCACCTTCAGATCATTCATCACCATAGGCCAGCAGATCAAGTACCTTCCCAAATGTGAAACACAGGCAATGCAACACAGGGTACTAAAATACATAAACACAAAATCACGAACAAACAACAGATACTTCAAAACAGGTATAGTCTCATGTAAGAATACACAGTTCACCTTGTGGCACCATTATGAACACATTTGTTTAGGGAGATACAAGTTGTAAATTATAGGCTTTTGTGGTTCTTGTACCTCCACAGCTACCAAGGGAAAAAGGTCACATTTGCAACCAAAATGTAAGCAGCCTTATAATTAAATGCAAGCTTTAGGGAAGGATGTAGCATGCTTCTCCTGCTGTTAGATAAGGCTATCTCCTCAAATCAAAATTTTACTGGAATGATTTGATATTATAATTGGAAAGGGGATAATTACATTGAGCAATTAGTTGGGTTCCTATCAGTTCATCGAAGCTTCACCAGTTCAAACACCATATGTTCGAACTGTAAAGTTTGAAAACTGATTATCACGATGCCGCGGAACACTGAATTCTTTCCCAGGGAAAGAATTTGGTGGGCCTTTTCTGTGGCTTTGTGATTTTAAGCACTGTGGTGGAAAGTTACGGGTCGGGTTCAGGTAAGTGTGCTATTGTGCGGACGTTAGGGTTAGGGTGCAGGTTAGGTGAGTTAGGATTACGGCACAGGTGAGGTGGGTGTGCAATAGTGACATACTTTAGGGTTAGGGTGGGATAGGTGAGTTAGGGTGTGGGTGAGATGGGTGTGTGATAGTGACAGACTTTAGGGTTAGGGCAGGATAGGTGAGTAAGGGTTAGGGGTGGGTCAGGTGAATGTGCAATAGTGACGGACCTCAGGGTTAGGGTTTGGGTTAAGGTAAGTGAATATATAGTAGTGTATGTACAGTTTAGTGTAGGGTTAGATGTAGGATTTTAAGTGTATGTGTGTGGATTGCTGGTTTTTTGGTGTGTTTGTGTTGTGTGTGTTTCTTGGAACAGCAATTTTTTTCCCTGGGAAAAAAATCACTGTTCTAAGCCTTCGATGGTTTTGCACTTCAAGGTTAGAAGTTCGAACATATGGTGTTCAAACTTTTGCTGTTTCCTCTAAGTGATATAGACCCCAATTAGTTTGATGCTTAATGTTTCAATGTTGGCTTTTCAAAGACTGTTGTTATGATAATGGGAAAAGTATGAAGCAGCCTCATTATCAAAAGCCTTAATAGGCATTCCTGCACCATTTCTGAGAACTGGTTAACAATCAAGTATAATGGATAGAAAAAAAAGTCACTTTCTAGTATTTTTGAAGTGCACATTTGCACCAACATCAGTTTTGTGTTTAACTCCTTCACATGTTATAGCAGTATTATGCAAACTAATTTGTATCTACGTATGCTTGTAATACACTAGATACATTTGAATAAAACAAATCTTAAGAAACGGACCTAGATGTCACCATTCCATCGCCATCCTATACTGCTGGCACAAGGTAGTTTTCTGGCTGATTTATATATCCCATGTACAGGGTACTGTCTGTTTAGGGGCATTTATCAAAACAGTGTGCAGTTGTATAAATGTATTCTGTGCACAGTGCTTAATATGCCACCTATAATTAACTCAGTTCATAGGCATGGATGCTAGGAACACCAGATCATGCCAGAAGAATGACAGTATCTTTGAACTGTACACCACTGAATTATTCATGTTACTTACTCACTCACACGGTATCATGGCAGTGCCTTACATTATGGCATGCATCAGCTCTTACATATGGTTTGGCCATTTTTGACAAACTTTACTCAATAGCTGTTCTCTGCTTTGCTGTACTCAACAATACATTTCACAAAACATTTTCTTTCTTTACGCATATCAGGTGACCAACACGCACTGGCATATTATGCTAAAGAGCGGATCTATTACTTTGTGAGCTCTTATTGGTGGGAAATTGATAGAAGTGTAGCTGGGATAAAAGGTTTGCCTGCACCAGAGGGAAATGTGTTATTAATGGTTTTTTCCTACCATACAAAGAGATATTTTTTTGTAACACATGCACTAATGTTGCTGAAAAACACATTAGCCAAATAGGGGACTGGTATGCTCAGACTTATTAGAACAGTAGAAAGGTGACAGAGGTGGATTTGGTTCATAACTTGTATAGTTGGGACTATCCTGTATACAGCTGCTGTAATGTTTCTAATTCATAAATGAAGCTGGGGAGAGTGTCATTTGAAGGTATGTCACTGCATGATGGGATAAGACTGCATGTGAGGTCACAAGACTTTGTTATGCTATTTTAATGTGTATCGGCCCTACTCCATGGGGCACAATGTACATGAATTCTGTTGCATGATTAATTGGATTACTGTAGGAAATCAACAACCAGTGTTAATATGCTTTTATTATCAACTTGCAAAATTATAAAATTATACAAAAGCCCTCTGGTGCTTCATATTATCAACTCATTCCAAGGACTGTCACTGGAATTGAGGCCTACCCTAAATTTCCATACCTTAGTCTTAGGGTTCTGCTGAAAACTGGCTTCATTCCAAGTCAGACTTTCCCAGTAAACAAATGTTAAATAAAATAATACTATAATTTAAAATAGTTGCAAATGAGCAAGATCAGTTAATACAAAAAAAATAAAAAAAAAAAAAACCTTACACATATAACAATGATTTCATGAACAAGTATGCATTAGATCTATTTAGAACCACACTGTCATTCTACTGTGGTGGTGGTGCTGCGGTAGCGTTGTCGCCTCATAGCATGACGTTGTCCCGTTCGATTCTCAGCTAAAGCGTCTTCTGTGTGGAGGCATGCATGAATGGGTGTGCCTTTGTTGAAGGTTGTGCATCAGGGCTGGTAACCCGGTACGTAAAAATCCACTACCAATCATTAGCGGACCGGAGTTCCGCTGTGGCGACCCCTAACCGGGAAAAGCCGAAAGACACAAACTGTCATTCCATGTATAGCACTTTAAGAACATAATGCAAAAGTTAACAAAATAGTGAAGCCCACGGTGAGAAAATGGTAGTTAACTAATCAAATCAAATGATTCGGTTATAAAAAATAATCAAAAGAAATGCAAAAAAAAAACTTACTTGCATATTGTCAGTTTTATCATCCTCAGCTTCAGTTTCTATAAATGTCTCTTACAAAAAAGTGTCAATTTCTGCAGATAATTCTACAGCAGATATTCAATTAAGAATGAATAGAAGGCAAGGGCATACTTTATGATATTTATGCAGGGCAATGGAAAACCATTCCAAAATATGGAAGAAATCAATTATTCATGCACTGATATATGACCATGGTGGAACAAATGCTTTCAAAAGGCTTAAATTGAACCCCACTGTGATCCTTAAGTTGCACACTATTACTTATGATAATACACATCATGTGAGCACTTCTTAGAATGATTTTGTTAGTTTGAGTCACCAGAATGCTTGTACGTGTGTGCTTGTGTGTGTGTGTGTGTGTGTGTGTGTGTGTGTGTGTGTGTGTGTGTGTGTGTGTGTGTGTGTGTGTGTGTGTGTGTGTGTGTGTGTGTGTGTGTGTGTGCGTGTGTGTGTGTAAAAGCATACTAGTACTCTTCATTTTTCATCTTGCTATTGTTTCCCTGTTGTAGCTGGTCTACACGTATCACTTAGTGTAGTCCCTCTCTCTAACAATTACAGAAGCACATCTGTCTTTTCTTGCAACAAAAAGCTGCTATCATCTTCTCCACAGTGATTTGAAACTACTGCTAAGCCGCA